>NC_133324.1:973090671-973690671 GCF_042186555.1 Aquarana catesbeiana | reverse complement strand
AGACTTTTAGGCAAATATTCTGTGGACTGATGAGACAAAAATTTAACTTTTAGGAAGGTGGGTGTCCCATCGCATCTGGCATAAAACTAATACAGCATTTCATAACAAGAACATCATACCAACAGTCAGACATGGTGGTGGTAGCGTGATGGTCTGGGGCTGCCTTGCAGTTTCAGGACCTGGACGACTTACCATAATTGATGGAACCATGAATTCTGAGCTCTACCAGAAGATCCTAAAGGAGAATGTCCAGGCAGTTCGTGACCTCAAGCTCAAGTGCACTTGGGTTATACAGCAGGACAATGATCCAAAACACAACAGCAAGCCCATCTCCAAAATGGTTCAAACAAAGCAAAATTTAGGTTTTGGAGTGGCCTAGTCAAAGTCCGGACTTAAATCCAATTGAGATGCTGTATCATGACCTTAGACAGGCCGTTCATGCTGGAAAACCCTCCAATGTGGCTGAATTAAAACAATTCTGCAAAGAAGAGTGGGTCAAAATTTCTCCACAGCAATGTTAAAGACTCATTTATTGCAAACGCTTGATTGCAGTTGTTACCGCCAAGGGTGACACAACCAGGTATTAGGTTTAGGGGGCAATTACTTTTTCCCATAAAGCCAGGCAGGTTTGGACAGCTTTTTTACCTTAATAAATGAAACCATCATTTAAAAACTGCATTTTATATTTACTCGGGTTATCTTTGGTTAATAATAAAATGAGTCTGATGATCTGAGTCATTTAAGTATTGCAAATATGAAAAAAAAAATTAAAAATCAGAAAGGGGGCAAATACTTTTTTCACACAACTGTATATGTATATTGGTTTGTGTGAAAGATATAGCATCTACAAATTACGGCATATATATTTGAAAATGAATCAATTCTGATGTAATGATGGCCAATCTCTGAATGCCAGGACAAAACAACCCCCCCCCCCCCCAAATTACCCCCTTTTTGGAAAGTAACCAGTCGGAGATATTTAATAAGAGGTATGCTAGGTTTTGAAGTTGTCATTTTTTGTCACAATATTTTGGAAAATAAAGGAATTAAAAAAAATATATATATATATTTTTTTGTTACATACTGTCACCATTTTTTACATACTGATGTATTTTTTTTTTTTTTACATACTGATGACAGTATAAAAAAAAAAAAAAAACACTAAACATTTTTTTATATATTTTTTTTGTTACATGCATCATCAGAGTGGCAATGTACTACTTTGGGGGAGGGTGATCAGGGACTTTTTTATTTTTTTTTACACTCCTATTGCTTGTACAGTGAAGATCATTGTATAAGCAATAGCTTTAGCTGTCATGAATGGGTTAATTCATGAACAGCTTGCTTTTGGTTGTGATTTATTATTGACTACAGCTAATCACGTGGTACAGGTAGGCAAGTACCATGTGATTGCTATGAGTCAATCACACGTCACAACAGTAAGCAAGCTGTTCTTGAAGGGAACCCTAGTTATGACAGGTTGTTGTCATGTGATCGCTATGACCAATCATCACTGTTTCCAGTGATCTGCTGTGTCCAGTGGATACAGGGGTCACAGGATTCCCTCCCACATGAATACAAAAGCGCAGCAGGAGAGATTCCTGCACATCGCTCATAGGGATGCAGGGATCTGTCATTTATTTTTTGTTCAGCCTTAGGGTTGAATGAAAATAAATGAAGGTGTATTCTCTGCTACAGTCCTTGTTCAGGCACTTCCTGGTATATGGTGACAGCACTCTGTCCCTGTATAGTATTTGCCCTCCTGTGTTGTCACATACACCCCCTGCTGGATACAAGTGGTGGTGCTGAAACACATTGGGAAGACATGGCCCATTGTTGTTACTATCAGGAAGCCGGACCAAAGCAATGAGGCAAAGCTGCTTCTTCCTACATATAGGCAGGAAGTTGCCGAATAAGTCTGCAGGAGATCAGCATCACTGAGAGGCAACAAAGAACCAAAAAGGGCAGAAACAAGTAATATGAAAAAAAAAATATGGCCATTGTTTAGAACACTGTCAGGGCTGGGCTCAGCCCTTTCTTCTCTGAGCTGGCCGCTCAGCTGTTGGCTAATTGCCAGCTCCTATCTCTCTCCACAGTTACTCAGCTGTTCATGATATCCTGCTCGTTAGTCCTGCCTACTTAAGTCATCCAGCCCAGAGGAGCTCTGCCTTCACCTTGGTCAACATCACAGAGACTATTTCCTGTGTTCCTGTTTAAAGACTTGCTTGGCTGACATTCCTTCTTGCTCCGGATCCTGCTTGCTGTTCCACTACATTGTTCCCTGACTTCTGGCTTGGCTGACTATTCGTTCTGGTTCCTGAACTTTGGCTATGTTTTGACTACGTTTGTTCTATTTACTTTTATTATTAAACAAGTGTGATTTAACTGGACTTCTGTCTCGCTGATTTCATGGTTTCTGACAAATACACAGTGCTTCAGAGAACCAAATGTCCTGCTTTCCCAACGCATTTCACCGAGATGGTGAAATATCCAGAGCAAAGTTATAGCACCAAGTTTTGTTTATCTCCGTTAAAGATAAAATAACCATGGCCATGAATAAACTCACCTTCCCCTCTCCCGCACATTTTATATTCCTGAATAGATTTCTTCTTCTCACATACACACAATATACAATGTTATTGAAACAAAAGTGTAAACAATTACCTGGTCCAACCTTAAAAAGCGGGGTTCATACCAGTACACACACAATTATAACCAGTTATGAACCTTGGATATCTTTTCCTTCAGACCTGCCGCTGCTCCGCCTTTGCACTTACTGGCAAGATAGAGAGATACAAAGTAACATGGTTTATAAACATTGATCAGACAGTAGATAGAGAGATACAAAGTAACATTGTTTATAAACATTGATCAGACAGGAGATAGAGAGATACAATGCAATATTGTTTATAAACATTGATCAGACAGTGTGACAGACCTAGTCGGGACAGAGGCTTTTGGAGAGGACTGAATGCAAGCCTCTTGCTTTTTGATTATGGGCCCTGGATTTTCAAGGGAACAATACTCTTTGTGAGGTGAATGAGAAATCCAGTCTGATCTATACTAATCAGACTCAATCTTGTATATATGTATATATTGTATATTGTCTCATTCTGTTGTGGACTCTTTACTGTGATTATTTGGGAAGTGTATCTCTATGAAGGCAGGGGAGATTCCTCCAGCAGCCCCCCTGCTGATAAGACTGTTTACTGAGGAGAAGATTGAACACACCTGACCTGTGTGTCCATTGTTATTGGACAGTTTAACCCGCCCTGTTTTCCAAGGGTGGGGGGAAAGAGTCTCTGAGTTATTTTATCTGGTGTGTCCATGTGTGATAATAAAACAGTCCATGTTAGCAGTGAAGCAAGTCTCGCCTTGTTTTGTGCTTTGTGAGCGGTTGGAATATCTGATATCTATATCCAGACTGGGAGGAAGTGGTATACTGACAGAAGCACTCAAGTGGAGTGGGGAACATTCCGTGACAGGAGATAGAGAGATACAAATTAACATTGTTTATAAACATTGACCATACAGGAGATAGAGAGATATAAAGTAACATTGTTTATAAACATTGATCATACAGGAGATAGAGAGATATAAAGTAACATTGTTTATAAACATTGATACAGGAGATAGGGATATAAAATAACCAGTTTCAGACTCTGGGCATGCTACACACCTCCAAAAAATTATCATCATTGTACACAGAGCGTATGTCCAGTCCTTCTGCGCTGCTGCCGGGATCCCCCATGTCCCCCATCCCCCTGCATTTCCGAGTATACAGAGCAGGTCTCGGCAGCAAGAGCTATAAAAAAAAACAGTCTGGCAATGTTTATCAACAACATAGCTCAGCCGTGAATACAGAAATATACAATGAAACATTGTTTCATTGTGTATCTTCCTGTTTATTAATCTGCAGATCAAAGGGATGAACTTCCATCTGAAGATGAAGTCAGTTAATGTAACCTGACAAGTAAAACAAAGTTTGTTTTTTAATTAAATGTTTCTCTGATGTTTTTTTTCAAATATAATACAATATATTTATTTATTTATTTATTTTACATATATTTACACATATCACACTGAAAAAAAGTGCAAAATTAATTTGTAAAAATCATTTGTAAATAACTTTGCACTGTTGTTTTAAACAGAACACATTACAGAATAAAATGTACACTTTTTATGTGCAGTAATACTATTTATTTTTAAACTAACACTGTTTAAATAAGAAAAAGTGCCTTTTGTTTAGTCGTATTATATATTTTTTTTTTTTTTTTTTGGTTTTTTCTTACTCAAGCTTCCCCATCACCCTAAGGGCATGGGGTAACAAAACATCATAGAAGTTGCCTCAGCCCACCATGGCATGTTGCTTCCCCTGGAATCACACATTTTCTTTTTGCTAAATATTTGGCTACCTCATTGCCAATGCAGTTAAAATCTTACATTTGTAAAAGCCTATCTTTGATCAGCTGATGTGGTGCCAAACCCGGAACATCTAGCCAAGCCTGCCATAATGAGTAGAACTTGCGTGGGACTTTTCTGTGTTGGTATGTTAGTTTCTCCCTGATCAGTAATTTGTTCACCTGATCCACCCATTGTTTTCTAGTGGGTACTCTGGGAGTGATCCATAGTTGAGCAATGAGTTTACGTGCAATGTATAATAGTCGAAGGACCGCTGTATGTGCCGAAGGGGTTAGAGCCTCCTCATCCAATGCTCCTAATAAACACACTACTGGCTCTCGTGGAATATTGAACATATAAACCTGTGATATTGTGTCTAGGACTTCCTTCCAGTAACGAAAAAGTTTGGGCATCTCCATATCATATGGATTAGGTCCCCGTGGGCACCCTCACATTTCGGACATAATGGGGTCTCTCTAATCCCCCATTTGTGCAACCTAACCGGAGTCCTGTAAACCCTGTGCAGTAAATATAGGTGCGATAGCTTTTGGGATGCGGACACTGAGACTAAGGGTACAGAGGATAGACACAGGTTCCACGTCTCCCCGTCTATGTTCCCTATGTCCTCCTCCCAGCCTCACCTACAAGGAAGGCCAGATGGGTCCTGCATGGCATTAAGAAGTATGTTATATGCTCTGGAAATCATTTCTTTCTTATTGTCTTCCAAGAAGATCCCCTGTATCAGTGTGTGGTCGGTCAGATGTAATGGAGTACGCTGCGATTGCGTTTGTATCGCGTGTCGCAACTGCAGATATTTGAAGAAATTGGTTCGTGGAATATTAAATTCCACCTGCATTTCCATGAAGGATTTAAGATTTGGACCATTATACAGTTGAGACAGGTATCGGATTCCTAACAGTTCCCAGTTTCTAAATCCTTTTAACTTTAATAACTCTTTTTAGTTGGTATTATGCCATATGGTGTATGCGCTATGAAACCTCTGATCCCCACTATTTTTTTCGTGTGAGCCCATAATGTTTTAGGCATTCTCACTGTAGGGGCTTCAGGGTTAAGGTGCATGTAGCCCACCTCCAGGCATTCCAGAGCCGTCACACTCTCATCCTGTACAGCTAGTAGTCTGCGGATAGGGTCCGCTAGATCTGTCACCCCCCAGCCCCCCAGTTGCTGGAGCTGGGATGCTAGGTAATAGGCCCTGGAGTGAGGAACTGCCAACCCGCCCTCATCTTTTCTAAACTGTAGTGTCTTTAAGCTAATCCTTGCTGTCTTTTTGCTCCAGATCAGTTCCCTGAATTGGGAATCTATCCTGTCAAACCACTTTCTAGGGATCCAAACCGGGGAGTTGTTAAATATATACAAGAGCTGCGGTGCCCATACCATTTTTATCAAATTAATTCTTCCTACCACTGAGAGTGGCAGTTTGCACCAGGACGTGCATTTTTCATGGAATTTACTAAGTAAAGGGACCAGGTTGAGGTTTATATATTGGGATGGGTTTGGGGATATCTGTATACCTAAGTAACGAAAGGCTGGCACTATTTGTATCATCTCAGCTCCCTGTGGTAATGGTTCAGTTATGGGATCTACCGGCATCAACACTGACTTATTCCAGTTAATGGAAAAGCCTGACAGGTTTCCAAATTCTTTAATGAGGGACATAACATGCTTTAATGTATCCTGTGTGTCTCCCAAGTACAGTAAAGTATCATCCGCATACATGGAGACGACATCTGTGCCCGTATTTCGTTTGAATCCTGTTATGTTTGGGTCCCCCCTTATCTTTGCTGCCAGAGGTTCCAGGGCCAAGGCAAACAGCAGGGGCGACAGAGGGCACCCCTGCCTAGTGCCTCGAAACAAGGAAAATGGTTCTGACAGTTCTCCATTAATTCTAATCCTAGCCGAGGGCGCTGCGTATAACAGTTGGACCCATTTAATAAATGTTGCCCCCAAACCCATATGTTCAAGTACCTTCCACAAGTAAGGCCACTCGACGCTGTCGAAGGCCTTAGCTGCGTCCAACGAGAATATTGCTCTATTGTCGGGGTTATCCACAGGGATCTGTAGGTTCAGAAAGAGCCTCCTAATATTTTGGGCCGTGGATCTGGTTGGAATGAATCCTGATTGATCCCTATGCACTAGTTTGTGTACAACCTTAGCTAGTCTGGTTGCCAATATCCTAGCCAACAGCTTCACATCCGCTGTAAGCAAGGATATGGGTCTGTATGAGTCTGGTGATGTTGCATTCTTGTCTGGTTTCAACAGTACGATAATAATCGCTTCATTCATGGAATCAGGAAGTTTACCTTCTCTTAATCCTTCATTGTATACTTTTAATAATTCAGGGAGCAATGTATCTGCATATCGCTTATATACCTCGGATGGGAGACCATCTATTCCTGGAGATTTATTGTTATGCGACTGTTTTAGAGCGATAGACAATTCTTCCTCAGTCAGTTGCGCATTAAGCATATTAGCATCCGAGGCTGACAAGCGAGGCAGCTCACACCGTTCTAAAAAATCAACTATCTGTGCCCCTGTGGGTTGTACCTGAGAGGTGTAGAGGGAGGCATAAAATGACTTAAAAATTTGTAATATGTTTGCGGTTTGGTATTGAGGGGATCCCTGTTCGTCACAAATGGCCGAAATCAGGGAGGAGGGCCGCTGCGCACGCGCCATCACAGCTAGCATGTGCCCAGTCACCTCACCCTCCTCAAAATGGCTCTGCTGTAGGAAAAAACGTTTGTTTTCGGCCAGTTGTAACGCCAATTGGGTGGACATGGACTGAGCTCCCAACCACGCTCTTTTTGTATCTTCATTAGGGTCAGCTATAAATCTATCCTCAGTCTCAGTGACCTTTTCTCTTACCAGTGTTTCCCATGCCTTAGTGTCTGTTTTAATACGATTTATTGTTCTGATAAATTGGCCACGTAAATATGCTTTTGCCGCATCCCATACTATACTGCGCGTAGTACTACCCAGGTTGTCCTTAAAAAAAAGTTGTAATGGGACCTGTATGGGGTCCTGTTCTGGGAACAGTGAAAGCCAGAAAGGGTTTAACTTCCACCCTGTCCTTTTCTCTGTGTCGGGGAGCAGAATAGTCACCCAAAATGAGGAGTGATCTGAAATATGTCTGTCACTATAATCTGACCCTGCCACCAATGGCAGCATTGCAAGATTGCAGAGACCCAGATCTATTCTGGACAGTCCCCCATGTGATGCTGAGTGGCATGAGAATTTGGGTGACCGTGGGTGACCTTGCCGCCATATGTCTGTCAGTCCAAGTTCCCCAAGTAGCCTGGCAAAGGGTGTAAACCCCCCACCTCCCAACGGTATGTTAGTGGGGGCTGGAAGCTTGTCCCATTGATACATTAAGTAATTGTTGAAGTCTCCTAATGCTAGGAGCGGAGTGTCAGGAAATTGAGCCATAAACCCCGCTAGACACCTGAGGACCCCTGCCGAAAACGGCGGTGGTATATATATTCCCGCTATAATACATGAAAAACCAAATATTTTACATAATAAGAACACATATCTCCCTCCTGGGTCTATAATTTTACGTATGCATTTAAACTCTACATCCTGGCGAATCAGAATGCTGACTCCTCTGGAGTATGCTGTATAAGTCGAGTGGAATTGAATATTATATATGCGAGGGCTGAAACTGGGCGCCGGATCTGGAGAAAAATGCGTTTCCTGTAGGCACACAACTCCAGCCCCCACAGATTTAAGGTGTCTAAGAACCGCCACTCTTTTTATTGGGTTGCTCAGTCCTCAAACGTTCTAGGACATAAATTTAAATTTAAATTTAACCGCCATAAGGAAGTCTATCTATCAGTAAGAATAATAACCACACATTTGCCGTACAATCCCCCTCCAACATTCGTGTTAACTCAGTATATGGACATAAAGAAGCTGCATTTGCTAAACCAATTTTACCATAAGTACATGTGAACACACACAGGGCGACCTTACAGTTCGTGATGGGGTTGGTCCTTCGTGTAATTTCTGGTGGGCTAAAGCAACATCCGGTGGTATAACGTAAGTTTTGTAAGAAACAAAAATAAACTGTTAGAGCCAACATGACTCCTGGCCAAACGGGCCTCTGAGTGTATAGTCTCCATAGCTTAGCCATGGATGGGGGAGGGCAGTGGAAACTCCCGTTAAGATAGTGGAGGGGGTTTCACCTCTGCATACTACGTGGGATGTACCGCGTAATTATGTTTCCAGTGTTCTCCTTTTTGCAACCCGCCTTGACTAGGGGTAACGGAGCAGAAAGAAAAAAAATAATAAAAAAATAAAAAAGGATTCCCCCCCCCCCCCCCGGAATTGCAGCCATTCCAGAGGGATCAACGTACTCTAAACCTGCGATCAGAGCTTCCTGAAGAAAAGTCATTGAAAAATAATGAATCTCTTAGTTGACATCAGAAAAGTCATTCTATGTTCAGACCGGTGCTTGACGTTGCGATTTAGCTGCCTTAATTGCACGTTCCTCTCGGTCCAGCCACTGTACAGCCATCTCCGGGCGGTCAAAGAAGTGTGTTGCTCCCAGAGCTGTTACCCTGAGGCGCGCAGGATATAACATTGCATACTGTACACTTAATTCCCGGAGCCTCCTTTTCACCTCAATAAATTTAGCACGATGTTTTTGCAGCTCTGCAGAGAAATCTGGAAACAGAGAGATCTTGGAGTTGTCGATAGCCAGGCTGCCACTCATGGTTCTAGCCTTAGACAGGATAGCGTCTCTATCTTTGTAGTTAAGTAACTTGAAAAGAAATGGACGTGGGTGATTACCCGGTGGCAGGGGACGTGCTGGCACCCTATGCGCCCTTTCTACAGCAAAAAGTGGGGAGAAGGCCTCTTTGCCAAAAGTAGTTATCAGCCATTGCTCAATGAAGGAGACAGGATCCTTGCCCTCAGCTCGCTCAGGAATACCTATAGCACGCACATTATTACGTCTCATGCGATTTTCTAGGTCGTCTAAACGTGCTGCATGCTGATCCGTGAGATGACAATTGTATTGTAGATCTCTTTGCATGGGGGTCATTTCATCTTCCATTGTGCTTATTCTCCCCTCTATGGCGGAAGTACGCTCCCTCAGCTTTTGCATATCATGGCGCACAAACGATATTTCAGCTTTCACCCCCTTAAGTTCATCAGCCATAGCAGTGATGGACATATTACATGATGTCACTGCTGACAATATATCCCTTAAAGTGGGCTCTGTCTCATCTGTAACAGGAGATGCATTCTGCCGCCCTGTGAACACATCTCTGGGGGTACTCACTGTGTCCCAGGCCTGAGACAATCCATCGACATCCTCCAGTGGGGCTGTGTCATCTGTTTCAGACTGGCCTCCCACAGCTTCTCCTTGTGCAGATGAGGATGTCTGAGGGTCTTTGGGTAATTTACCTCCATACAGAAGTTTCTGTGCGGCCTCTTTATATTTCTCTTTGGAAGATCTCTGTGCCCAGGCGCCATCTTGGCTGAGCTCCTCCATGAGGCTTCTGGCTTCTTTATTTTTCCTTGTCATGGCAGAATTCGTGCAGGTATAGCAGCGGTACGGGTCGCGATCGTAGCCTGATCAGTTCCGATCCACAGGGGGTTCGAGATGGACCTGTAATAGAGTTCTGTAGGATGTTTTGTCCGGATTCTCGGCGGAGCAGGAGAGAGATGCGACCGTCTACATCTGCCGCTAAAGTCGTATTATATTTAATTGTCTAAGGATTACAAACAAAAAATATATTGTTGCAGGACAATATTCATAAAAAGAAATCTGTGTTTGTTCTTAAATCTATCTATCTATCTATCTATCTATCTATCTATCTATCTATCTATCTATCTATCTATCTATCTATCTATCTATTTGTTATCTTAAGTAATGACAAAATGATTACAGAGTAAACAGGCTCATAGCAGAAATTTGAAAATTGCTCTGGTCCTAAGGGGTGAACAGTTGTGAGAGCTGAAGTGGATTACATTGTTTATAAACATTGATCAGACAGGAGATAGAGAGATACAAAGTAACAAACATTGTTTATAATCATTGATCAGACTGGAGATAGAGAGATACAAAGTCTCAATGTTACTTTGTATCTCTCTATCTCCTGTCTGATCAATGTTTATAAACATTCATTTCTTGTTAAATTTGTTTATTGAGGAGGAAAAAGGCATCAGGAATATAACAGACAAGTTAAAGGAAGTTCAGATGCAACATCCAAAATGGAAATAACAGAACAAGTCAACGTCTGACAACCAAAACATATCAGTAAATTTACAGCAGTTATATACATCAATTGTACAAGGCTAGGTCTGCAGTTGCATATATATACAGAGGCATAAGCTTGAGAAGAACAAACAATACTACATAGTAATTCTTGGGAAATGATAACAAGCCTCATAATTGAAGGGCATGCATTGGGAGATCTAAGGAGCTCTAATGCCGTGTACACACGAGCGGAATGTCCGACAGAAAAAGTCAGACGGAAGCTTTTCGTCGTATATACCGATCGTTTGAAGGCCTCATCTGACTTTTCTTTTCGAAAAATCTGATGGACCTAGAGATAGAACATGTTCTAAATCTTTCCAACAGACCCAATTCCTATTGGGAAAACCGATCGTCTGTATGCTGGTCCGATGGACCAAAAACGATGCATGCTCTGAAGCAAGTACGAGACGGAAGCTATCAAACTTCCTTTTTCTAGTCCCGTTGTAAGTGTTGTACGTCACCGCGTTCTGGACGGTCAGACTTTGTTCAGACTTTGGGTTGACCCTGTGTAGGCAAGACCACTTGAATGGAATTCCATCTAAGTTATGTCGGAGAAACTTTTGGAGTTTATTACGGCGGCTAAACCGGTCGTGTGTACACGACCGGTGGGGGCATTAGAGCTTCGTGTTAATCAAGCACTGTGAGAACCAATGCATGGTAGGATACCAGGCTGGACTTCTGATAGTTGAGCAGAGAGAGTCAAGTATGACCAACTGGTTAGGAGAAAACAACTACGATTAAAAAAAAATGGAGGATAGTCGCATGACAAGTCGCACCTTATTTGTGCCTATGGAACCGTTCAAATTGGTGTGACTCCAGCTTTCACCTTTTATGAAAAAGGTTCCTGTACTTTTTTGTTGTTGATTTCATGTGCATCTTGCATAGACATCTGTGCATGAAGTTGCACATGAAATTGCACTGACCAGCAGCTTTGAAATCATGCTGAAGTAGCTCAGTCTCAAATACCTTGTGATAAAAATAAGGCATGACATGTCCTCTTTATGGAGAGATGTTGGGTCCTCTCTACAATTGAAAGCTTAAGATAAAAAAAAATGTATTGTTTACATTGGCTGAGAATCAGAACAGAAGTGACGTCATGATGTCGCTCCAGGCCTCCTAGGTCATAAAGATGAGCATAGGCTATCTTTCCTTTGTTAATCTCTATGGCCAGCTGCCGCAACCGCCAGATCAGTTCTCGGGCTTCCCGGTGAGCCAGGTAAGCCTGAGAACCACCAAAAAGCAGTGGGGGGGTACCCCTCCTTACACTTCTAAAAGTCATCCAGCAGGTAATCAGCTGCTCAGATCACTTTTATTGGACTGAGCGGTGACTGCAGAAAATGTTGATATTTGTATTCACTAAAAACATGAAATAAACTCCCAGTTAGGCGGTCCGCAAGTGGATAGAGAGTGTTCTCCCCTGGGCTAAAAATCATAGTCATAGAGAGGGTGTTCTTCTAGAGAGAGGGAGGAGTGTTGGAAAGTGAGCTTCCCTGAAGAGATGGGTGGAATTCTGGAGACTGTGTGGTGGGTCATGAGAGTGGGTAGGTCATGGCATAGTGTGCTCCCCTGGGGGGGGTGGATCATGGAATAGTGTACTCTGCTGGGATGGAGGGTTCATAATGGTATAGTGTGCTCACCTGGTGAGAGCAGTGGATAATGGGATAGTATGCTCCCCTGGGGAAGGGGGTGGATCATAGGATAGTGTGCACCATTGGGAGAGGGGTGAATCATGGGATAGTGAGCTCTCATTGGGAGAGGGGGGTGGATCATGGGATAGTGAGCTCCCATTGGGAGAGGGGTGGATCGTGGGATAGTATGCTCCCCTGGGGTAGGGGGTGGATCATGGGATAGTGAGCCCATGATCCACCCCCTACCCCAGGGGAGCATACTATCCCACGATCCACCCCTCTCCCAATTGGAGCTCACGATCCCATGATCCACCCTCCTCTCCCAATGAGAGCTCACTATCCCATGATTCACCCCTCTCCCAATGGGTCGATCATGGGATAGTATGCTCCCCCGGGGAAAGGGGTGGAGCATGGGATAGTGTGCTCTCATTGGGAGAGGGGTGGATCATGGGATAGTGTGCTCCCATTGGAAGGGGGTGGATCATGGGATAGTGTGTCCTCATTGGGAGGGGCTGTGGATCATGGGATTGTGTGCTCCCTTGGGGGGGTGGATCATGGAATAGTGTTCTCTGCTGGGATGGAGGGTTCATAACGGGACAGTGTGCTCCTCTGGTGAGAGCGGTGGATCATTGGATAGTATGCTCCCATTGGGAGGGGGGATCATAGGATAGAGTGCACCATTGGGAGAGGGGTGGATCATGGGATAGTGAGCTCCCATTGGGAGGGAGGATCATAGGATAGTGTGCACCATTGGGAGAGGGGTGGATCATGGGTAAGTGTGCTCCCATTGGGAGAGGGGTGGATCATGGGATAGTGTGCTCCCATTGGGAGAGGGGTGGATCATGGAATAGTGAGGTCCCATTGGGAGAGGGGTGGATCCTGGGATAGTGAGCTTCCATTGGGAGGGGTGGTGGATCATGGGATAGTGTGCTCTAATTGGGAGGGGGGTGGATCATGGGATAGTGAGCTCCCATTGGCAGGGGGGTGATCATAAGATAGTGTGCACCATTGGGAGAGGGGTGGATTGTGGGATAGTGTGCTCCCATTGCGAGAGGGATGGATCATGGGATAGTGTGCTCCCATTGGGAGAGGGGTAGATCATGGGATAGTGTGCTCCCATCGGGAGAGGGGTGGATCATGGGATAGTGAGCTCCCATTGGGAGAGGAGTGGATCATGGGATAGTGTGCTCCCCTGGGAAGGGGGGTGGATCATGGGATAGTGTGCTCCCATTGGGAGGGGGTGGAGCATGGAATAGCGAGCTCCCATTGGGAGGGGTGGTGGATCATGGGATAGTGAGCTCTCATTGGGAGGGGGGTGGAGCATGGGATAGTGAACTCCCATTGGGTAGGGGGGTGGATCATGAGATAGTGTTCTGGCATTGGGAGGAGGGTGGATCATGGGATAGTGAGCTCCCATTGGGAGAGGGGTGGATCATGGGATAGTGAGCTCTCATTGGGAGGCGGGTGGAGCTCCCATTGGGAGGGGTGGTGGATCATGGGATAGTGTGCTCCCATTGGGAGGGGGGTGGATCATGGGATAGTGAGCTACCATTGGGAGAGGGGTGGATCATGGGATAGTGAGCTCCCATTGGGAGGGGTGGTAGATCATAGGATAGTGAGCTCCCATTGGGAGGGGTGGTGGATCATGGGATAGTGAGCTCTCATTGGGAGGGATGGTGGATCATGGTATAGTAAGCTCTCATTGGGAGAGGGGTGGATCATGGGATAGTGTGCTCCCATTGGGAGAGGGGTGGATCTTGGGATAGTGTGCTCCCATTGGGAGAGGGGTGGATCATGGGATAGTGTGCTCCCATTGGGAGAGGGCTGGATCATGGGATAGTGTGCTCTTCTGGGGAAGGGGGTGGATCATGGGATAGTGTGCTCTCATTGGGAGAGGGATGGAACATGTGAGAGGGGCGAATCATGGGATGGTGTGCTCCCATTGGGAGAGGGGTGGGGCATGGGATAGTGTGCTCCCGTGGGGAGAGGGGTGGATCATGGGATAGTGTGTTCCCCTGGGGAGAGGGGTGGATCATGGATTGTGAGCTCCCATTGGGAGGGGGTGGATCATGGGATAGTGTGCTCCCCTGGGGAGAGAGGTGGATCATGGGATAGTGAGCTCTCATTGGGAGGGGGTGGATCATGGGATAGTGAGCTCTCATTGGGAGGGGGTGAATCATGGGATAGTGAGCTCTCATTGAGAGGGGGTGGATCATGGGATAGTGAGCTCTCATTGGGAGGGGCTTTGGATCATGGGATAGTGAGCTCTCATTGGGAGGGGCTGTGGATCATGGGATAGTGAGCTCTCATTGGGAGGGGGTGGATCATGGGATAGTGTGCTCTCATTGGGTGAGGGGTGGATCATGGGATAGTGTGCTCTCATTGGGAGGGGGTGGATCATGGGATAGTAAGCTCTCATTGGGAGGGGGTGGATCATGTGATAGTGTGCTCTCATTGGGAGAGGGATGGAACATGGGAGAGGGGCGAATCATGGGATGGTGTGCTCCCATTGGGAGAGGGGTGGATCATGGGATAGTGTGCTCTCATTGGGAGGGGGTGGATCATGGGATAGTGCGCTCTCCTTGGGAGGGGCTGTGGATCATGGGATAGTGTGCTCTCATTGGGAGGGGGTGGATCATGGGATAGTGTGCTCTCATTGGGAGGGGGTGGATCATGGGATAGTGAGCTCTCATTGGGAGGGGGTGGATCATGTGATAGTGTGCTCTCATTGGGAGGGGGTGGATCATGGGATAGTGAGCTCTCATTGGGAGGGGCTTTGGATCATGGGATAGTGAGCTCTCATTGGGAGGGGCTGTGGATCATGGGATAGTGAGCTCTCATTGGGAGGGGGTGGATCATGGGATAGTGTGCTCTCATTGGGAGGGGGGTGGATCATGGGATAGTGTGCTCTCATTGGGTGAGGGGTGGATCATGGGATAGTGTGCTCTCATTGGGAGGGGGTGGATCATGGGATAGTGAGCTCTCATTGGGAGGGGGTGGATCATGTGATAGTGTGCTCTCATTGGGAGAGGGATGGAACATGGGAGAGGGGCGAATCATGGGATGGTGTGCTCCCATTGGGAGAGGGGTGGATCATGGGATAGTGTGCTCTCATTGGGAGGGGGTGGATCATGGGATAGTGCGCTCTCCTTGGGAGGGGCTGTGGATCATGGGATAGTGTGCTCTCATTGGGAGGGGGTGGATCATGGGATAGTGTGCTCTCATTGGGAGGGGGTGGATCATGGGATAGTGAGCTCTCATTGGGAGGGGGGTGGATCATGGGATAGTGAGCTCTCATTGGGAGGGAGGTGGATCATGGGATAGTGTGCTCTCATTGGGAGGGGGGTGGATCATGGGATAGTTAGCTCTCATTGGGAGGGGGTGGATCATGGGATAGTGAGCTCTCATTGGGAGAGGGGTGGATCATGGGATAGTGTGCTCTCATTGGGAGGGAGGTGGATCATGGGATAGTGTGCTCTCATTGGGTGAGGGGTGGATCATGGGATAGTGAGCTCTCATTGAGAGGGGTGGTGGATCATGAGACAGAATGACCTTTGAGACCATAGCCATAAGCAAGAAATGATGACCATCAAAGTCTGCACACCAAGAGCAGAACATGGGAGTCACTGAGGGGTTTCTTTCTTCAACCGAAAATCAGCAATCCAGGATCCCGGCCAATCCCTATTCATCTTTTATCATTCCATAAGCGGATGTTTGATTGGTTGCTTTGTTACTGCATGTTACCCATCCTACTGATTTAATAAATAAACCTTCCAGTTTGCCCAGTCATGGCCAGGACTGGACTCCACCATGTGTCAGTAGATTCCCCTCATGCTGACCATTTTCCCGGTAGTCAGTCTCTTTCTCCTAGAAGGTCAATGTCACTCCTGGCAGATTTCATAACATTAGAAGAAAGGTGTCGGTGTCTTGATCCCTCCTGTGATGGTTTCCTCCCAGTAATAATGGAAGAGGAAATAAAACATCTCAGAACCTGTTTTTACAGAAATATCCTTCAGAATATTTTCCAGACTGAGAGACACATGACCAACTTCTCCAAATTCTGACAGAGACAAAACAGACCCCATCCCCCCTCCATTCTCATCATAGGGCCAATTTATTCCACCGAGAGGAGAAACATCAGATGGATGGAATAATCCCGGGATCAAACCGGATTCCAATAGTCCCATTGGATCCTTTACGAGTTCGATCGTCATATCTGGTTATTTATGAACACACCGTCCAATCATATTCCAGGGTGGTGTTGAACGCATTACGTTCTCCTTCCCCCCTCCTTGGACTCCAGGCAGTACTAAGAACATCAGTAAATCCAGTGACAGTATATATTCATGAAAAATCATTAAATGTCATTTAAATGCAACCAATAATAAAGAAAACACCAAGTTTGTCTTAATGCAAACTTTCTATAACCTCCTATAAAGCAGAGCTCAGACTGGGAGAGAGAGGGACTGTACTTAGGGCCAATCAAGTGTCCTGCATACCCATGTGCTGACAGGGAGCATTCTGATAGACTTGGAGAGCAGAGAGATGACCTCATGGGTCGTTTGCTGCTATTCTATTGTGCAGTCACAGACTGGAGGCAGGGAGGTGATCAGTTTGTATTACCTGCAGGAGAGCAGGGGTCTCCAAACCTTCTAAACAACAGACCAGTTTACTGTCCTTCAGGCTTTAGGGGGGCCGGACTGTGGGAGTAGAAAATGTTCCGGGGGTCACTGGGAGAAAACAATGCCCCATCATTGGTTTTAATAGGAAGAATAGTGACCCATTGATGTCAGTGGATGGAATGGTGCCCCATCATTGGTGTCAGTGGATGAGATGGTGCCCCATCATTGGTGTCAATGGATTGAATAATGCATCACCATTGGTGTCAGTGGATGGAACGGTGCCCCATCATCGGTGTCAGTGGATAGAATGGTGCCCCATCATTGGTGTCAGTGGATGGGATGGTGCCCCATCATTGGTGTCAATGGATTGAATAATCCATCACCATTGGTGTCAGTGGATGGAATTGTGCCCCATCAATGGTGTCAGTGGATGGGATAGTGTCCCATCATTGGTGTCAGTGGGAGGAATAGTGCCCCATCATTGGTATCAATGGGAGGAATAGTGCCCCATCATTGGATAACAGTGGGAGGAATAGTGTCCCATAATTGGTGTCAGTGAGAGGAATAGTGCCCCATCATTGGTATCAATGGGAGGAATAGTGCCCCATCATTGGTGTCAGTGGGAGGACTAGTGCCCCATCATTGGTGTCAGTGGGAGGAATAGTGCCCCATCATTGGTGTCAGTGGGAAAAACAGTGCCCCATCATTGGTGTCAGTGGGAAAAACAGTGCCCCATCATTGGTGTCAGTGGGAGGAACAGTGCCCCATCATTGGTGTCAGTTGGAGGAATAGTACCCCATCATTGCTGTCAGTGGGAGGAATAGTGCCCCATCATTAGTGTCAGTGGAAGGAAAAGTGCTCCATCATTGGTATCAGTGGGAGGAATAGTGCCCCATCATTGGTGTCAGTGGGAGGAATTGTGCCCCATCATTGGTGTCAGTGGGAGGAATAGTGCCCCCTCATTGGTATCAGTGGGCAGAATAGTGCCCCATCATTGGTATCAGTGGGAGAAATAGTGCCCATCATTGGTGTCAGTGGCAGGAATAGTGCCCCCTCATTGGTATCAGTGGGCAGAATAGTGCCCCCTCATTGGTATCAGTGGGAGAAATAGTGCCCCATAATTGGTGTCAGTGGGAGGAATAGTGCCCCATCATTGGTGTCAGTGGAAGGAATAGTGCCCCATCATTGGTGTCAGTGGGAGGAATAGTGTCCCATCATTGGTGTCAGTGGGAGGAATAGTGCCCCATCATTGGTGTCAGTGGAAGGAATAGTGCCCCATCATTGGTGTCAATGGATTCAATAGTGCCCCGAGGGCCAGATAAAGGCAATCCAAGGGCCACATCCGGACTGTGGGCTACAAGTTAGAAACAACTGCAGTAGAGACAAGTCAAAGAAATAGAAGAAAATCACCTCTGAGTGCAGGTATTTAATGTTAACAATTTGCAAGTTATCCACACTTACAGTGAAGTAGGGAGAAAACAGCTACGAAGGGGAACAGCTCCTGGATCAGTCCCAGCGTCCATGGTGTAGATACAGCGGAATGACCCAGAAGGGATGGCCGCGGTTCCCCGCACGGAGAAGACAAGCAAGGCGCTCGTGGACGTGTGACGTCACCAGAGTGCAGAGGACCACAATGCGTTTTAGAGCATGCGCGAAGCTCCCACTGGGCATGCGCGCTCCTTTTTCAAGTGTAGGGAGAACAGGAGGGCGCATGCCCAGTGGGAGCTTCGCGCATGCTCTGAAACGCGTTGTGGTCCTCTGTACTCTGGTGACGTCACACGTCCACGAGCGCTTTGCTGGATTACAGGACGTCCTTCCAGCTCAGCTGCTTGTCTTCCCCGTGCGGGGAACCGCGGCCATCCCTTCGGAGTCATTCCGCTGTATCTACACCATGGACGCTGGGACTGATCCAGGAGCTGTTCCCCTTCGTAGCTGTTTTCTCCCTTCTTCACTGTAAGTGTGGATAACTTGCAAATTGTTACCATTAAATACCTGCACTCAGAGCCGCTTTTCTTCTGTTTCTTTCACATGTCGATCTAGAGAGCTGACTTCGGCTCACCCGGAAAAGCTTGCCCTCAGCGCTGGTCTTTGCATAGAGACAATCCAGTTTCATAATTACAGCTTTTTACCACAGAGACTATTGCTATGGCTCTTTTATAATCTCCAGCAACTATAGCCTTACTCTTACCCCAAGTTTACTGTATGTTTAACTGCATTTTTTGACTGCATTATCAATGTTCCTGAGCGCTGGCATATATTTGTATATATAGTAGAGAAAAGTCAGGTCACTGATCTGGCTCTGCAGTCTGGTAGAGCTGTGTATATATCGGGACAGGATGGACAGAATTGCAGATGCTTTGACAAGTATGAAATGTTTGCAGTAAACATTTGAAGTGTGTTCTGGAGCCCAGCATTAGAGACACCCCGCTGCCACCCTGTGTAAGAAGACACTTACCTTTCTGGTGGGTGGAGGGGCAGTCTTCCTTCTGCACAGTTCCGGGTTCATCTACGGTGATATGGGGGATGGTTGGCTTCGTGGTAGATGTGCTTTCTGGTAAAATCCACACTTTGTTTTTAAGGGCTTTTTATCACACTTGTATTAAAATAGATGAAGGAAAAGTCTACAAACTTGCCTATGCAAGGGTTTTGGTTGTACGCAGCAAAAACAGATAACAGAAATACCAAGACACCTGGCTCTCACTTCAGCAGCACCACTGCTCATAGTAATGGTTCCCTCACCCCATTGGCCTTTCATTGTACTCGGCAATACCGGCTCCTAAGGTGAGGCCCTTTTGTCAGCACACAGTGATTCCTCCTAGCTCATATGTGGAGCCCCATCTCCAAAACGGGAGCCCACCTCCCTCCTGGATGGTGCCCAGAGGTATTCCCAGTCCTTCATTATAAGGTGTGATCCTGGACACACACCCTGCTGGTCTTCAGCAAAGCCTGGACACTGGGTTGGCGATTTCTTCCCTCCCATGGCACTTTGAAATCTCCAAACTTCACAGCCAAATCCAGGAATACCAAAATCTGGAGAAAGATGTAAAAAACTGGATTTTCTGCTCAAAATCAATACGCCAGAGTCCCGCACTCTGTAAATGTGGTTGGTAGCAGATTGGCTGGCGAGTTGAGGTGGGAATTTTCTTTGGTTTTGTTTTGAACCCTGTGTCCTTTTTCCAGCCATTTTCCCCGTGGCCAGGCCTCGTCACAATGCTTTTCAACATTTTCAGGTGTGTCCTCGCTGATCATTGCTGTTGTTGTTCCTTCCACAGACCCCCACATCACCGCAGGGCACAGGAAGTAGCACAAGGAAAGGCACAGAGAAAGGGCACAGTGGGCAGGTACAGTGAGTGGCACAAAGTGGGCACAGTGAATATCACAGAGAGCCGGCATTGCAAATAGTACAAAGAACAGGCAGAGTGAGTGGCACGGAGAAGAGGCACAGTGAGTGCCACAGAGAACAGGTAGAGTGAGTGGCACAAAGAGTGGGCACAGTGAGCACCACAGAGAGCAGTAATAGAGTGGTACAGAGAGTAAGTACAGTGAGAATCACATAGAGTGGCACAGAGAGCAGGCACAGTATGTGGCGCAGAGAAGAGGCACAGTGTGTGGCGCAGAGAAGAGGCACAGTGTGTGGCGCACAGAAGTGGCACAGTGAGTGGCACAGAGAAGAGGCACAGTGAGTGGCACAGAGAAGAGTCACAGTGAGTGGCACAGAGAAGTGGCACAGAGAAGAGGCACAGTGAGTGGCACAGAGAAGAGGCACAGTGAGTGGCACAGAGAAGAGGCACAGCATGTGTGGCACAGAGAAGAGGCACAGCGCGTGTGGCACAGATAAGAGGCACAGTGAGTGGCACAGAGAGCAGGCACAGTGTGTGGCACAGAGAAGAGGCACAGCATGTGCGGCACAGAGAAGAGGCACAGCGTGTGTGGCACAGATAAGAAGCACAGTGAGTGGCACAGAGAGCAGGCACAGTGTGTGGTACAGAGAAGAGGCACTGTGTGTGATGCAGAGAAGAGGCACAGTGTGTGGTGCAGAGAAGAGGCACAGTGTGTGGTGCAGAGAAGAGGCACAGTGTGTGGTGCAGAGAAGAGGCACAGTATTTGGCGCAGAGAAGAGGCACAGTGAGTGGCGCAGAGAAGAGGCACAGTGAGTGGCGCAGAGAAGAGGCACAGTGAGTGGCACAGAGAAGAGGCACAGCGTGTGTGGCACAGAGAAGAGGCACAGTGTATGTGGCAAAGAGAAGAGGCACAGTGTGTGTAGCACATAGAAGAGGCACAGTGTGAGTGGCACAGAGATAAGGCACAGTGTGTGTGGCACAGAGAGCAGGCATGGTGAGTGGCACAGACAAGAGGCACAGTGAGTGGCACAGAGAAGAGGCACAGTGAGTGGCACAGAGGAGAGGCACAGTGAGTGACACTTAGAAAAGGCATAGTGAGTGACACAGGTATAAGGCACTGTAAGTGGCACATAGAGCAAGCACAGTGAGTGGCACAGTGAGTGGCACATAAAGCAAGCACAGTGAGTGGCACAGTGAGTGGCACATAGAGCAAGCACAGTGAGTGGCGCAGACAAGAGTCACAGTGAGTGGCACAGAGAAGAGTCACAGTGAGTGGCACAGAGAAGTGGCACAGAGAAGAGGCACAGTGAGTGGCACAGAGAAGAGGCACAGTGAGTGGCACAGAGAAGAGGCACAGCATGTGCGGCACAGAGAAGAGGCACAGCGCGTGTGGCACAGATAAGAGGCACAGTGAGTGGCACAGAGAGCAGGCACAGTGTGTGGCACAGAGAAGAGGCACAGCATGTGCGGCACAGAGAAGAGGCACAGCGTGTGTGGCACAGATAAGAAGCACAGTGAGTGGCACAGAGAGCAGGCACAGTGTGTGGCACAGAGAAGAGGCACAGTGTGTGGTGCAGAGAAGAGGCACAGTGTGTGGTGCAGAGAAGAGGCACAGTGTGTGGTGCAGAGAAGAGGCACAGTATTTGGCGCAGAGAAGAGGCACAGTGAGTGGCGCAGAGAAGAGGCACAGTGAGTGACACAGGGAGGAGGCACAGTGAGTGGCACAGAGAAGAGGCACAACATGTGTGGCACAGAGAAGAGGCACAGTGTATGTGGCACAGAGAAGAGGCACAGTGTGTGTAGCACATAGAAGAGGCACAGTGTGAGTGGCACAGAGATAAGGCACAGTGTGTGTGGCACAGAGAGCAGGCACGGTGAGTGGCACAGACAAGAGGCACAGTGAGTGGCACAGAGAGCAGGCACAGTGAGTGGCACAGAGAAGAGGCACAGTGAGTGGCACAGAGAAGAGGCACAGTGAGTGGCACAGAGAATAGGCACGGTGAGTGGCACAGTGAGTAGCACAGAGAAGAGGCACAGTAAGTGGCACAGAGAGGAGGCACAGTGAGTGGCACAGAGAAAAGGCACAGTGAGTGGCACAGAGAAGAGGCACAGAGAAGAGGCACAGTGAGTGGCACAGAGAATAGGCATGGAGAGTGGCACAGTGAGTGGCACAGAGAAGAGACACGGTGAGTGGCACAGAGAGGAGGCACAGTGAGTGGCACACTGAGTGGCACAGAGAAGAGGCACAGTGAGTGGCAAAGAGAAGAGGCACAGTGAGTGGCACAGAGAAGAGGCACAGTGAGTGACACAGAGAAGAGGCACAGAGAAGAGGAACCGAGTGTGTGGCACAGAGAAGAGGCACAGTGTGTGTGGCACAGAGAAGAGGCACAGTGTGTGTGGCACATAGAAGAGGCACAGGAAGTGGCACAGAGAGCAGGAACCGTGAGTGGCACAGAGAAGAGACACAGGGAGTGGCACAGAGAGCAGGCACAGTGATGGGCACAGAGAAGAGGCACAGTGAGTGGCACAGAGAGTGGCACAGAGAAGAGGCACAGTGAGTGGCACAGAGAAGTGGCACAGAGAAGAGACACAGGGAATGGCACAGAGAAGAGGCACAGTGAGTGGCACAGAGAAGAGGCACAGTGAGTGGCACAGAGAGTGGCACAGTGAGTGGCACAGAGAAGAGGCACAGTGAGTGGCACAGAGAGCAGGCACAGTGAGTGGCACAGAGAGCAGGCACACAGTGGCAGAAAGAACAGGCATAGTAAGTGGCACAAAGAGCAGGCACAGTGAATGGCACAGAGAACAGGCACAGTGTGTGACACAGTGAGAAGGCACAGAAAACAGGCACAGTGTGTGGCACAGAGAACAGGCACAGTGTGTGGCACAGAGAACAGGCACAGTGTGTGGCACAGAGAACAGGCCAAATGTGTGGCACAGTGAGTGTCAGTAAAAGCAGACACATTGATCACATAGAGCAGGCAATGAATGGCACAGAGAACAGGCAGAGTGAGCAGCAAAAGAGTGGGCACAGTGAGTGGTACAGAGAGCAGGCACAGTGGGTGGCATACTGAGTAGGAAAGAGAGAAAGAATAGAGTGGCAGAGAGAGCAGGAATAGAACAGCATAGATAGCAGGCACATAGGGTGGCACAGGAGTGGACACAGAGAGTAGGCACTGATGGTGGGCACACAGAGCATGCACAAAGCCTAATAGACCCTTTTGCTAAACAGTCCTGTTTCCATTGTTATTGTAGATGGAGTAAAAGATGATGCCACAGAGAGTGGAGAAGTGTAGTCTGTAGATGTGGCGGTGAGTCAGAGCTCAGATTGGCACAGGTCCCATCACTGGGAGGTCCAGGGACTGGGACACCCAGCGTTCTACACACAGCACATCTGTCACTTCCTTATACTGGGGGTAACTTCCCATATACAATCTCACTTTTCCGCAGAGATCAGAGCTGATCACACACAGCAAACATGGGGGACACCATCACCTACTCCGAGATGACCTTCACCAATAAGCACAACTCCCGAATATTATCAGGTAAGAAGGACATGGGGGGTCCTACCTATCAGATTCTTCCTGGACTACAGAACACTGACCACTCCATAGGAAGAAGAACAGCATAGTGTCAGAAAGATTAGAAATGTGAGCTGACTTGAATTCTTTTCTATGTGAATTAATTGATCAGTTCATTGGTGATCAACAGATCATTTCCAGTAATGCCGTGTACACACGACCGGACTTTACGGCATACTTGGTTCGGCGGACCATAGTCTGTCGGACAATTAGATCGTGTGTGGGCTCCAGCAGACTTTTTCGCCTAGGTCGACGGACCTAGAAATGAAACATGTTTCAAATCTTTTCGACGGACTCGAGTCTGGTCGAAAAGTCCGCTCGTCTGTATGCTAGTCCGACAGACAAAAAACGACGCTAGGGCAGCTATTGGCTACTGGCTATGAACTTCCGTGTTTTAGTCCGGGCGTACGTCATCACGTACGAATCCGTCAGACTTTGGTTGATCGTGTGTTGGCAAGTCCGTTCATTCGGAAAGTCCGTCGTAAAGTCTGTTGAAAAGTCCACTGGACAAAGTCTGCCGTAAAGTCCGCTCATGTGTACGCGGCATAAGAAGTACCATGGAGTCCATATGATCTCCAACATTATGAGGATAGAGCTGTCCATAGACAGTAGATGGAATTGGGCAGAAATGATTATTTGGTTCACCATCTGGAGCTTTATATGACTCATAATAGATCAGAAACTGATATCAGTCCAAATGTCCATCAGCCAGCTTGGAAATATACACAATGTGCAATAAATACTGTCTGAGCTGTCATCAAACAAGGTGTCCTCTGATGTCCACGGAGCCTTTAGCAGTGAATACAGTGGGTTTTGTTTGTACAGTGAGATTCGGTTCACCACTTAGTTATCAGCTTCCTGTCAGTTGGGGTGTTCCTGACACCTTCACAAATGATCTGGCTTATATACAGTAGACTGGTGTTCCTGTAAATGGTAATAAGTGAGATCACACATCATAGTCATTTCTTTTCTGTCTTCGGCTTTACTCATTTTCTTGATCATTTTTCTTCTCTTTCCCTTTGCTGATAAAATAAGTTTTAGATACATATACATTATATTATATACTAGGGCAGCAATTTTCATAATCGATTAGTTGGCCGATTATTGTTTCGATTAATTGGTTAATAACCTTCAAAAAAAAAGTGTGGTGTATAATTTAGTTAATATGTAAAGTTTTTAAAAAAGGCAATTTATTCTTAAATATCTCTATGCAGTGGTAAATATAAATAACCAACTATATGGTTAGGGAGCAAAATATCTAATCCACTCTGACAATAAAAGATGAGATATACTGTATATACTATTAGAGGGGAGATATACTGTATATACTATTAGAAGAGATATACTGTATATACTATTAGAAGAGATATACTGTATATACTATTAGAGGGAAGATATATACTGTATATACTATTAGAGGAGAGAGATATACTGTATATACTATTAGAGGAGAGAGATATACTGTATATACTATTAGAGGAGAGATATACTGTATATACTATTAGAGGAGAGATATACTGTGTATACTATTAGAGGAGATATACTGTATATACTATTAGAGGAGAGAGATATACTATTAGAGGAGAGAGATATACTGTTTATACTATTAGAGGAGAGATATACTGTATATACTATTAGAGGAGAGAGATATATTGTATATACTATTAGAGGAGATATACTGTATATACTATTAGAGGAGAGATATATACTGTATATACTATTAGAGGAGAGAGATATACTGTATATACTATTAGAGGAGAGATATACTGTATATACTATTAGAGGAGAGAGATATACTGTATATACTATTAGAGGAGAGAGATATACTGTATATACTATTAGAGGAGAGAGATATACTGTATATACTATTAGAGGAGATATATACTGTATATACTATTAGAGGAGAGATATACTGTATATACTATTAGAGGAGAGAGATATACTGTATATACTATTAGAGGAGAGATATACTGTATATACTATTAGAGGAGAGATATACTGTATATACTATTAGAGGAGATATATACTTATATACTATTGGAGGAGAGAGATATACTGTATATACTATTAGAGGAGAGATATACTGTATATACTATTAGAGGAGATATACTGTATATACTATTAGAGGAGAGATATATACTGTATATACTATTAGAGGAGAGAGATATACTGTATATACTATTAGAGGAGAGATATACTGTATATACTATTAGAGGAGAGAGATATACTGTATATACTATTAGAGGAGAGAGATATACTGTATATACTATTAGAGGAGATAGATATACTGTATATACTATTAGAGGAGAGATATACTGTATATACTATTAGAGGAGAGATATACTGTATATACTATTAGAGGAGATATATACTGTATATACTATTGGAGGAGAGAGATATACTGTATATACTATTAGAGGAGAGATATACTGTATATACTATTAGAGGAGATATATACTGTATATACTATTAGAGGAGAGATATACTGTATATACTATTAGAGGAGAGATATACTGTATATACTATTAGAGGAGATATACTGTATATACTATTAGAGGAGATATACTGTATATACTATTAGAGGAGAGATATACTGTATATACTATTAGAGGAGAGATATACTGTATATACTATTAGAGGAGATATACTGTATATACTATTAAAGGGTGAATCTGGTAACTGTCATCAGACTCAGAGATCACATTTTTTTATTTTAAAAAAAACAAATGTCTTCCTTAAAAAAAAAAAAAATGTAATTTTAAGAACGTTCGTTCGATTTCCTAATCAGTGGGGTAAAATCGACGTTCATTTTCAACCATAGTGACGGGAAAATTTGGAAATAATAGAAAACTTCTTGGTTAAAGGAATTTTCAGACAGTGGATGTGGTTTTCATTCAGAAATGTACATTAGTTTTAAAAACAGAATGTTGAAAACAAGTGAAAATTTCAAACAACATTCTTTCATTCAGCGAACGTACAAAGATTTTTCGTCTGAATATTCTCGTCTGAAAATTGATTGGTGTGGCCAGCATAAGGCTCGGTACACATCTATGCAGTTTGCTTTTGATCTGTTTCTGCAGTGCTTTTTGCTGTGCGTTGTGATTTTTGCGCACGTGATTTTGCTGAGATTTGCGTTTTTGCATTTTTTTTTTTTGGACAATTTGTCATTGAGCAGATTAAAAAAAAACACAAATTGCTGCAAAAACACATTACATGCTCTTCTGCAGCCTCTCCATTGAAGTATATTACAGTAAACCAAAAAAGCACTGTTTTGCGTTAAAGTCCTTGACCCTTTCCAAATACGCAGCGGTTGAAAAAAGCATAGATGTGAACGTGTCCCATAGGAAACCATGTAAATGAACTGTAGTGCGTTTCTGCAAAAAGCACCAAAAAACACACATAGATGTGAACCAGGTCTAAAATGTTTAGTAATATAATGGGGTTAAAAAAAAAAACTAAAATTAGCCCTTTATAGTATTAAAAAATGCAGATAATCACTAATGTAAGGGGTACATTTTTTTTTTTTTTTACTGTAGAACTGTGAAAGTAATATTTACAGTAGTGATTTGCTCTTTTTGTACTATAAAGGACTCATTTTAGCTTTTTTTAACCCCATTATGTTACTGGCCGATTATTCGATTATGAAAATAGTAATCGATTAATTTCATAATCGATTAGTTGTCGATTAATCGATTAGTTGGTTCAGCCCTATTATATACACTATACTCTAGATACATTGTAACAGATTCTGCTGTAGAATTGTAACTTTGTTCTATAAATCTATTGTGTGTCTGCCTTCCATAATGTGGAATATCAGCTTCTTAGAATACTCTCTGTAGACCTATAAAGGAAATTTAGGGCTCAATCACACTGTTGGTTGCAGTCACACTACTTACTATATGTTGTGCATGGTATATGCGTTGGTGCAATGCGGTGCTGTTCATTCTGAATTGCAGATCAGTACACTTTGCTGACATTGGTGTGTTGCAGCGCACATTGCCGCAGTGCACATACCATGTGTTGGGGTGACTGTGGTGATGGCAACCCAACAAATCCTGCTGACAGACTAGCATTGCAGCATGGGGCTCTGCTTCCAGACATACTACATGGACCTTATTTGATGCATTAACGTACAATCACTAGTGCACCATAATAGCATGAATGGCCCCTAATTCTCACACAGGGACACTTTCAACCGTGGCCGGTGGTTGTGGAGGTCTGCGGGCGGGGGGCTTATCATAATCTGGAAACCCCCTTTAATAAGGGGTCCCCCAGATCCCTGGTCCCCCCCCTATGTGAATGACTATGGGGTGCACAGTACCCCTACCCATTCACCATAAAAGTGTCAAAAAGTAATAAAACCATAGGTAGTTTTTGAAAAATTCTTTATTTAAAAAAAAAAGTGTCCCCGGATGTAAATCCAACGTCAATCACGCCGCCCAAAAAATAAAAAAACAAAAATGCTCCCGCTGTCTATGAAGGCTGGCCGCCTACTGCAGTCTCCGCCATTTGAGAGTTCTTATATATTTAAGGGGCGGGGCCACCTGGCTATGTCACCTGGTGGCACCGCCCCCTTGTGACATTGCCGACCCAGCATGCACAGGTTCATGATGTCAGAAGGGGGTGGTGCCACCAGGTGACATATATACTGTAGGTAAGAATTCTTTCTTAATAAAAAAATTGTCAAAAACTAACAGTGTCCCTAGATGTAAATCCATCGTCAATCACACCGCCCTCCAACCCAAACAAATAAAAAAACTAAAATGCTCCCGCATCCTATGAAGGCTGGCCGCCTACTGCAGGCTCCACCGTTTGACAGTTCTTATATAGGTAAGGAGCGGGGCCACCTGGCTATGTCACCTGGTGGCATCACCCCCTTCTGACATCACGGATCGGTGCATGCTGGGTCGGCAACATCACAAGGGGGCGGTGCCACCAGGTGACATAGTTAGGTGGCCCGCCCCTTACCTATATAAGATTTGTCAAATGGCAGAGAGTGCAGTAGGCGGCCAGCCTTCATAGACAGCGGGAGCGTTTTTGTTTTTTTCATTTGTTCGGGTTGGCGGGCGGTGTGATTGATAATGGACTTATGTCAGGGACACGGTTTTTTAATTTTTTGATAAAGGAATTGTCAAAAACTGTGTTTGTTTTTATTACTTTTTGATGCTTTTTTGGTGAATGGGTAGGGGTACTATGTACCCCATACTCATTCACATGGAGGAGGCGCGGGATCTGGGGTCCCCCTTGTTAAAGGGGGCATCCAGATTTTGATAAGACCCCCACAACCACTGGCCACGGTTGTGGGGATGAGGCCCTTGTCCCCATCAACAGAAGGGGCAGAGCCCCCACCCCAAAGCACCCCCATGTTGAGGGCATGTGGCCTGGTATGGTTCATGAAGGGGGCGCTCGCTCATCCCCCCCCCTTTTCTGACCTGCCAGACTGCATGTCTGGATAAGGGCCTGGTATGAATTTTGGGGGAGACCTTACACAGTTTTTTTTTTAACCAGAATTTGTTCTTTTTTTTCAGCTGTCAGCGGAGAAACCCATTGACAGCTGATGACTCATCGGTTGATAAGGACGCCACGGCCAGCTCCTAAACAACCAGCCCATACTGCACCCTGATTGGGTTTATGATCTTGGGACCGCTGTGATTGGCTGTCGCAGTGGTCACATGAGCGTAAAGCTCCCAATCGCAAGTAGCGATCGGGGGCTTTCCATTAGCCACCAGTAACTGTGCCAGGAGCCTGCACGGGGCGCAGAGGTATTTACACTAATTCATGCAAATATGCGGCAGCTCAGTGCCAAGGCCCACCCGCCCAGAGGTCGCATATTTGCATGCGCCTGGTGTCAAGGGGTTAAGGGTCAGATAGGGACTGTTGGGGGAACCCCAGACTTTTTTTCTTGATTTTTGTGGGGAGTTGTCCTTAATATCCATACCAGACCTAAAGGGCCCGGTGTGATTTTTTTTGGGGGGGACCCAGTGGCTTTTTTTTTTACACTATACCCACTGTGTTTTTACATTCACACCTCATTCAGTTAGAATTTCTGGCTCACAGCTGAATGTGCCAGGTAGGGATGAGTTCACTGGTTGTTAGGATGCCAGCGAGTGACCCCACCCTGACAACCAGGAGCCCTGAGCAGGAATCTGTCACATTTAGCAGTGGCAATATTATCTATGGTAAATTGTTCACTTCAGTCTTTGTTCGGCTGTGCACACAGGATTCACCATGGACTGTGCTCAGATCTCCCTCAATATTTACCCACCGGTGGAATGTTCTTAGCCTATAGTGTTAACCTATTTTCTCCATTGGTGAATGTTCTGTAACTCTTATGGTTGAATGTTCTTATGGATATTTTCCTCTTAGGACTGAATGTTGGGGGTGTTACATTCGCCTGGCAAAAAGAAAAAAAAATAGAAACTGGCACACATACTACAAATATTATGGGTATTATTTGTGACATTTGCGTGAATGATGAGACATTCGCAAAGCAATTTTTTTTTATAAATAGACCCATAAGAAACCTCAGGGGATGCAGAGGGTTCTGTTTTTCCTATTGTAAAACAGAGATTCTAAAGTGGTAATAATGAAGGCAGATCCACCCTCTCCCCCAGTCTGAAAGGGCACAGCAAAGCCAACATCCTTTCCTTCAATATTGAAAATCTTCACAATGAGTACAAAACTCGAGTTTTTCTTTTTCTTTGCTCTCACAGTTTTCTATACTGACCCAATGTTATTAACACAAAGTTCCAGTTCAACACATGTGGTTGACCTTGCAAAGGCTTTTCAACAAATACTCATTAGTCTCCTGGCTTACACTGTCAGCACCATGGCTGTGACCTCAATGCTTAGGCCCTTTTCAGTCTCCCTCAATCATCTCCCACAAACTCAATGTACACACCTAGCAGCTCCAAGCTACACTGGCTCCCACCTGTCTCCTATGGGGAGCCCTCCTGACTCCTGGGCAGGGACCTCCTCTGTCCATTGTGGTAGAGCCATGAACCATAGTCATATCTCTAATAAAAGCACTGCCCAATCCGTGTGTTGGTTGGTGCCAAAACCAGGATTGGAGACTTTATCCCTTCCAAGTCTCTGCAAAGTCTCTGGAGCTGTCATTTCATTTGTTGCTTCTGGGGTGCAGTCAGCTTATCCACTGATCATCAATTTTTCATCTAGCTTATCTCCGCTTGTCCCTGGTTTCACTGCTGCATGCCATGACCACCATGAACTCATGCTTCTCCTCATTTCTCCTTTTTCTTTGACTGGTGCTGACCTCCTGACTTTTGTCCCCTAAACCCATCTATGCCCATCCTTACACCTGGTCCATCTTTACCTAATTGTTGTCATGGTAACCTATCCAGCTTGTTGCTGGTTTCCTGATTCACTGCTAAGTGTCCTGACCACTGCGAAGTCATGCTGCTCCTCATTGCTCTTTTTATCTTGGCTCTGACCTCCTGACTTCTGTCCCCTGACCCATATATGACCATCCTTCAACCTGGTCCATCTTTACCTCATTGTGGTCATGGTCACCGATCCAGCTTGTCCCTCGTTTCCAGAATTACTGCTGCGTGCCATGACCACCTTGAAGTCATGCTGCTCCTCACTTCTCTCTTTTTTTCCTGGTTCTGACCTCCTGACTTCTGTCCCCTGACTCATATACAGTATGACTATCCTTCAACCTGGTCCATATTTACCTCCATTGTGGTCATGGTAACCCATCCAGCTTGTCCCTAGTTTCCTAATTCACTGCTGTTTGCCCTGACCTCCCTCCATGCATTCAGACTAGTTTGCATTTTTATTTATCTAGTTCTGACCTGACTTCCGTCCCTTGGCCCATCTATGACCATCCTCCCACCTGATCCATCTGTACCTTATCGTGGTCATGATTACCTATTCAGCTACTATAATCCGATGCATCAGTACAAAAAAAAACTGGACACAAATTGGCCAAATATAACCAATTGACCAATACTGGAAACTTTTCATGAGATTTAGTTACTCATATGATCATAATGGCATAAACTGGTAACATTGTTATTGGTTTTATTATTTCATCCTCTGAAAATATCTAAATTATACATGCCATCTCTTTCCACCATAAATTTCTGCACCAAGACTGTAATTACTCAGCCTCAATTTTTGCCCTTTAGATCTATTACAGTTATAATATGTCATATCCTCAATAACATTGAGGTAATATTCATGTATGATCAGTAATGGGAAGTCTCTCTGCAACCAGCAGTCCACTTCCTCAGGAGAAACTCCCACTTCCTCAGGAGATAGAAGGTTAGTATCTGTAATATGAACAATAGATGAAGCACACTTAATTTTCAAATTCTACTTCTTACATTTCAAGAAATCATCAACAATATTCATAGACTTACCCAGCATAGCACAACGCTTTATGGATCCAAAACCGCATAATTTAACCTCTTTCTGCCTAAGGATAAAACAAATGTTAATGCCTAAGCACAATTTTGCAACTTTGATATTAGTAAAATTGTATATATTGTCACAACTACTTTGTGTATCTGGGCGGATTATACCGTGTTTTTTTTAGGACAGCTTGGCCTCTCATTTGGTGGTAAATGGTAACAGATATCTCCTAATATTTTATTATCAAAGGAAAAGTGATCCAAATTAGTAAAGAGAATCTTTTTTTTTTTTTTTTTTATTTTAGCTGTAATTTTTTTGCTTCACCATAATATATCACCAAAGACCCAACTAAAAATAAATTCTCCTGCTCCTGACGATCACAGCAAAAATACTACAAAAGTGTGTTAGTTGTTGTTTGTACCTATAGTACATCGCAGAAATAATTTATGTGCATTTTGTTTTTTTTATCCTGCCTAAAACACACTGACACTGATACTAATTAACATTTTTTTCTTAATTCTACCCAAAATATGCAGACCGTAACCTTTGACTCTAACCTTGACCCTAACTGTGGCAAACCTTGATCTTGTTTTTTTTCTTTATTTTTGTTTCTTTATATTTTCTTCCTTTTTTTCTTTTTAATTAATTTATATATATATATAACAGAGTTTACTATGTTTCAGTTATGAATGGACACAGTGAGCGAGTGTGTCCACTGTCTTCATTTAGAAGAGGAAGGTGCTGGTAAATTACAAATTTTTCAACCTGAAACATCCCCCACAGCAGCCGGGGGGGAGAAGAGGGAAGCTAGCAGAGCAGCACTGCAGGGCGGGAGGGCCAACAGGGGGTGAGCCAGCCCAGGCAGTAGGGGGAATCGTAACTGAACATAGTGTGACTAGGGTGTGCCCAGGCACACCTAGCACACACCCCTGTACACGCCTATGCTTGTTTGTGTATCTTCTTCTCCTGCAAGATGAAAAAGATGTATATTCCTCTTCATTCAGAAGAGGAAGTTAACACAGGGGTGGGCTCACAGTGACTGATCACTATGATAGGCAATCGGAGGCTATCACAGTGATCAGATGACCTGGAACTGGGAGTCCTGGGTCCTGATCATTAGTAAGAGACCCATGGCTCTTGGCGAGAGCCTGGTCTCTGTGCTGGGGGCACGCTGTGTGGTGCTCTTCCAGCACAAAGAGAGATATGCATATATGCGGTTCCACGGAAATAGACCCACTTCCCGTGAAGCTGAATAAATGCGTAGGGTTGGTGGGAAGGGGTTAAAACCATAGTCTAAAGTGCCCGGTCAGCACCCTTCCCCCATGAGATCGAGGCTCAGGTACATTGATGACTTTTTTATGATATGGGATGGTGACCAACATCAAATGGAGGAATTCATGTTTATGCTTTAACACATTAAATCTTGGAATGTGCAGAGAGGGCCGAACCCTCAGAACCCTAAAGCACCCAACTTTCTTCAGATCCTCTAATGGTAAGGATTAATTTTCTGCCAGACAATCACAAGGTGTAGAACTCTCAAATAGTTATAGTAAGAAAGCTGAGCAGAGCCAAGGACACCAATGAGTGTAGAAGGATCTTCCTGGTAGTCAGCCAAAAGCATAGAATCAGCAAAAGACCATGACCAAGGCAGGCAATAACAATATGAGGCCAATACCAAGCCAAGGAACACTAGATAAGGATTCTAAAAAAAAGGGGTAAATCAAATTGATGAGGAACAAGTGCATAGCTCAATAAGGCAAATGATGACTGCATAGGTGCTGGGAAAGACAGATACTGTAGTGTTAGCTGAGTTTGATAACAGAAGTATGGCCAACACCACCTCAACAATGAGTCCTCATTTCCGATCCTGACAGTACCATGGCACCCAGCAGTAAGTCTCCATCCCCCACTTAGCCAAAGCTATCCCTAGCACTCTGTATGCACCTTGACCACCACAGTCATTCTAATATTATTTTGAGTCTTTTTAATATTATTATTATTATTATTATACAAGATTTATATAGCACCAACAGTTTGTGCAAAGCTTTACAACATGAGGGCAGACAGTGCAGTTACAATACAATTCAATACAGGAGGAGTCAGAGGGCCCTGATCATTAGAGCTTACAATCTAGGAGGTAGGGTCAAGTGATATGAAAGGTAATAGCCATGGGGGGATGGGCTGATGGAAAAAAAATGAAAGTACAGTTGTTAGGTGGAGGCAGGGTAAGCTTCTCTTTAGAGAAAGGTTTTCAGGGATCACCTAAAAGTGGACAGAGTAGAAGATAGACAATTTGGGGTAGGGAGCAATTTTTGTCATGTGAATGGTTTTAGTTTTAGTCATATTTTAGTCCACTAAAATAGCGTTAGTTGAGTCGACTCAAATAATTTAATCAACAAAATTACCACTGGTAGGGAGTTCCATAGGATTGTAAAATGAAAATAATACAAATAGTATGATGTGTAATAAATACATTTCATGGTTTGAAAGATTTATTGATTTTGTTGGCTTCCATTGGGAATCAAAGAAATCTAATTTTCAGATAATAATAATAGATCATACATGGAGGACAATGGAGAGGGAGCAGAATGAATACGATAATAGAAAACCACAGGCCAGCTCAGCACAGACAAGACAGACATAGATAAAAAAAGATATGGTGACAGCGCTGTCCTGTAAACGGTCACTGCTAAAGCTGACACACTATTGGACAGGGGAGGCTGTACAATAAGTCTTGTTACCCTATAATGGCTGTTGACATACTGTAGTTCAGTTCCTAGGTTGGGGGAAATGGGTGAATGATGGTAAAATATGAAATTGGTTCCTTTCTTCTTTATCCTTTCAGGCTCTGTGCAGAATGAAGAAGAGGTCACATATGCGGCTGTGAAGAACAAGCCAGAAGGAAAGAAGAAGAAGACAAAATCTAACCTGACCCAGCAAGGTGAGGTCTCCATTCTTCTATTCTCTACGTGGTGCAGGTTCATTCCCTTTTGTAGAATAAGTCAGGTGCAAATATCTGAAATGAGTCAATTGTTCTCCAGATGAGTAGAGAGAAGGAGAAAAGGAGAAATGTGAAGCCACGAGAGAGATCCTTCTAAGAGTAGTGTTCAGTTGTACATATATGGAAAGTATTGTAGACTCTTTGTATACTCACATTTATAAGGTTGCTGGATACTCGTCCTAAAGCAGTGGTTCTCAACTCCTGTCCTCAGGACCCACTAACAGGCCAGGTTTGCAAGATAGCTGAAATACATCACAGGTGATATCAATTGCTGCTCAGTGATTGCAGTATTCTAGTCTGCATCTCCCCCAAGGTAATACTTAAAATCTGGCCTGTTAGTGCGTCCTGAGGACAGGAGGTGAGAACCACTGCCCTAGAGTCAAGCAACCCTTTTAGCACATGTGGATAGTATGACTGTCTCCATGCAGAGTGGGGGTTGTTGCACTCGATGACCATTGAGGTCTTCTGGAGATTCTTGCACTGTGCTAGCCTCTGATCACATCCAGTGAAAAATGGTAGAGGATGAGACGCATAACATGGAACTAATCTGTGGTCAGCAGAGGCACCCATTAGCACCTTCCTGCCCAGCCTATAGTACAACGACAGCCGGGCGGGAGCATTGTTGTTCTGGGAGGAATTTATATGACGTCCTCCCAGAGTGAGCCTCTAACAATACTGCAGGGCTGTGCAATGGTGTCATCTGTCACTGGCTGTGTCTGGACACAGCCAATGACTGATCACTGCACCGGCCAACTGCCAGTGTCATGTGATCGCTGTGACCAATCACAGAGGATCACGTGACAACTGTAAACAATGGATGGCTTCCTTTTATGCCATCCATTGTATACAATTGTGTTGCTACAATAGCTGTGATTAGGGATGAGCCGAACACCCCCCTGTTCGGTTCGCACCAGAACATGCGAACAGGAAAAAAATTCGTTCGAACACGCGAACACCGTTAAAGTCTATGGGACACGAACATGAATAATCAAAAGTGCTAATTTTAAAGGCTAATATGCAAGTTATTGTCAATAAAAGTGTTTGGGGACCTGGGTCCTGCCCCAGGGGACATGGATCAATGCAAAAAAAAGTTTTAAAAACGGCCGTTTTTTCAGGAGCAGTGATTTTAATAATGCTTAAAGTCAAACAATAAAAGTGTAATATCCCTTTAAATTTCATACCTGGGGGGTGTCTATAGTATCATCATAAATCGTGACATACCAAAATCAGCAAAGTGATCATAGTAACACACTAAAAACAGCGCTAGTGTTGAGCTAAACGGATAATGTGGCCAACTACACATGCAGAAAAAGTCCTTCAAGAGAGAAGAGCAGTAAAAATGATGGTTCAGATAGTGTTCATAGGTGATCAAAAGTAGAAAAGTTCAGCGTGCACCTTCCACCGATCCATCCACTTCCCCCCTGTGAGAACACACTCCCCTCAGGGGGTTAAACTCACCAGAGCCTAGTAATAGTAAGCATCCAAGAAAAGGTAAATCCAAGCCACCAGCCACTGTCTGCTACCCTCCAGAGGAATCCAAGATGGTCAAGGCTCATATATCACCAAACAACAAAAGATAAAGCGCACATAGCGTAATCCTGTTTATTATATATATAGCCCTTCACATCACATAAAGATCCCCCCTTCAAACATTATACGTACATTATAAAAGCAATCAAAAGAGCATATCACAAGGAAGCATTTAGACACAGCACTTCACCGTAATCGACTCCAGCCGGTTCCGCTTTCCAGGCACCAATTTCTGACTTCCTGGTTGCAGTACAGACTGTGGTGGAGCGCAATCGTCACTTCCGGCGTCGTGTAGGCCACGCCCTGACGCGTTTCGTCATATTGAGGATATGACGAAACGCGTCAGAGCGTGGCCTACACGACGCCGGAAGTGACGATTGCGCTCCACCACAGTCTGTACTGCAACCAGGAAGTCAGAAATTGGTGCCTGGAAAGCGGAACCGGCTGGAGTCGATTACGGTGAAGTGCTGTGTCTAAATGCTTCCTTGTGATATGCTCTTTTGATTGCTTTTATAATGTACGTATAATGTTTGAAGGGGGGATCTTTATGTGATGTGAAGGGCTATATATATAATAAACAGGATTACGCTATGTGCGCTTTATCTTTTGTTGTTTGGTGATATATGAGCCTTGACCATCTTGGATTCCTCTGGAGGGTAGCAGACAGTGGCTGGTGGCTTGGATTTACCTTTTCTTGGATGCTTACTATTACTAGGCTCTGGTGAGTTTAACCCCCTGAGGGGAGTGTGTTCTCACAGGGGGGAAGTGGATGGATCGGTGGAAGGTGCACGCTGAACTTTTCTACTTTTGATCACCTATGAACACTATCTGAACCATCATTTTTACTGCTCTTCTCTCTTGAAGGACTTTTTCTGCATGTGTAGTTGGCCACATTATCCGTTTAGCTCAACACTAGCGCTGTTTTTAGTGTGTTACTATGATCACTTTGCTGATTTTGGTATGTCACGATTTATGATGATGTCTTTGTAATTTTAAACGGCTGCTTCTCTGCCTAGTCTTATCTGAGACTTTTTGTCACTTAATATTTCAGTGTCATTTCACTTATTTATTTTGTTCCCTGTTTGTTTCACATTCATTACTGCTCTGGTACTGCTAGGGCCCTTGGCGCTGAGTGGTGTATTTTTAGGCCTGTAAGTACACCCTTTTACATTGGTGTCTATAGTATGCCTGTAAAGGGGCGCATGTTTCCCGTGTTTAGAACAGTCTGACAGCAAAATGACATTTTGAAGGAAAAAACTCATTTAAAACTACCGCGGCTATTGCATTGCCGACAATACACATAGAAGTTCATTGATAAAAATGGCATGGGAATTCCCCACAGGGCAACCCCGAACCAAAATTAAAAAAAAAAAATGATGTGGGAGTCCCCCTAAATTCCATACAAGGCCCTTCAGGTCTGGTATGGATATTAAGGGGAACCCCAGCCAAAATTTTAAAAAAAAATTGACGTGGGGTTCCCCCTAAATTCCATACCAGACCCTTCAGGTCTGGTATGGATTTTAAGGGGAACCCCGCGCCAAAAAAAAAAAAAAAAAAAACGGCGTGGGGTCCCCCTAAAAATCCATACCAGACCCTTATCCGAGCACGCAACCTGGCAGGCCGCAGGAAAAGAGGGGGGGACGAGAGTGCGGCCCCCCCCCCTCCTGAACCGTACCAGGCCACATGCCCTCAACATTGGGAGGGTGCTTTGGGGTAGCCCCCCAAAGCACCTTGTCCCCATGTTGATGAAGACAAGGGCCTCATCCCCACAACCGTGGCCGGTGGTTGTGGGGGTCTGCGGGCGGGGGGCTTATCGGAATCTGGAAGCCCCCTTTACCAAGGGGACCCCCAGATCCCGGCCCCCCCCCCTGTGTGAAATGGTAAGGGGTTACTTACCCCTACCATTTCACTAAAAAACTGTCAAAAATGTTAAAAATGACAAGAGACAGTTTTTGACAATTCCTTTATTTAAATGCTTCTTCTTTCTTCCTTCATCTTCTTCTTCTTCTGGTTCTTCTGGCTCTTCTGGTTCTTCCTCCGGCGTTCTCGTCCAGCATCTCCTCCGCGGCGTCTTCTATCTTCTTCTCCTCGGGCCGCTCCGCACCCATGGCATGAGGGGGGAGGCTCCCGCTCTTCTCTTCATCTTCTTCTTCATCTTCATCTTCTTCTTCATCTTCTTCTTCTTCTTCTTCTTCTCTTCTTCATCTCTTCTTCCTTCTTCATTTCTTCTGCGGGCCGCTCCGCATCCATGCATGGAGGGAGGCTCCCGCTGTGTGACGGCGTCTCTTCGTCTGACGGTTCTTAAATAACGGGGGCGGGGCCACCCGGTGACCCCGCCCCCCTCTGACGCACGGGACATGACGGGACTTCCCTGTGGCATTCCCCGTGACGTCACAGGGAAGTCCCGTCAATTCACCGTGCGTCAGAGGGGGGCGGGGTCACCGGATGGCCCCGCCCCCCGTTATTTAAGAACCGTCAGACGAAGAGACGCCGTCACACAGCGGGAGCCTCCCTCCATGCATGGATGCGGAGCGGCCCGCAGAAGAAATGAAGAAGGAAGAAGAGATGAAGAAGAGAAGAAGAAGAAGAAGAAGAAGAAGAAGATGAAGAAGAAGATGAAGAAGAAGAAGAAGAAGATGAAGAAGAAGAAGAAGATGAAGAAGAAGATGAAGATGAAGAAGAAGATGAAGAGAAGAGCGGGAGCCTCCCCCCTCATGCCATGGGTGCGGAGCGGCCCGAGGAGAAGAAGATAGAAGACGCCGCGGAGGAGATGCTGGACGAGAACGCCGGAGGAAGAACCAGAAGAGCCAGAAGAACCAGAAGAAGAAGAAGATGAAGGAAGAAAGAAGAAGCATTTAAATAAAGGAATTGTCAAAAACTGTCTCTTGTCATTTTTAACATTTTTGACAGTTTTTTAGTGAAATGGTAGGGGTAAGTAACCCCTTACCATTTCACACAGGGGGGGGGGCCGGGATCTGGGGGTCCCCTTGGTAAAGGGGGCTTCCAGATTCCGATAAGCCCCCCGCCCGCAGACCCCCACAACCACCGGCCACGGTTGTGGGGATGAGGCCCTTGTCTTCATCAACATGGGGACAAGGTGCTTTGGGGGGCTACCCCAAAGCACCCTCCCAATGTTGAGGGCATGTGGCCTGGTACGGTTCAGGAGGGGGGGGGGCCGCACTCTCGTCCCCCCCTCTTTTCCTGCGGCCTGCCAGGTTGCGTGCTCGGATAAGGGTCTGGTATGGATTTTTAGGGGGACCCCACGCCGTTTTTTTTTTTTTTTTTTGGCGCGGGGTTCCCCTTAAAATCCATACCAGACCTGAAGGGTCTGGTATGGAATTTAGGGGGAACCCCACGTCAATTTTTTTTTTAAATTTTGGCTGGGGTTCCCCTTAATATCCATACCAGACCCGAAGGGCCTTGTATGGAATTTAGGGGGACCCCCACATCATTTTTTTTTTTTAATTTTGGTTCGGGGTTCCCCTTTGGGGAATTCCCATGCCGTTTTTATCAATGAACTTCTATGTGTATTGTCGGCAATGCAATAGCCGCGGGTAGTTTTAAATGAGTTTTTTCCTTCAAAATGTCATTTTGCTGTCAGACTGTTCTAAACACAGGAAACATGTGCCCCTTTACAGGCATACTATAGACACCCCCCAGGTACGAAATTTAAAGGGATATTACACTTTTATTGTTTGACTTTAAGCATTAATAAAATCACTGCTCCTGAAAAAACGTCCGTTTTTAAAACTTTTTTTTGCATTGATCCATGTCCCCTGGGGCAGGACCCGGGTCCCCAAACACTTTTTATGACAATAACTTGCATATAAGCCTTTAAAATTAGCACTTTTGATTTCTCCCATAGACTTTTAAAGGGTGTTCAGCGGCATTCGAATTTGCCGCGAACACCCCAAATTGTTCGCTGTTCGGCGAACTTGCGAACAGCCAATGTTCGAGTAGAACATGAGTTCGACTCGAACTCGAAGCTCATCCCTAGCTGTGATTGGTCACAGTGATCACATGGTACTGACAGGACCAATCACAGCCCATCTGCACCATCTGATTAGCTTTGGCTAATCACAGCTAAATACAACAAGAGACATTGAATGAACTAGTTTCATTCAGTAAAAATGGTTGCATATACCAATGAAATTCATTGGTACAGAATATAAGCAATCATAATGTGCAAAAAAAAATTAAAAATCCTGATCACTTCCCCAGAGTAGTACAGAGTAGTAAAGAGTAGCACCGAGTAGTACGGTGTTACTATGGTAACACTGTATTGCTCTGGTCACAGTTTGTTAGAGAAAAAATCTTAATAAAAAGAAAAAAAAATGAATAAGAAAATTAAATATATATACATTTATTTATTTGTTTATTTTTTAATTTTTTTTTATTTCTTAATTTTCAAAAAACTTCAGACAAAAAATTACAACTTCATAAAACTCCCCATGCCTCTTAGTAAATACCTTGGACTGTCTACTTTCCAAAAAGGGGTCATTTGAGGGGTATTTGTACTGTCCTGGCATTTTAGGGCCTTGAGAAATGAGTACACCGGGATTGATCAATTTTTAGAGATATATCCCATAGTTTGTGGACTCTATAGCTCTCCTACAGACTTACTGGGGTTGTAAACCCTCATGTTTTTTCACCTTAATGCATCCTATGCATTAAGGTGAAAAAACACCTGGCAGTGACCGGCCCCCCAGCCCCCCATTTTACTTACCTGAGCCCCGTATTTCCCTTGCCGGGGACGCACTGTCCCATTCTCCATGGTGTCCCGGGTCTCTTGATTGGATAGATTGATAGCAGCGCAGCCATTGGCTCCCACTATTGTCTATCAAATCCAATGACGCGGGCGCCGGGGGCGGGGCCGAGTCCGGCATTCGTGTTTATGGATGCACAGTAACCGCAAGGTAACCCCCCCGGTGGTGCGCTTCTCCTAGGGGGTTATCTGATGCAGTGAGGAGCTGCTGGGGGACCCCAGAAGAGGACGATCGGGGCCACTCTGTGCAAAACGAGCTGCACAGTGGAGGTAAGTATGGTATGTTTGTAAAGGCTCATTTTTTATTTTTTTTAAATAACAATCACTTTAATAATATACACTAATTTGGGATATTTTCACCAAAGAAATGTAGCAGAATACATTTTGACCTAAATTCACGAAGAAAGATTATTTACTTGCAAAATTGTATAACTGAACTGAAGAAAAACCTGTTTGTTTTTTAAATTTCATTGTTTTTCATTTATTTATCAAAAAATAAATCCCAGTGGTGATTAAATAAAACCAAAAGAAATCAGTATTTGTGTTAAAAAAAATTATAGAAATGTCATATATGAGTACAGTGTTTCATGACCGCGCAATTGTCATTCAAAGTGTTGACAGAGCTGAGAGCTGAAAATTGTCCTGGGCAGGAAGGGGGTAAAAGTGTCCAGTATTGAAGGAGTTAAGTAAAAAATGTGCTTCCAAGGGGATTCTTCAGGAAGGTCAGTATCTGTTGATAGTAAAAGTAAACTTTCTTAGGAATCCATTTGGGAGCACCTTTTTTATTTTTTATTTTTTTTTTTTTAAGTTTTAAATACTGTTTATTGAAAAATAAATAACAGTACAAAATTATCAAACTGGCATAGACCACCAGGAGATACAAAGCAATGTAAGTTACAATAGTGTCAAGATGTACATGTACCTCCTCTTGATTCAAGAACAAGAGAGGAGTGTAGACATATGAGGACTCAAGGTCAACATTCAAAATTCTATCTCCTAGTGTAAGGCTGCCAGAGATCAGGTCAGGGAACCTATAGTTCGCGGGTACCAGAGTTCCTCCAGGGTCGGCCGCGCACCCCGATTGGGAACCTGCTGTACGCGGACCCACCCAGAGGGAACCCAGGAGAGCCTAATGGCTTTCTCTGAACCTGTCCTGAGCTCACGGACCGCCCATGGTTGAACCAATGAGAGCTCTATCGTTTCAAAGAAGGAATAAAAAACAGATTATGAGCCTAACTGTAACAAAATAGAAAGTATCACTTCTACAGGGGACTAACCCCAAAACTTAGAGGAGGCACCTGCTGGGTCACTATAATGTGAATTATCCCCTTTTTAAATTGTATAGCCTTAATATGTCTATTAAGGAAAAATATACAGTTAAGGGGGTTTCTGCCAGGTACTCTATGCTCAACCTTTGCTCAACTTAATTAGATTGAGTTTAGACATAAGACATTAGGGTTAAAGAGAAAGAAGGAAGAAGAATAGGGGAAAAAGGTGGGGAGGGAAGAGAGAGGGAGTGAGAAGGTTAGGGTCAGGAATCCTCGCGGAGAAGGGGGCAGACCTGGATCCGACCTGAACCCGGGGGGCTCCCAGCCCATGTACTGATTCAAGTTAGAGGTGGTAGACCCAGAAAGCGGGCCCAGGGCTCCCAAATCAGTCTGAATTTATCAGAGGTGTCTAAAATTCTGCTCGAGACCTTTTCCTGTGTCATAATCCAGGAAATTTTTTGTTTGGCCTGGCGAAGGGAAACCGAAGGTTTTTTCCAGGCATGAGCCAACGTAATCTTGGCCCCAAGCAGAATGAAGTGAATCAGAGATCGTGACAGTCTAGGTACCTTCGGGATGTGGTAATTTAGCAAAGCTATTGTGGGGTTTTGTTGGATTGCATATCCTGTGGTTTTGCGTATGAGATGAAATATTCCATTCCAAAACCCTCTAATTTTGGGACATTCCCAAAACGTGTGAAGTATAGAACCTACATGGCCACAACCTCTGAAGCAGAGGGGCGAAGAGTTTGGGTAGAATTTAGTGATTCGGGTTGGTACCAGGTACCACCTGGTTATGACTTTGAGATCTGCTTCCATCAGAGAGGAGCTGAGCATGCCCTTAAAGGAACGGGAAACACAAGTATGCCAGGTGTCCATGTCCCAATCGAGTTGCAGATCCCGCTCCCATTGCAGCATATAATTCGCTTTCTCCCGGGGTTCCGCTAGTGCGGAGTATATAAGGGAGATTACACCCCTTACACCCATGGCTGAGGAGCACCAGAATTCGTATGGGGTAACCGATAGTGGGGTTGACGAGCTTTTCCAGATCCCTCGTAAGAAATGTGAAAGTTGATAGTAACGGAAGGTCTCTGATGTTGGCATCTCCAATTTAGAGATGCAGTACTTAAGCGATATGGGACCGGAGTTAATGAAAAATTGTCCAATTCTGTAAAGGCCCTTGTCGAGCCACCACCTAAAGGCCTCGATGTTCATACCCGGTTGAAATTGAGGATTGTGAAAAATGTGTGCCAGGGGTGACCATTCGGAAGTGATGTAATGTTTCTTATAAAGTGTGTCACACAGGGCCATGGAATGAGACAAGGATGGGGAAAGGATCGGGGGTCTATCTTTTTGTGGTCTCCAAGCTAGGAAGTCCAGAGTGTGGTTAGGAGTGGCCTGGCGTTCAATATCAACCCAGTCAGGCTTAGGGCCTTTAGAATATATAGCTGAGAATTGGCAGAGTTGTGCCGCCTGATAATACCACCATAAATTAGGTAGGCCTAGTCCTCCTTTCTTCTTGGGTCGGTATAGTATCTGCTTAGAAAAACGGTGTCCCTTCCCCCCCAGATAAATCTGGTCATTAAAGCCTGGAGTTTGTCTAGTGTGTGTTTTCGAATGGGAATAGGTAGGGAGCGGAAGAGATACAGGATTTTAGGGAGTAAAGTCATTTTGACTGAGTTAATTCTACCTAGCCAGGACATTTTATAGCGGGCCCAATGCAAGAGATCTTCTGAAAGTTTCTTGATCATTGGAGGGTAATTGTGGTGATAGAGCCGATCTATTTTTGCTGATAAGGAAACTCCTAAGTATGGTAGGGCTGAGTCACACCAAGTGAAGGGGAAATGAGTCTTGAGCCTCTCCACCAGCTCATGTGGGGAGGAGATATTCAGCGCCATTGATTTGGTCATGTTGACCTTAAGTCCCGATATGCAGCCAAATGAGTTAAGTAGTTTGAGAATGTTAGGGGTGGAAATGAGGGGGGATAGTGCGCATTTATGGATTTTTTGGCCACATTGCACTCCGTGAATGTTAGGGTTTTGTCTTATGGCCAGAGCCAAGGTTTCTATCGCTATTGCGAATAGAATCGGTGAGAGAGGGCAGCCTTGTCTAGTCCCTTTTAGTATACAAAATTCTTCGGAGAGATGGCCTTGTATTTTGATATGTGCTTTAGGGGAGGAATAGAGGGAGGATATAGTAGTAATAAATTCCGGACCAAAACCCCATTTCCGCAATACAGTAAAGAGGTATGGCCAGGTGACCGTGTCGAAGGCCTTTTGGAGATCTATCGATAGGACATATCCTGGCTGAGAGGGCCCTCCATCCCATGACGATTGCATGAGGGAAATTAAATCTACCGCTCTCCTAATCTGGTCCGGCCCCTGTCTTCCGGGGATAAACCCCACCTGGTCCTTGTGGATATAGTTAGCTATGAAGGAAGCCAGTCTATTAGTTAGAATTTTCGTCATAATTTTTAAATCATTGTTTATCAATGAGATTGGTCTGTAATTGCTTACGTCGCTAGGGTCTTTGCCCGGTTTGGGGATTACTGATACGTATGCCAGGTTGGCTGAAGGTTCCAAGGGGGACCCCGCGCGAAGAGAATTAAAAAGGCGGGCCAGATAAGGAGAGAGGACAACCGAAAAAGCTTTGTAGTAGTGTGCAGAAAAGCTGTCAGGGCCAGGGGCTGAGTCTTTTTTGAGGTTCTTTATTACTTCCTGAATTTCCTCCACCCTGAAGGGGGATTCCATAATGGACCTATGGGAGTCCGAAATTGTGGGAATATCGAGGTCATTCAAGAAGGAATCGATACAGTCTGAGTTGTTTGAGTTGTTAGGGACAGGGGCTGAGTATAGCTTAGAATAAAAGTCCTGGAAGGTTTCCAAGATTTTTTGGGGATTTTGGGTGAGAGTCCCCGAATGGGTTCTGATCTTGGGAAGTGAGAATGTTTTAATTTTGGGGGATAATTTAGCAGCCAGCTGGGGGCCTATTTTATTTGCCTGGATATAAAATCTGCCGCTGAGCCATTCAAGATGCTTGTCTGCATTAGATGTAAGGGCCATATTAAGTGCTACTCGGGCTGCTTCTAGCTTGGACAGGGTTGAGGAAGATGGGTTAGCTTTATGGGACTTACTGAGGGATTGGAATTCCCTTTCCATTTGCAGAATATCCGCTTTCCTTTCCCTTTTGAGTTTAGACGCCATTTGGATCATTTTCCCTCTGAGGACTGCCTTGTGAGCACCCCAGAGCACACTAGGAGAAACGTCCTCCGTATCATTAATACGAAAGAATTCCTTAATATCTTTTTCTAGAATTATGCAGTGGACGGGGTTAGCTAGTAGGGATTTACTTATGCGCCATTGTGGAGGCCCAGAGGGAGAAAGAGAGCATGAGATTTTAAGTGTCACTAAGGAGTGGTCTGACCATGGGACTTCCTGTATGGAGGCCTTGGATGCTGTGTGAATATCTGAATTTGGGAGGAATATATGATCAATTCTGGCATAGGTGTTGTGTGGAGCCGAGAAATGGGTGTAGTCGTTTGCCTTGGGGTTCAGTTCCCTCCAGACGTCTATCAGGCCCATATCATGTAGAAGGCGGGCTATTTTGAGGCTTTGAGTGGGTGGGTTTTTAAGACGAGCTCTCCCCTGAGAAGACTTGTCGAGCAGTTGATCAAAAGCGATGTTAGAGTCACCGCCCATGATCACCCTGCCTTCCAAGTGAGGGGCTAGAATCGAAAGCATAGAAGTGAAGAACGTTGCCTGTCGTTGGTTAGGGGCGTAATAGGAGATAATGGAGTATAGAATACCCCCTATCGTTCCTTTTATTAAAATATACCTGCCCTCTGGGTCTCGTGTGTGTAAGTGTAAAGGGAGTATTTTTGGACAGGAGAATGGCGACACCCCTTTTTTTGGTGTCGGCATTCGCCAGGAAAAAAGTCGGGAAGGTACGGTGCAGAAAGGTGGGATTATAACTGGCTGGGAAATGGGTTTCCTGAAGTAGGACAACATCGAGGCCCCTAGCGTGGTAGCTTTGAAATGCCTTGCGGCGTTTAGAGGGGGAGTTGAGTCCCTGAACATTATGCGAAGCTATTTTTAACGAGTGTGCCTGGGTATTAGGGTCAGCCATGGGTGTAGGGGGTGCGGAGCGATATGAGGCATATGGAGCTTACCAGGACCGCCCGGAAATGGAACTGGACTCGAAGAGGAATGGATCCATCAGTTTTCCTGAAGGCTGGGTCTGTAGTTATGTTCCTCGAGGATTCCTGGAGGGAGTGTGGAAAAGAGGGGGAGGGGTGGGGGGAAGACAAAGGAGGGGAGAGAGAGGCAAAATGAGAGAGAAAGAAGGAGAGAAAGAAATGTAGGACAATAAGATTAATCAGGTATAAAAATACTTCAAGCATTAAGTGCAAAATCAACAATAAGTGAGATCAAACTAGGATCAAGTGATTAAAGGCTATAATGAAAACTCGGACTAGTGTTACTAGTCCTAGTCCGGATTCCTCTAAACGGAGGAGTCCGGAGAAAAAAAGGGGAGGGGGCAACCTCAATATGGGTTGTCTACCTGATGTCACCGGGGGGGTACAGAGTCCCCTCAAGTCACAACAGAGAGGGTGGCATGCAGGGCCGCTCCGGCCGTCTGGATCCCCCAAAGCAAGGTGGTTGAAGAATAAAAAATTTATGGGAACGGTCACCAGGAGAGAGAGCAATTTAAATTGCGTGTCGGCTATAAGATCTTAGGTACAAAAAAAGAAAAAAGAGAAAACGGGGGGGGGAGACCGGGATTAATAGTGCAATAACATTGGGGAGGGGGTGGGGTAATAAATGCAGGGGGAGGGGAGAGGGGAGAAAAAAGGAGAAATCCAAAAGAAAAATAATGCGATTTTCTTTTTTTTTTTTTTTTCCTTTTTTTTTCCCCCCTTTTCATCCCTCCTTCCTCCCCTCTCCCCTTTTCCCCCTTTTAGGTTTTAACAAGGGTAGCCATAGTATTGTCCACCTGGCAATGCCTTTATGTATATCTCCTCGTCAAGAGGATACGTTTTAGCCCGGACTGGGAGCCCCAGTAGCCATTGTTAGGGCACGGGGGGGCCCAGTTGTGGGCATTAGCTGGCAGGAAAGGAGGACAGCGGTGTGTTTGGTATAGGGATGTCCTTATTCTGAAGAATACACGTTGTCCTCAGTCCAGCAGGTAGTTCGGAAGAAGAGAGTCCAATTCCGGCTTGAGGAAGGGTGTTCATCTTGTGGAGCGAGAGTCCCGATGCCGCTTTGGTAGCTGCTTGTTCCATAGTGGAGTAAGGGGGCTGCCCGGGGGGGGTCTCTTGGAAGACCCCGGGGTGGGTGTTCCGTGCAGGGATTCCAGGGATTGTGAGATCAGGCCTAGTTGCAGGAGCAAATGCTCCCCATCTTGGAAGTTGGAGAATTGGTAGGGAACATCTTTGTAATGGAATTGAAGGCGAAAGGGGAACGACCAGCGATATTTGATGGAATTTTGGGCCAGTATTACCAGCAATGGCTTGAGCGCTCTTCTCTTTTGTACCGTAGCTGGCGAAATGTCAGCAAAGATTTGAATCTTATGCCCTTGAAATGACAGGTTCTCTATGTTGCGAGATCTTCTCATAACTTCCTCCTTCACGCCGTAATAATGTGTCTTGACCACGATGTCCCTCGGGAGGCCATCTTGGCGGGGAAGCTGGAGGGCTCTGTGCGCTCTGTCCAGTTCAAGACTGTGGTTTTGGATGTCTGGTATGAGGTCTTTGATGAATGATTGGACGGTTTTTGGTATATCCGTAATTGTTTCGGGTATCCCACGAATACGGAAATTGTAACGTCTATTTCTGTTCTCCAAATCGTCTATTTTGGATAGAGCAGTATCTAGCTGGTCTTGAAGCGATTGAATACAAGCCGTGTTCTGGTTTGTGCGTGCAGCAGTGTTGTCCACCACCTGCTCAATTGCATCTATCCGGGAGCCCAAGTTTTGTAGGTCAGCCTTAATGGTGGCTGTAATCTGGGTGGCATTCTGAGCTAATCCTGCTGCCAGCATGTCTGAAAAGCTCTGTAGCAAGAGCTGCATGTCCTGGGGCTGAGGCTGCTGTGAGGCTGGGGGATGGGCGGGCCCTGTTAGGCCTAAGGGAGCCTGGAGCCTGGGAGGGAGTATAATGTCACCCCGGGACTTAATGTGGAGGGAGTCTGTGTTAGCCGGGGGGGATCCTTGAGCGGTGCTGAGACTTACTGTTGCCGCCAGTATGTCAGCGCTCTGCTGGGTGAGGGAAGAGTGGTCTGTGGTATCCATGCTGTCCCTCTGTGAAGTAGCGGTCGCCATCTTGGACGGGTCAGGGGCCGCCTGATTGAATAGCAGTTGTCGGCTCACCTCGCTCTTTTTTGTTCCGCTCGGCATGTAATGATGAGCTGGGGAGGTTCGGTGAGTCCCGGGGAAAGTCTGGTGCCGGTTCCGCTCGATCTGATAGCTCTGGGGGAGGAGAAGGGCCGGAGCGGTGCGGAGCTCTCGATTAGAGCGTCTCCTCGGGAGTCCCGCGCATGCGCACCTGTGCCCACCTTTTTTATTTACTAGGTACCTCTGCTAACCACACACTGGTTCCATGTTAGGACTTCATCCTCAATAACAAATATCTGAAATGTCTGAAATATCACATAATATCAGCAGGTATATAAAGTTGTAGTCCTAACCCCCGAAAGGACCCATTGATATGTCACAGGTTTCTCCATCACTAGTGTAGCAGCAGCAAAGCACACAACAGCATTCACTCTTCTGGCTAAATGAATAGTCCAGGAGTTGCCTTATTCTGTATTTATTGGTAAACAACTTGGATAGGGCTGCTAGCTGTGGGATACTCCAAAACACTGAACAGTAATAGGAGGACACTCTTCATTCTGCAGCTACCTCTTAGAACAGTTTCTTTTACGATAACAGCACTGGGACACTATAAGCAATGTTCCAGGCCAGGCAAGACTTAACAATAGTGCACCAGGAGGTTAAAAGCAGCAACACTTGCCCAGATCCTGCACTCCGGCCTGTGCTTACAAGTCCTTGGGTATTTGGTTACCTCCCTTCATTGTCAAGCAGACATTTCCTTAGTGGACTGTCCAGATCAGATCCTAGGTGAAAACCCTCTTGTTGAGCTTCTGAGGATCTTAGCAAGTAGATCCCCCCAGCTTTAGCATAGGTGGGACCTTGATGAGCTCAGGTAAATCTCAGCTGGGATGCCTGGGAGGGTAGTAGCCCTCCAGGCTAGGAGCTTCTAATGCCGTGTACACACGAGCAGACTTTCCGGCAGACTTGGTCTGGCGGAACCGGACTCCGTCGGATAATTCGATCGTGTGCGGGCTCCAGCGGACTTTTTTTTCCCAAAAGTCAGACGGACCTAGAAATAAATCATGTTTCAAACCTTTCCGATGGACTGGAGTCTGGGCGAAAAATCTGCTCGTCTGTATGCTAGTCCGACGGACTAAAATCGACGCTAGGGCAGCTATTGGCTACTGGCTATCAACTTCCTTATTTTAGTCCGGTCGTATGTAATCACGTACGAATCCGTCGGGTGTGATCATGTGTAGGCAAGTTAGTTCGTTAGGAAAGTCCGTCGGAAGTCCACCGAAAGTCCCTCGGATAGACCATCGGACCAGTCCAGTCAAAAAGTCCACTCCTGTGTACGCGGCATTAGGGTAGCTCCAGGCTTCTGGCTATTTATGATCACTCCCAGCTACCATCTGAGCACCCTTCCCCGAAGATTGGCTGAGATCAGTGGCGTAACTAGAACCTTCAGGGCCCAAATGCAAGAAACCATGAAGGGCCCCCCTGACCCCCAGACAGGGCTCTTTTCTCTGAGCCCGATGGCAGAACAACAGGGCCTGGTCACAAGTGGGTGGCTGCATATAAAGTAACCAATTTCTCCATTCACCCCCGCTTCTCCTCCTCTCCCTCCCACAGACATTCAGCGGCTGCAGGAGGAAAATGGAGAGATGGGTTCCTCAAGGTCGGTGTTTCTCAATCTTTTTCCAGTCAGGGCACCCTTGAAGTGCACCCCTAGGTGAATGGGGCTGCACTGCAACCACCCTGCAACTGTGTGCATTGCATGCAGTTGTGGGATAGTGATGATGCATTTAAGGGGTTAAAACAAACAGGCGGTCAGTAGGCAACATATTGCCTCTTTACCAGCTGTCAAATGCCTCTGAAAAGCAAACTAATCATGGATCGGTTTTCGGAGGAACAGCATTTTTTTGCTGGTACTATGAACAAGCAAAAAAAATAAAAAAATCAGTTCTGATTGTACACATATAGGGGGTCAGGATTAAAAGCGTATACCTAAAATGTGCATACATATATGTAAACACTAGGGATGAGCTTCGAGTTCGAGTCGAACTCATGTTCTACTCGAACATTGGCTGTTCGCAAGTTCGCCGAACAGCGAACAATTTGGGGTGTTCGCGGCAAATTCGAATGCCGCGGAACACCCTTTAAAAGTCTATGGGAGAAATCAAAAGTGCTAATTTTAAAGGCTTATATGCAAGTTATTGTCATAAAAAGTGTTTGGGGACCTGGGTCCTGCCCCAGGGGACATGGATCAATGCAAAAAAAAGTTTTAAAAACGGACGTTTTTTCAGGAGCAGTGATTTTATTAATGCTTAAAGTCAAACAATAAAAGTGTAATATCCCTTTAAATTTCGTACCTGGGGGGTGTCTATAGTATGCCTGTAAAGGGGCGCATGTTTCCCGTGTTTAGAACAGTCTGACAGCAAAATGACATTTTGAAGGAAAAAACTCATTTAAAACTACCGCGGCTATTGCATTGCCGACAATACACATAGAAGTTCATTGATAAAAACGGCATGGGAATTCCCCACAGGGCAACCCCGAACCAAAATTAAAAAAAAAAAATGATGTGGGGGTCCCCCTAAATTCCATACAAGGCCCTTCGGGTCTGGTATGGATATTAAGGGGAACCCCAGCCAAAATTTAAAAAAAAAATTGACGTGGGGTTCCCCCTAAATTCCATACCAGACCCTTCAGGTCTGGTATGGATTTTAAGGGGAACCCCGCGCCAAAAAAAAAAAAAAAAAACGGCGTGGGGTCCCCCTAAAAATCCATACCAGACCCTTATCCGAGCACGCAACCTGGCAGGCCGCAGGAAAAGAGGGGGGGACGAGAGTGCGGCCCCCCCCCCCTCCTGAACCGTACCAGGCCACATGCCCTCAACATTGGGAGGGTGCTTTGGGGTAGCCCCCCAAAGCACCTTGTCCCCATGTTGATGAAGACAAGGGCCTCATCCCCACAACCGTGGCCGGTGGTTGTGGGGGTCTGCGGGCGGGGGGCTTATCGGAATCTGGAAGCCCCCTTTACCAAGGGGACCCCCAGATCCCGGCCCCCCCCCTGTGTGAAATGGTAAGGGGTTACTTACCCCTACCATTTCACTAAAAAACTGTCAAAAATGTTAAAAATGACAAGAGACAGTTTTTGACAATTCCTTTATTTAAATGCTTCTTCTTTCTTCCTTCATCTTCTTCTTCTTCTGGTTCTTCTGGCTCTTCTGGTTCTTCCTCCGGCGTTCTCGTCCAGCATCTCCTCCGCGGCGTCTTCTATCTTCTTCTCCTCGGGCCGCTCCGCACCCATGGCATGAGGGGGGAGGCTCCCGCTCTTCTCTTCATCTTCTTCTTCATCTTCATCTTCTTCTTCATCTTCTTCTTCTTCTTCTTCTTCTCTTCTTCATCTCTTCTTCCTTCTTCATTTCTTCTGCGGGCCGCTCCGCATCCATGCATGGAGGGAGGCTCCCGCTGTGTGACGGCGTCTCTTCGTCTGACGGTTCTTAAATAACGGGGGGCGGGGCCATCCGGTGACCCCGCCCCCCCTCTGACGCACGGTGAATTGACGGGACTTCCCTGTGACGTCACGGGGAATGCCACAGGGAAGTCCCGTCATGTCCCGTGCGTCAGAGGGGGGCGGGGTCACCGGGTGGCCCCGCCCCCCGTTATTTAAGAACCGTCAGACGAAGAGACGCCGTCACACAGCGGGAGCCTCCCTCCATGCATGGATGCGGAGCGGCCCGCAGAAGAAATGAAGAAGGAAGAAGAGATGAAGAAGAGAAGAAGAAGAAGAAGAAGAAGATGAAGAAGAAGATGAAGATGAAGAAGAAGATGAAGAGAAGAGCGGGAGCCTCCCCCCTCATGCCATGGGTGCGGAGCGGCCCGAGGAGAAGAAGATAGAAGACGCCGCGGAGGAGATGCTGGACGAGAACGCCGGAGGAAGAACCAGAAGAGCCAGAAGAACCAGAAGAAGAAGAAGATGAAGGAAGAAAGAAGAAGCATTTAAATAAAGGAATTGTCAAAAACTGTCTCTTGTCATTTTTAACATTTTTGACAGTTTTTTAGTGAAATGGTAGGGGTAAGTAACCCCTTACCATTTCACACAGGGGGGGGGCGGGATCTGGGGGTCCCCTTGGTAAAGGGGGCTTCCAGATTCCGATAAGCCCCCCGCCCGCAGACCCCCACAACCACCGGCCACGGTTGTGAGGATGAGGCCCTTGTCTTCATCAACATGGGGACAAGGTGCTTTGGGGGGCTACCCCAAAGCACCCTCCCAATGTTGAGGGCATGTGGCCTGGTACGGTTCAGGAGGGGGGGGGGGGCCGCACTCTCGTCCCCCCCTCTTTTCCTGCGGCCTGCCAGGTTGCGTGCTCGGATAAGGGTCTGGTATGGATTTTTAGGGGGACCCCACGCCGTTTTTTTTTTTTTTTTTTGGCGCGGGGTTCCCCTTAAAATCCATACCAGACCTGAAGGGTCTGGTATGGAATTTAGGGGGAACCCCACGTCAATTTTTTTTTTAAATTTTGGCTGGGGTTCCCCTTAATATCCATACCAGACCTGAAGGGCCTTGTATGGAATTTAGGGGGACCCCCACATCATTTTTTTTTTTTAATTTTGGTTCGGGGTTGCCCTGTGGGGAATTCCCATGCCGTTTTTATCAATGAACTTCTATGTGTATTGTCGGCAATGCAATAGCCGCGGTAGTTTTAAATGAGTTTTTTCCTTCAAAATGTCATTTTGCTGTCAGACTGTTCTAAACACGGGAAACATGCGCCCCTTTACAGGCATACTATAGACACCCCCCAGGTATGAAATTTAAAGGGATATTACACTTTTATTGTTTGACTTTAAGCATTTTTAAAATCACTGCTCCTGAAAAAACGGCCGTTTTTAAAACTTTTTTTTGCATTGATCCATGTCCCCTGGGGCAGGACCCAGGTCCCCAAACACTTTTATTGACAATAACTTGCATATTAGCCTTTAAAATTAGCACTTTTGATTATTCATGTTCGTGTCCCATAGACTTTAACGGTGTTCGCGTGTTCGAACGAATTTTTTTCCTGTTCGCATGTTCTGGTGCGAACCGAACAGGGGGGTGTTCGGCTCATCCCTAGTAAACACACACATGTATAAACACACACACATATATAAAAAACACACACATATATATATGAATGCACATATGCACAAACATATAAACCAGTGGTGGCTGGTGCTCAAAATTTTTAGGGAGTCGCAAGAAAACTGAGAAATTTAGAAAAAAAACCATCAATTGCAGCCACTGTGCCCATCAATTGCAGCCACTGTGCCCATCAATTGCAGCCACTGTGCCATCAAACGCCACCACTGTGCCATCAAATGTCGCCACTGTGCCCATCAAATGCTGCCACTGTGCCATCAAATGCCGCCACTTTGCCCATCAAATGCCACCACTGTGCCCATTAAATACTGCCAGCGTGCCCATCAAATGCTGCCACTGTGCCCATTAAATGCTGCCAGCGTGCCCATTAAATGCTGCCAGTGTGCCATCAAATGCTGCAACTGTGCCATCGAATGCTGCCACTGTGAATCCCTGCCCACTCGCAGTCTGCCCAGCACTTACCCTGTCTCGGTGGGGCAGCAGGTGACGGCCACCAGCGGGGTCCTCCATGCGTCTCCTGCCGTCCTCATCTCCCATCCTCTCCTCCTGATAGGCGTCAAATAGCTGTGGCTATCGTTTCAGCCAATCAGGTGACGGGTAACAGATCCGCACACCTGATAGGCGGAAAGGCGGTTCAGTGTTAGGAAAGTGAATATTAATGCTCTTTTCTAACACACCTGGGTGACCTGTGAGTGCCAAGCATGGTACTCGCAGTTCACCTATTTTGAAGCCTTTTAGAGCCTATGGCTCTAATAAGGTGCTTCAAAACACCCCCCGCCGCTGTAATTCAGGTGCTCGGTGCCTGAAAAGGGGCCGGACACCTAAATATGGGGGTGGCAGCGGTGCTATGCATGAATCTATCCATTGGTCATATCGGGAGGGGGTGGCTAGAGAGAGGGGGTGGCGCCTGTGCACCCTTATGGACGCACCACCACTGATAAACACATGCACATACTGTACATGCACACTCACATACATACATACATACATACATGCACACACACACACATACATACATACATACATGCACACTCACATACATACATACATGCACACTCACATACATACATACATACATGCACACACACATACATATGCACACACACGTGCATACATACACACACACACACATACATGCACACATATAAACACACATACAGTAGTCTTATAAAAAACGGCAGACCTTAGCTCTTCCTGCCGGGTACTGCACTGTAGGGGGAGACGAAGAGCACAGCACACACTGTGCTTTCACTTTGATGAGCTCCCTGCACAGTCAGTGCCGATTACAGTTCGGCTAATGATCGGGGAGCTCAGTCTCAGCTGCCCCTGCCGTTCCTCCTATCAAAGAGTACGGGGGCCCTCAAGGGCCCCCTGCAGCAAGGGGCCCGGTCGCCATTGCAATCTCAGCAACCCCTATAATTCCGCCACTGGCTGAGATAACATAAATATTCTCCAGAAGGCAGGGTGAAGCAATCCAACATGCAGCCATTGAAACCCAGAACAGCCCAAAGCAATCACAAACTGCTCCACTGATTACAGAGAAACCAAAAGAACAAACTTTACTTTACTTTAACCTAGCAACCTATTTTGGAGGATGCTACAAAGTTATGGAGTGCCTTTGTGTTGTCAGGTCCCTCGGGAATTGGAACATATAGGACCTCTGTCCTTTCTGGCACATATAACATACTGTATGGGATACTTCTGTCTGGGGATTAGTAGTCCAGCTAAGTAGCTACAATAATTATCTGATCCTACAGGTACTGATGGCTTGAGTTCTTCAGGAGAGTTTTTCAATCCTTGGTACAGAAGAGTTATACTGGGCCACGTCTCCATAAACCAGAAAAAAAAATTCAGATATTATCCAGATTTATAAAACCTCCAACTCTCCTGGGCCTTCTGATCTGTGCCCATCTTCAAGTTTGTATTGCTAAAACTGAAATGAACAGAAGCCTGCAAGGAGAAAATGATTTCTTTTAAAAATGCTGGTTCCAGGAAACTTTGACACCAATGCTTTCTGAGTCACTGACACAGAACAAGTATGCAAATCACAAATTTTGACTTCAGTTTGATTTCACTTGCGTCATGCTTCCTCAAACTGCTAGATTCAGAAGAAGTGAATCCAGAGAATTGGCATGATGGCTAGGCAACCTGCATTTTCAGAAGGAAAGGACAGCAGGACAACCTGTGTATGTCTGTAATACCAATCATACACTAGCCATTCACATTTAAAGTTCTCTCATTTAGTCCTATATATATATATATACTGTATAAACACCTGAACATTGACCTCATATGATTGAGTGCAGTCGATGTTCAGGTGACAGTTTTCCACCTGGCTGCCTTGGTTCTGACACAGCAGGGAATTGTTTGACATTTGAGCCATCTATGGCCAGCTTTATTCATGCGCTAGGATTGGCAACAGAGATTTATCATTGCTGATCACACGGTTCTGGCATTACTCTACAAACCGGTCTTGATGTTCCCTTACCTGAGACCCTTGAGAAAGATCTAGAATACCTAATGATTCAATAACTAGAAATGTATCTATTTTTAGTATAAAACTCATCACTTCTTGTTTGTTCAACCACAACATCAAAGCATAGAGCCAAGTTCAGAAGATCTGAGACGTGTTGTGTTTTCTGCTCCATTACAGCTCTTTGCCTTGATTTGGTGTAAAAAGAGTTAGGAGTAGGGGGGCATGGCTTAGCAATGGCCGAGTGAGGAAGTGTTTTCTGAGAGCTCCTAGCCTCCTCGTTCCATCCCGCTAAATTGACGGCTCTATTCGGTTGACTGTGGTAACTACCAAAAGATACAGGACAAGATCGACGGCCGGCGGCAACTGATCACTTACCCCACGGAGTGGTATCCAGCGATATTTCCGAGATTCACAGAGAGTATTGCTGGGCGCCATTGTAACAGCGCCACATGCACATTACATGGCAGAGGAAGCCACGCTGGAATTACCTGGTTCCCCTGCATCGTCCACCGCCTCAGATTCCTATTCAGAGATACCAGCTGCCTTCCATACAGACATGGCTGACCTCTACGCCATCTTCCAGGCCCTCCCCACCAAGTCGGACATTGAGACCCTCATCCTCCACATTGAGGATGCACATAGTCGGGACATCCAGGAGGTCAGGGAGGAGTTGCACGCACTCACGGACTGAGTGGACTTCGGGGAGGCCTTGATCTCTTCCCTCACACACTGGATTTCAGTGCTGGAGCATTCCCAGGAGTCCCAGGCAGCCACGACCGTGGATCTGCAGATCCATTTAGAGGACATGGAGGACCACAACCGCCCCAACAACTTGTGGCTGCGGGGCCTCCCTGAAGCCACCGGGGTGGAGGACTTGGCGGCGACAGTAATGGTCATTTTCCAGAAGGTCCTGGGCATCTCTCCGCCTTCCCTAGAGCTGGATCGGGTTCATAGAACCCTCTCACCTAAACCATTGGATCCAGACAGGCCCCTGAGATGTGCTCTGCAGGATACATTACTACACCCAGAAGGAGCTCATCCTCCGCAAGGCTTGGGAACACGGAGATGTGGAATTCGACGGCACCACAATTAAGATCCTACTGGACCTTTCCAGAGCCACGCTGCAGAGAAGGGCCCTGCTGAGACCAATCTTGGATTTGGCCAGACAACAGGGTTGCACTTACCGCTGGGGATACCCCTTGGTGGTAACCTTCTGCAATATGGCTACCTCCTTCATCCTACGCTTCCAGGCGATCTACCCAACCTCTTAGCCTTCCTGGGGGTTGAACTGTTTTGGGTTCCGAACTGGCTCACTATTATCTCTCACCCCACGGGCCACCAGGGTCCCTCCGTTCACCGGAATCATCAGCCTCCACGCCAATAGTGATCCAGAAGGACCCCGGGCATCCTCAGCTGAAGAGACACATGAGTCATGATCGCCCTGTTTGACACCAGTCCCTTTATAAGACTGCACATAGACTACTTTGTTTACCCCTCATTTGATTGTTCTGACTGTTCCCCAATGCTGAAGCTCCGGTGACACCCACGTTGCAGCTGACACCATCCTGCCCTGGTTTCTGGGTTCTCTCCCCCCTCTGCCCAATGCCTTTTATCTTTGGCTGTTATCGGATCCTACTGACCTAGCGGGTCCCTGGTCCGTAGACTTTACAATGTGGGACCCCGCTCTTGCTGGACCAGTTATGGAAACCTATGCGGGCAACAGTGGGGGGAACTTCTGCAGCACCCATTTATTATGACACTCACACGTCCTGCTCGACCCTGCATGGGGTATGCTGCACTCCACTATGTCTTACGGATTTCCAGATATCAATGGCATACCATCATACCAGACTGTACATGCATAACTGTTTCTTGTGGTAGATGCACAAGCTCTGCAGATATTTTGTGTTTTTTTTAATCTTTATTGAGAACTACCTGCTATTATTATCGGCTGCTTTATGATGTCTCCGCCCTGCCATCCCGTCTGCCTTGGTCAGGGTGTTGCCCCCCCCTTTTCCGGGTCGTGCTGGACACGTTGTTTGGGTGTGTGCCGGGTGGGGGGGTGCGGGCTCCCCCCCTGAGTGTGACGTCTCCCATGGCATCCCCGTGGGTTGTCTGGAGATGTACTGTTGGAGGGAGCGCTCTCACATGATACTACTACCAGGGTGTGGGGTGGATTTGGGGGGGTGCTATGGCCCACAGACATCAGAGGTAGTGGTCCTCCACGCGATACCCGCCAGAGGTGCAGGGGCCGACTTTGCGGTGTAGGCTGCGTGGGAGAACATTAATTAGGGGTTGAGACATCCCCGTCCTATACCTGAGGAGGATGGGGGATGGGTCCCTCGTGAGAGGACAGGCCCATGCCTGACTGGGGACGGTTGGTACTGCAGCTGTCGTCATATCCCGGGTGGATAGGTCATATACCGGATGGAGGGGACATAGTTATAACTGTTTGTTCATTGTTTGATTGGTATTCGAGGGTGTTACAGTTACAGTTACTAATATTGTTTTTTCTATGCGAATGAGTATTATCTGTGTGCTTTATATAGTTACAACATAACTCTGGGACTATACCTATCTTCCCTCCTTTCTTTTTACCCGGTCCTATAGATTTTATAGTACCTGCTATTGAATATTAGCCATCATTATCCCTATATTTTCATATTACACTACAATCGGGATGGAGGGGGGTGGTCGGTGAGCCCCCTTGCTGCCTGTTTCTTTCCGCAACCCCACATAGGCCTGCGCTCAATTTCTAGTTCTGAACTGGCGAGCGTCTTAGCACCATAGTGCTACATTCTTAGACTACAACTTTCACACCCTATTGGTGTGACCTGATTACCTCTTCTTCCACCTCTTTCTCTCTATCCCTTTCTCTATCTCCCGCTAGATTTACCCTCTTCATCCCTTCCCCATCACCTCCTCTCCTTTCCCCTCCCACTCCCCTCCCCAGATCCCCCCCGCCCTTCTATTTTCTTTTTCTCCTTCCCAACAATCCAGGCCATGGAGGCAGTGAGGGTGCTCTCCATAAAAAGCGAAGGGCCTAAATGTACCTGAAAAGAGGCGCATGCTGCTGCAAGATCTGCGCCGTCTTTACACTGACCTAGCATTCGTGCAAGAGACGCATTTTAGAGGAGGCAACCTCCCTATACTGAAAAATAAATTCTTCCTGACAGTGTACCACTCCACGAATGGGTCAGCTAAGTCCCATGGCGTATCCATACTCATTTCACGCACAATTCCCTGGAATTGTGTGGATGTCAAAACCGACTCGGAGGGACAATATTTGTTCCTTAGGGGCATGATTGGCGGCGTTTAGGTAACCCTAGCGAATCTTTACGTTCCTAACAGTCAACAGGATGATTTCATCACCAAGACGCTAGACATACTGCTTGAATTTTCTAGGGGCCAACTGATACTAGGGGGAGACTTAATGTCCTACTAATTCCCTCTGAAGATACCTCCTTTGGGACACTCCTCAATCACACCTGGCACTCGGAAACGCATTGCACGGTCTTTACACAAGGGTCGCAACTGGTAGATGCATGGCGACATCTCAACCCGACTGAAAGGGATTACACCTTTTATTCTATGCCACACAAACTGTACTCGAGGATTGATTACTTCCTAATCCCTCACTCCAAACTAAATGCAATCCATGCATCCTCGATTGGATCTATTACGTGGTCTGACTATGCCTCTGTCCTACGTGGTCTGACTATGCCTCTGACTGATAACCTCACCTCTAGGTCCAAGACTTGGAGACTAAATGAAAGTCTTCTGCAAGAAGAAGAGGTACTCAAGGACGTAGCTAAGGAACTGGACTGTTACTTTCGGACCAACGACACTCCTGACAGTAATCCGGGCATCGTTTGGGAAGCCCACAAGAGGGTGATCCGCAGGGTACTAATGAAGCATGGGTCACGCATTAAGAGGAAAGCACTGCACAGATGGCATCGCTTCTTGATGACTTGACCCTAGCTGAAGCCCGACACAAACATGCCCAAACTCCCTCTTTGGAGGTGGAGATCCTGCTATTATGCAAAAAAATCACTGATTTAATGCAGTTCCGAGCTAAAGCAGCAATACAGATCTGCAGGCGGGTCTTATATGAATCAGGTAACAAGTGTGGTAAACTTCTGGCCAGATCCCTGAGAGAACAAGTCCTCACAAATTATATACCGCATATTATAACGCCCTCCGGTCAGAAGATCACTCTCCCACAAAATATAGCAGGGGAATTTAAAGACTTTTATGCGTCGCTATACAACCTCCCGACGTCATTCCCCCCACAATCCCAGATAGAGGAATACTTGACCAAATCTGACATGCCCAAGCTGTCCACTGAAATAAGGGAACTACTTGACAAACCCATCACCATAGAGGAGATACAGCCTACAATAGGGGCCACTAAGCTAGGGAAAGCCCCGGGCCCAGATGGACTGACTGCTCAATATTATAAAACTCTACTGCCATCCCTCGGGAACTTTATGCACAAATTCTTCAACTCATTGGGTTCCGACACTACATTCCCTTGCGACACTCTCTCGGCACACATCGCGGTGATCCCCAAGGAAGGAAAGGACCCTAATGCATGCGGAAACTTTAGGCCAATGTCACTACTCAACACGGATATCAAAATCTTTACGAAACTGCTGTCCACTAGGATCCAACTTTATCTCCCATCCCTGATCCATTTAGATCAAGTTGGATTTGTCCCAACCAGGGAGGCTAGGGACAACACAATTAAACCTCCTACACGTGGTCAATAAGAATAAGACTCTCTGTGTCTTTCTAAGTACAGAAGCAGAGAAGGCCTTTGACAGGGTGAACTGGCAATTCATGTCTTCCGTTCTGAAGCATAAAGGATTGGGCAACACCATGCTACATTGGATAAACCTGATTTACGCTGAACCCTCAGCTCGTGTCCGTGTCAATGGGGTTCTGTCAAATTCCTTTGAGATCAAGAAAGGAACACATCAGGGTTGTTCATTATCCGCACTCCTTTTGGCCCTGTCACTGGAACCATTCCTACGTACTGTACGCGCCAACCCAGACATCACGAGTGATTATGGGAGACTCACAGCAGAAGATAGCTGCGTACGCGGACGACATGCTGTTCTCACTTACTAATCTAGTGATCTCCCTTCCAAACCTTCTGCAAGAATTTAGAGCATATGGTAGTCTTTCGAACTTGAAGATTAAAGTCCGAAGCTTTGGGCGTGGGAGTACCCTTGCACCTTCTCTCCAAACCAGCTTTAAATTTAAATGGACGAACACTGCCCTGAAGTATTTGGGTACATACATTACCCCCAAAATGTCACAGGTATTTAACCTGAATTTTCCCCCGCTGCTGGCAGTGGTGCGAGCTCCGCTCGCCCATTTGCACACGGGATTACATTCATGGTTCGGCAGATGCAATATCCTCAAGATGTGCATTCTTCCTAAATTTCTCTACCTCTTACAAGCCCTCCCGATCCAAATCCCCTCTAGTTATTTTGTTCAGACCAGAGCTCTGTTTTTTGACTTTATATGGGCACATAAAAGGCCTAGACTCAACAGATGACTACTTATGCTACCCAAATTGTATGGAGGCCTAGAAATACCAGACCTCTGTAAATACCACCAAGCATCTCATTTAGCCAGACTTATTGATTGGAACCGTCACCAGTCCACTAAATTATGGCCCCGACTGGAACAATCCCAGTGTAGCATACCCCTAAAAAGAGTTCCCTGGTGCTACATCTTACTACCAAGAGACATGAAAAACCACCCCCTGATAGGCACGACCACGCGAACCTGCTCGTCCCTCCTCACACGATCCTGCCTTGCGACAACTGACTCCCCGCTTTACCCAATATTGGGAACCCCGAAGTTTTCCCCTGGATACACGGATCCCATCTTTGTTCCCTGAGGAGCTCTGGTTACTTTCAAGCTTCCCATTTCTTCGTGAACGGCAAATGGCTGTCCGTGACCAAACTGATGAAACCAGAGGGACCGATCTGTTTGGATTATTGGAGACCTCTCCAACTTAGTCATTTTCTCAAACCAATACCTCCCCTGGTAATCCCGATCAACACTTAACTACTTACGAGACCTACTGCTCAGAGGAGGGCTTCATGTCACATACCTTATCTGCCGCTTATCAACTGTTGGTTACACCACCAGATGGCCATAAACTGCAATGCCTCGATGCGTAGGAAAGGGACATCCAATGTACCTTCACGACACATCAAAAACAAAATATTCTTCACTTCACATACAAATCTTCAATATGTACGAAGACACAGGAGACTAACTACAAAATTGTCACTAGATGGTACAAAAATACAAAAGATTTTCCCCCTCTACCTCGGATCGCTGCTGGAGATGGCTGGGTGATCGGGGTACGATCCTACATATCTTCTGGACATGCCCCATTTTGGAGCATTTCTGTAAGACCATACAGCACACAATTCAGAAGTTCACTGAGCGCACAATCTTGGCTGATCCAGCCTTCTTCCTACTCCATGCCTCTAACATTTCACGTAAGACCTACAAAAAATCATTGATCCGTCACTTACTCGATGCTGCCAAGTCATGCATTCCCTTATGTTGAAAATCCACACAATATCCAACCATTAGCCTGTGGCTAGGAAGGTGGAATACATTAAAAAAATGGAGGATCTAATCCTAACGGCCCGTCATCAAAATGAACAGTTCACCAAAACATGGTCCATTTGGAATATGTTTATCTTCTCGGGTGAGGGTCGGGCCCTTTTGGAAGGTGACACACCAAATCAGCCTCATTATAGATTAATGGAAGATCGGAGAAGTACGCTGATGCCAACCGACCGAGTAGGCTTGTGCTCGTAACCCGAGATGTGAGGTTGCGCTGCCTCCATGTGCCCCAATTCTCCTCCATCTCCCCCCCTATCTTCGTACCCATCCCCCCTCTTTCATCCCCCCCCCTCCCGTCTTTCTCTTTCTTTTTCCTTTCTCTCTGTTTCTATATGACCGGCTATACTCCCCCGTAGGCCCACACTGTTCTGCTCCTCTATTATACTTGAAAACGGGGACGGGATCCACGGAACTGTCCAGGGTTCCAAGAAGACCTTCAGAAGTAAGATACCCTCTGTCCCAGCAGGGGAAGGGTTGGACTGCAATTATTACGTTTTTCTAACTTGGAGACGCTAGTTGTTTCAGATAGGTATAATTGATGGTTCAGGTGTACTTGGACACCCTGTCTTTGTCATGTTATGTAGTTTAATATCACCCTACACCATTGTATCTTTTTCTTATGATAATTAAGGATATTGTATTCAGTGTATCTTTGGCCTTTTAATAAATAAAAGATTTGTAGAAAAAAGAGTTGGGAGTGAAGATTTTTTATACTACAGATAGACGATTTATTATATAATGTCCTAATGACTAAGACACAGTTGGGTTGTAATATGGAAAAAAAGATTTAGACTGCAATGTACCCCAGCAGCTCATAACAGAGGAAGATTTCTATTCATGAACTCAGGAAGACTGGTGGTGGTGGTGGTTATTCGTTTTTACTGGGTAAGCTGCCCAACTCCAGCCAAATTGTTTTATTTTGGTTTGGATGGAGTTGGAGAGATTCAGAGCCTTTGTCAAGTTTTTATTACCTTCTGTGTCCTTGCTGGGAAAAATTCCCCTGACTTCCTTTAAGGAAAAGAATTGATGAAGAATCTCTGCAATTGGGACATGGACAACAACAAAAAAACATCTTCAGTAGGGATGAGCCGAACACCCCCCGGTTCGGTTCGCACCAGAACCCGCGAACGGACCGAAAGTTCGCACGAACGTTAGAACCCCATTGACGTCTATGGGACTCGAACGTTCGAAATCAAAAGTGCTCATTTTAAAGGCTAATTTGCATGGTATTGTCCTAAAAAGGGTTTGGGGACCCGGGTCCTACCCCAGGGGACATGTATCAATGCAAAAAAAACTTTTAAAAACGGCCGTTTTTTCGGGAGCAGTGATTTTAATGATGCTTAAAGTAAAAAAAAAAAAGTGAAATATTCCTTTAAATATCGTACCTGGGGGGTGTCTATAGTATGCCTGTAAAGTGACGCGTGTTTCCCATGTTTAGAACAGTCCCTGCACCAAATGTCATTTTTAAAGGAAAAAATCTCATTTAAAACTGCTTGCGGGTTTAATGTCATGTCGGGTCATGGCAATATGGATGAAAATCAGTGAGACAAACGGCATGGGTACCCCCCAGTCCATTACCAGTCCCTTTGGGTCTTGTATGGATATTAAGGGGAACCCCGCACCCAAATTAAAATAAGGAAAGGTGTGGGGCCACCAGGCCCTATATACTCTGAACAGCAGTATACAGGCGGTGCAAACAAGACAGGGACTGTAGGTTTGTTGTTAAGTAGAATCTGTTTGTAATTTTGAACATTTTTAACGTGTTTAGCTCCAGCCAAAAAATCTTTTCTAAGCTTTTTGGAAAACATAGGGAAGGGTTATCACCCCTGTGACATTTGTTTTGCTGTCTTTCCTCCTCTTCAGAAGATTTCACCTCACTTTTTTGTCCCAATGAAAAATGTTTTTTGAAAATTTGGGTTTTTTTGTGGAACAAGGATTGGAAAGCATCAGTGGAAAGGAGAACTTGTTTTCCCATATTAACTCTTACAGGAGAGAATTTCCCTTCCTAGGGGTAGATTTCATCTCACTTCCTGTTGTCTCCTTCCGTTTGCAAGTAGGAGTCGTTTGTAAGTTAGATGTTTGAAAGTAGGGTCCTGCCCTATATACTCAGCAGAAATTTGGGCCTTAGGTGTTGCTGTGGCCACAACACTGTAAGCCCTCACAGGGCCCTGCTGTGAAATATTAGATCAAGAATTGTAATTACATGCCCCTGTTGAACAGCAGCTGAAAAATTAGGCCTTAGGCACTGGTGCTGGTGCCACAACACTGCAACCCCTCACAGACACTCTAGTTGGAACGCAGGAACGAGCCCTGCTGCAAATTATTGCTTCAAAAATTGTAATTACACGCCCCTGTTAGACAGGGGCAGAAAAATTGGGCCTTAGGCACTGGTGCTGGTGCCACAACACTGCAACCCCTCACAGACACTCTAGTTGGAACGCAGGAACGAGCCCTGCTGCAAATGATTGCTTCAAAAATTGTAATTACACGCCCCTGTTAGACAGGGGCAGAAAAATTGGGCCTTAGGCACTGGTGCTGGTGCCACAACACTGCAACCCCTCACAGACACTCTAGTTGGAACGCAGGAACGAGCCCTACTGCAAAGTATTGCATCAAAAATTGTAATTACACGCCCCTGTTAGACAGGGGCAGAAAAATTGGGCCTTAGGCACTGGTGCTGGTGCCACAACACTGCAACCCCTCACAGACACTCTAGTTGGAACGCAGGAACGAGCCCTGCTGCAAAGTATTGCATCAAAAATTGTAATTACACGCCCCTGTTAGACAGGGGCAGAAAAATTGGGCCCTAGGCACTGGTGCTGGTGCCACAACACTGCAACCCCTCACAGACACTCTAGTTGGAATGCAGGAACGAGCCCTGCTGCAAAGTATTACATCAAAAATTGTAATTACACGCCCCTGTTAAACAGGGGCTGAAAAATTGTGCCTTAGGCACTGGTGGTGGCGCCCAGAACCAAAAATGTTCTTACAAGCTATCAGCGTGATGATTGAGGAGGAAGAGGATAATTACTCAGGGATAGTCACTCAGCATCAGCATAGGCAGTCTTTGAAGGGATCTGAGATTTCAAAAAAAATTATTCGGTTACATCAGCATCAGGTGCTTGGTAGCTGGTGGTGATCCAAGACTCATTCATTTTTATGAAGGTCAGCCGATCGACCGAGTCGGTGGACAGACGCACCCTGTGATCGGTTACCACGCCTCCAGCAGCACTGAATGTGCGTTCCGAAAGAACGCTGGATGCAGGACAGGCCAGTAGCTCAATTGCATACTGTGCAAGCTCTGGCCAGTGATCCATCCTCAAGACCCAGTAACCCAGAGGATTTTCGGTGGGAAAGGTGTCCAAGTCTGATCTTGCCCCTAGGTATTCCTGCACCATGTAAAACAGACGCTGGCGATGGTTGCTGGAACCGATCATACCTTGGGGCTGCGGACCAAAAAATTGTCTGAACGCATCGGTCAGACGGCCACCTTCTCCACCGCTCCTTCTTTGACTGACCGAAGCCTCAGCAACACGTTGTCCAGAAACAGGAGTTTGTAACCTCCCAGTCTCTGGGAACGCGTTGCACAGACCTTTCTGCAAGGCCTCCCGAAGATGTTTCATCCTCTGCTCCCTCTGCGATGGCAAGATAAGGTCCGCAACCTTACCCTTGTAACGTGGATCAAGGAGGGTTGCCAGCCAGTATTGGTCCTTCTCCTTGATACCACGAATACGAGGATCCTTACGCAGGCTTTGCAGGATCAGGGAGGCCATGCAGCGTAGGTTTGCTGAGGCATTCGGTCCGGAGTCCTCTGGGTCACTAAGAACGACATGGTCCGCAGCCACCTCCTCCCAGCCACGTACAAGTCCATGTGTTTCTTGGGACTGATCCCTTAAAGACTGCTGCTGATGCTGAGTGCCAGGCTCCACCTCCATACTGACACAATCTTCCTCCTCCTCCTCTTCCTCCTCGTCCTCTTCCTGTGTGATCGGCGGGCACGCAGGAACACTGTCTGGATAAAGGGGGCCTTGAGAGCTAAGGAAGTCCTCCTCTTCCTGCCTCTGTTCTGCCTCAAGTGCCCTGTCCATTATTCCACGCAGCGTGTGCTCCAACAGGTGGACAAGGGGGACAGTGTCACTGATGCATGCACTGTCACTGCTCACCATCCTCGTGGCCTCCTCGAATGGTGACAGGACAGTGCATGCATCCCTGATCATGGCCCACTGGCGTGGGGAAAAAAAACCAAGCTCCCCTGACCCTGTCCTGGTGCCATAGTCGCACAGGTACTCATTGATGGCCCTCTGCTGCGTGTGCAGCCGCTGCAGCATGGCCAACGTTGAGTTCCACCTGGTGGGCATGTCACAGATTAGGCGGTTCTTGGGCAGGTTAAACTCCTTTTGGAGGTCCGTCAGCCGAGCACTGGCATTATATGACCGGCGGAAATGCACACAGACTTTCCTGGCCTGCCTCAGGACATCCTGTAAGCCCGGGTACCTGCCCAAGAACCGCTGCACCACCAAGTTAAGGACGTGAGCCAAACAGGGCACATGGGTCATTTGTCCCTGTCGGAGGGCAGAGAGGAGGTTGGTGCCATTGTCGCAAACCACCATTCCTGCCTTAAGTTGGCGTGGCGTCAACCACCTCTGAACCTGCCCCTGCAGAGCTGACAGAACCTCTGCCCCAGTGTGGCTCCTGTCCCCCAAGCACACCAGCTCAAGCACCGCATGGCATCTTTTGGCCTGCGTACTTGCGTAGCCCCTTGAACGCCTACGGAGCACCGCTGGTTCCGAGGAAGAGGCCATGGAGGAAGAAGAAGAGGAGGGGGTGGAGGAGAGAGGTGTGTCACAATCAGCATTTTGGAGGCGTGGTGGCGGAACAACCTCCAACACTACTGCACCTTGTCCTGCATCCTTCCCAGCTGCCAGCAGAGTCACCCAATGCGCCGTGAAACTTAGGTAACGTCCCTGTCCATGCCTGCTGGACCATGAGTCAGCGGTAATATGCACCTTACCGCTGACCGCCCTGTCCAGCGAGGCATGGACATTGCCTTCCACATGCCGGTAGAGAGCCGGAATCGCCTTCCGTGAGAAAAAGTGGCGTTTGGGTACCTGCCACTGAGGAACCGCACATTCCACAAACTCACGGAAGGGGGCAGAGTCTACCAACTGAAAAGGCAGCAGTTGAAGTGCTAGCAATTTTGCCAAGCTAGCATTCAACCGCTGGGCATGTGGATGGCTGGGAGCAAACTTCTTTCGGCGGTGCAGCAGCTGGGGCAGGGAAATTTGCCTGGTACAATCTGACGTCGGTGTACCAAAAGCAGATTGCCCACAAGTACTTGGCTGTGACACACCTAATTCTACACCTTCATTCCTCTCACTGTAGGTCTCAGAGAGGACTGAAGGTCTAGTGGGGTTGGAAATCTCAGCTGATGAGGAGCAAGGAGAGATCCTCTTTGTTCTTTGGTGTGGGTCTTTTAGATACGCTTGCCAACGAACTGCATGGCAGGTCAACATATGTCTGGTCAAGCATGTGGTACCCAAGCGGGAGATATTTTGGCCACGCGAGATACGCTTGAGACATATGTTGCAAATAGCAGCGGTGCGATCTGATGCACTCGTCTCAAAAAAGGCCCACACCAAAGAACTTTTTGAATAACGCGCAGAGACTGCAGCGCCCTGCACATGTGGAGCTTTGGGGTGTGATGCAGTCAATGTGCTGCCCTTAGGCTGGCCCCTGGAGGGCATCCTGCCTCGTTGGTGATGTGCTGCCGCCTCCTCCTCCTCCTCCTCCTCCTCCTCCTCCTCCTCCTCCTCCTCTCTCCTATCAGGCACCCACGTTGAGTCAGTGACCTCATCATCCCCTCCCTCCTCATCACTGGAGCAAACCTGGCAGTATGCTGCAGCAGGGGGAGCATGACTGCCAGATTGCTGTCCTTCTTGGGCACCCCCTCTGTCCGCGCTCATGTTACTGCCTTCATCGAGCTCAGTATCGTCATCAGAGCCTTCCAAACGCTGGGCATCCTCCTGGAGCATGTACCCAACACTGTGGTCAAACAGTTCGAGGGAATCCTCATGAGGACATGGTGGAGCTAGGGAAGGAGTCACTGATGACATTGAGCTGAGGGAAGAGGCCGCTGCTTTGCCAGACAAAGCACCCTGGGCATGGGTGAGAGAGGATGAGGAGGATGAGGACGGCTTGGTCATCCACTCGACCAAGTCTTCCGCATGTTGCGGCTCAACATGGCCAGCTGCCGAAAAAAAGGCCAAGCGTGTCCCATGGCCACGTGCTGATGAGGATGCACCGTCTCCACGACCAGCACTAGACACAGAGCCTGCTTGCCCTCTCTTATTGGCTTGTGACTGTCTGCCTCTCCTTCTTGGCCTTCCAGACATACTAATGGCCTGTAGCTGCACTAAGCTGGGATAGAACACCTGTAATTTTCTTCAAGTAGCTTTATATACTGTAACCAGACAAGCCTGCCTGTCAGTAGGAAGATAACAGGAACGGATCTAGCTGAACACTGTGAGCAGGACGCACTGTACTAAATGTAAATAGTCTAGCTGCCTGACCGTGGTACTAATAGGATCAAATAGAACACCTGTAATTTTCTTCAGGTAGCTTTATATACTGTAACCAGACAAGCCTGCCTGTCAGTAGGAAGATAACAGGAACGGATCTAGCTGTACACTGTGAGCAGGACGCACTGTACTAAATGTAAATAGTCTAGCTGCCTGACCGTGGTACTAATAGGATCAAATAGAACACCTGTAATTTTCTTCAGGTAGCTTTATATACTGTAACCAGACAAGCCTGCCTGTCAGTAGGAAGATAACAGGAACGGATCTAGCTGAACACTGTGAGCAGGACACACTGTACTAAATGTAAATAGTCTAGCTGCCTGACCGTGGTACTAATAGGATCAAATAGAACACCTGTAATTTTCTTCAGGTAGCTTTATATACTGTAACCAGACAAGCCTGCCGGTCAGTAGGAATTTAACAGGAACGGATCTAGCTGAACACTGTGAGCAGGACACACTGTACTAAATGTAAATAGTCTAGCTGCCTGACCGTGGTACTAATAGGATCAAATAGAACACCTGTAATTTTCTTCAGGTAGCTTTATATACTGTAACCAGACAAGCCTGCCTGTCAGTAGGAAGATAACAGGAACGGATCTAGCTGAACACTGTGAGCAGGACACACTGTACTAAATGTAAATAGTCTAGCTGCCTGACCGTGGTACTAATAGGATCAAATAGAACACCTGTAATTTTCTTCAGGTAGCTTTATATACTGTAACCAGACAAGCCTGCCGGTCAGTAGGAATTTAACAGGAACGGATCTAGCTGAACACTGTGAGCAGGACACACTGTACTAAATGTAAATAGTCTAGCTGCCTGACCGTGGTACTAATAGGATCAAATAGAACACCTGTAATTTTCTTCAGGTAGCTTTATATACTGTAACCAGACAAGCCTGCCGGTCAGTAGGAATTTAACAGGAACGGATCTAGCTGAACACTGTGAGCAGGACGCACTGCACTAAATGTAAATAGCAGGAACGGATCTAGCTGAACACTGTGAGCAGGACGCACTGCACTAAATGTAAATAGTCTAGAAGATAACAGGAACGGATCTAGCTGAACACTGTGAGCAGGACGCACTGCATTAAATGTAAATAGTCTAGATAGAAGATAACAGGAACGGATCTAGCTAAACTGAATACAGTGTATATATATATATGCAACACCTGGGATGCATATATATACACAATACACTGTAAGTGCAGCTAACTGACTGACTGTTCTGCCTAATCTATCTAACTCAAATCAAATGACACTGTCTCTCTCTCTCTCTATCTCTCAGCACACCGGAACACACACTACACAGGGCCGCCGTGCAGGCGGCCTTATATAGTGTGGGGTGTGTACTAAATGCCCTGAGCCGTAATTGGCCAAAGCCACCCTGGCTTTGGCCAATTACAGCTCTCTCTACTGACAGCGCTGTGATTGGCCAAGCATGCGGGTCATAGTGCATGCTTGGCCAATCATCAGCCAGCAATGCACTGCGATGCCGCAGTGAATTATGGGCCGTGACGCGCCACACGAATTTAGCGCGAACGGCCCATAACGTTCGCAATTCGGCGAACGATCGAACAGCCGATGTTCGAGTCGAACATGGGTTCGACTCGAACACGAAGCTCATCCCTAATCTTCAGTAGAGCAGTGAATGTGGAAAATGTCTACCAAATGTTTTTTATAACTCTGTGTGTCTTCCTATCCCCTGCTTCTCAAGAAGTGAATGAAAATCTCCCCAATGGGGCCACCGACAGAAATAGATAACCCCTTCTCCACTTCATCCAAAACTTAAAAGATAAGTTCATCATTAGTAACATGTTACACCCGTATTTAGGGTATAACATGTAACATGACACTATGCAGCAACCACCCTACCCTCCTCAACCCCCCATAACCGTTGGTTTGGGGTTCTTCTCCCCACTGATGAGCACCCTTGTAGTTCATTGACATTGCCTCAAGCTTTGTAACTGAAAGCCTATATGGGTACAGGCAAGGGCGCTGGAGGGAGAGTGTGCAGGACTTTGACATTGCACCCATGATCTTCTAATCATAGGTGCAATGTACCACAGGCTCCTGCTACCTCAAAGACTAACCACTTAGCCAGCTGCTGACCCCTCTGACAGCACTGGTGGAGTCACACAACTGGACAGAGGAAGTGTGCCCATTATTGTTGGTCACCATGGGGTACCTCACTAGGTGGTTGTTGAGGTAGCTGGACCTCTTGAACTGTAGTTTTCAATTATCCAACAAAAATTAGATGTTCTGTGATATATCGCTAGTGGTTCCTCATTGTGTGTTGGTATCTTAGTCTCTCCACAGCCAGATGTCTCCGATCCCACATACACATCGGTTAACAAACTAAAGAAAGAGAAGAACAAGAATCCTGCCACGACAGAGAAAGGTAGCGCTTTTGTATAAATATAACATGAACATATACAATGGAATGTAATAATGTGGGTTGAGGGATAGACATCTCCAACAGAACAACACTCATCTTCCTAACAGTGTTCCTTCTTTGTACCTGTTGATGAAAGATTCACTTTCTGTCTGAGAAACACAGTAAGGAAATCAACATTTGATGATTTCCTCTCTATTCAGGTTTTAATGACAACAGGAACATTTTGGTTTTCCCATCATTTTCTTTTTTGTCCCAGAAGCAAAAAATGGAGAATAAATACCAGTAATAAGAACCTAACAGGCATACTAATGCCCCGTACACACAGTCAGATTTTCCGGCGGAAAATGTGTGATAGGACCTTGTTGTCAGAAATTCCAACCGTGTGTGGGCTCCATCACACATTTTCCATCGGATTTTCCGACACACAAAGTTTGAGAGCAGGCTATAAAATTTTCCGACCACAAAATCCGTTGTCGGAATTTCCGATAGTGTGTACACAAATCCAACGGACAAAGTGCCACGCATGCTCAGAATAAATAAAGAGATGAAAGCTATTGGCTACTGCCCCGTTTATAGTCCCGACGTACGTGTTTTACGTCACCGTATTCAGAACGATCGGATTTTCCGACAACTTTGTGTGACCGTGTGCATGCAAGACAAGTTTGAGCCAACATCCGTCAGAAAAAATCCTAGGATTTTATTGTCGGAATGTCCGATCAATGTCCGACCGTGTGTACGGGGCATAACTCTTCTGCTCCCATGAAAAACTAAAAAAAAAGACATTCTGATGGAGTTCCAATTATAGAAATACATGGGAACAAAATCCTAATTGCCTGGCCATCAAGCTGACCCTCTGGCATCAATACCCATCTGTATTTTTGTTGTAGATCAGTGACTCAAAGTAGCAAAGCCAACTGGTCAGCAATGGCAGCTTAATGTTTCTCTGATTAAAAGTTCACGTTAAACTATCATCCATCATACAACCCATTCCTTTGGCTGTGATATTTTGAGTATATCAATACATTTTTACATCATAAAGTATCTGCGTAGTGTCCCCCTTTCCTAAATAAAGGATGTTGATATGGATGCAAATCACACAAAGATAGCAGTGTTGGAGGACTTTGTCCTAGAAGTAAAAGGGAAGTTTTCATGTCTGAGCAGGCAGCTCAGTATAAAGGTGTGAATTCAGTACAGGAGGTTTATATGTCATTTTACCCCAATATAAAGTTCAGTATGAGGGTGTGATGTCATATTCTATATAGAATATTTACATGTCATGTTATCCCAGTCTCTACACAGGCAGAAGATAACCATTTACTTTACATACCTATCAATAAACCGAACAAGTCAGCACAAAAGGACAACACAACCACCACCAAGACCCAACAAGGTGGGAATTATATCATCACCTAAATACTAAAGAGGACCTGTTGTTCAAATGTAAACCACTCAATGTTAATTTTACAGTTGGAGCAATGTCTAAATTCTGATGCACACTAACCACTTTATACATCTTTAGGAGAGAATCAGCCAATGAGGTGAAAGTTGGCAGCGTAGGGATTACTCTTAGAGCTGATGGAGTAAAGACAGGGTGTGTTGTCATATCACATCATCACTCAGAGCCATTGTGGTGAAAGCAGTGTGTTATACATAGTTAGTGCATAAATGTATTTTTATTTTCTCAATTCAAAATTATTTTTAAAATCCTTTTATGTAACATAATTTGAGGCAATGTTCTGCCCCTTCAACCAAACTGTTCTAGACATTGCCCCATGAGTGTACTGTATACAGAGGTCCCTACACTCACTTAGCCACCCGGCTGACTTCTCAGGAGAACTCCCAGACATGCTAACCTGTCCCTGCTGTCCTCTCTCCTTTCTCCTGTGCCATCAGAAAGGGGTTTCTCCGTGTGTTGTGGGGGATCCTTCCAGCACTCGAGCCCCAGGCCCGAGGTTACCCCAAAGACTAGGGGCACCTTCAAGGGCCCTCGACAGCCTCCTCAGCACTTCATCTCCATATCCCACCCAACTGCCCCCTACTGACCTGACTCATGCTTTTATATGAGGTAAACAGACCCTCTTCCAGCCCCTTTCTGCTGGGGATTGGTCAAGGACCTCATAAATATGCCAAGCAGCTCCTCCTGGTTTCCACCCACTACATCTGGAAGCTTCTCCAAGGTTCCAGAACAGGGAGAGGCACCAGAAAAGCTACCTGATGAGTCATCCAGCCTCCCAGCATCACTCAACCCTGACCCAGATTCAGCCCAGGCCTAGCTCTCAGCCAAACCAATTTGCCTATACTACAACTACATAGCACACTAGCTACAGCGTGCTACACTTATAAAAGAGAGTTTCCAGGAAGTAGAGACATAATTGGACCACATGAGCATCCATGCAGGAGCTGCTGCTGTATTTCATCCAGACCAGAAGCAGAGACTATTAGGGAAGTGTTTCTGAGTTCTTATAGTTTAATTGTTGCAGTTTATGTGTTGTCAGGTGTAAGTGCCCTTTTATTTGTTGCCCCTCCTTTGATGATGTAGTGGGTGAAGTTAGTGTCCTTTTATATGCCCCACTGTTGGTGGGGCCTGGTGGAGTTGGGGTATGGAAGAAAGACACCCCTGATCAGCATAATGTAGTGATGTGCTGTGAGGAAAGAGAGAGAGAGGGCGCTCTTGAGGCCTGAACTTCCAAGGTGATCAGTGAGGAATGATGGAGAAACCTTGCCACCCCTGACCTTGGTCTAGCACGTCCTGTGGCTTGGTTTAGGTAACAGGCCCCAGGCTAGGAATATGGGTAAAGAGGGCCTAAGGCCAGGAGAGTGTGACACAATATGGTGGAGTTTCTCCATAAAGGCAGGTTTGTGACTATACCATCTGAAAAAGAAGCGGGGAAGGACTTGGGGAGGACAGCTGCCTGATAAGGCATCTTTGTTAAAATAGAGTTTATTTGCAGCTTTTGTTACCTTTGGTATTGGCTTTTTTTTCTCGTCAGGGATTCTCTAGCTAGCTTTAGCTCAGAGCTCAGTGAACAGCATAGGGTAGCCAGGTTAGACATCTGACAATCTATAGGCAGCCCAAGGTCAAGTTGCATGGCAGGTTGGAAACTATTAGGGACTGAGAAATAGAACAAACAGCAGAGCTGGCTACAATGAAATATAAAAGTACTGTATTCATGTAATAGAAGAGTAATGTGTACAGAGGCCCCTTCAGTCATTTTGACTACATCCAAAGATGATACTTGCTGTGGCATGTTATCATATTTCTCCTATAAATCGCACTTCATATGTCTCCCTTCTTTTCACAACATCCTCCAGCCTATGAAGATCTTAATATGCTCCGCACGTCTACAGAAAATGGACATATCAGACCAAAGATACTTTTGTTTAGACAAGGTGAGTCTACAGAAAAGGGACATAAAAAGACCTTCATTCATACTAGGTGACAAATGACATACAAGACCAGAGAAGCATTCCCACACAAGGTGACAACTGACATGCAGTGAGGGAAAAAAAGTATTTGATCAGCTGCTGATTTTGTACGTTTGCCCACTGACAAAGAAATGGTCAGTCTATAATTTTATCGGCGGTTTATTTTAACAGTGAGAGACAGAACAACAACAAAAATATACAGAAAACGCATTTCAAAAAAGTTATAAATTGATTTTCATTTTAATGAGTGAAATAAGTATTTAATCCCCCATCAATCAGCAAGATTTCTGTCTCCCAGGTGTCTTCTATACAGGTAATAAGCTGAGATTAGGAGCACTCTCTTAAAGGAAGTGCTCCTAATCTCAGCTTGTTTACCTGTATAAAAGACACCTGTCCACAAAAGCAATCAATCAGATTCCAATCTCTCCACCATGGCCGAGACCAAAGAGCTGTCCAAGGATGTCAGGGACAAGATTGTAGACCTACACAAGGCTGGAATGGGCTACAAGACCATCGCCAAGCAGCTTGGTGAGAGGGTGACAACAGTTGGTGCAATTATTCGCAAATGGAAGAAACACAAAATAACTGTCAGTCTCCCTCGGTCTGGGGCTCCATGCAAGATCTCATCTCTTGAATTTTCAATGATCATGAGAATGATGAGAAATCAGCCCAGAACTACACGGGAGAATCTTGTCAATGAGCTCAAGGCAGCTGGGACCAAAGTCACCAAGAAAACAATTGGTAACACACTATGTTGTGAAATACTGAAATCCTGCAGCGCCCGCAATGTCCCCCTGCTCAAGAAATCACATGTACAGGACAGTCTGAAGTTTTCTAATGAACATCTGAATTATTCAGAGGAGAACTGGGTGAAAGTGTTGTAGTCAGATGAGACCAAAATTGAACTATTTGGAATCAACTCAACTCGCCGTGTTTGGAGGAGGAGGAATGCTGCCTATGACCCCAAGAACACCATCCCCACCATCAAACATGGAGGTGGAAACATTATGCTTTGGAGGTATTTTTCTGCTAAGAAGACAGGACAACTTCACCGAATCAAAGGGACGATGGACGGGCCATGTACCATCAAATCTTGGGTGAGAACCTTCTTCCCTCAGCAAGGGCATTGAAAATGAGTCGTGGATGTGTATTCCAGCATGACAATGACCCAAAACACATCGCCAAGGCAACAAAGGGCTCAAGAGGAAGCACATTAAGGTCCTGGAGTGGCCTAGACAGTCTCCAGACCCTAATCCCAAGGAAAATATGTGGAGGGAGCTGAAGGTTCGAGTTACCAAACATCAGCCTCGAAACCCTAATGACTTGAAAAGGATCTGCAAAGAGGAGTATGAGAAAATGGGGGGAGTTTGGGACTTTATATGAAGCACCATAAGTGCCTCCATCCCGCGGGACTTTAAATGAAGCACCCTAAGGTGCCTCCATCCCTGTAAATAAATGAAAAAGGGAAGTTTGGGACTTTGTATGAAGCAATTGAGTAGTGGAGGTAGATTGCAATAAAAGCATATTTATTAGGTAGCATGAATTTGCATACAAAAAAATATAGATAAAAGAATGTTTCATATCATATATACATGAGAGACGTGCACAAAGGCTGAATATGCAAGAATGGGAAAATACATGCATAACATCATGTGGTCAAAACAATAAATACATATATGCATAAGAAATACATGTACATGCCAATAGCAGCAGGCACCCACATGGTACATCTGTATCCACCAGATGGTATAAAAAACATCATATATTAAAAATAAGTAAATCTCAATCCGTATGGAGTAAGTAGCTGCGGCATCATATAAAGCTCTACGCGTTTCGTCCATGCCTGGGTTGGTGAGTGTTAGTGGTCAACCACCCATACTAATAGAAACAACATTTTTGAACTTTTCTGAGAAGTACAGTTTCTTAAATCCTTTTTTTATACCATAGAAATGTCTGACGCATCCGCTCCTGACGAGTGGGAACACCCACGAAACGCGTAGAGATTTATATGATGCCGCAGCTACTTACTCCATACGGATTGAGATTTACTTATTTTTAATATATGATGTTTTTTATACCATCTGGTATAAATATATCTGATACAGATGTACCATGTGGGTGCATGTGCCGGTGGTAGGCCTGCTGCTATTGGCATGTACATGTATTTCTTATGCATATATGTATTTATTGTTTTGACCACATGATGTTATGCATGTATTTTCCCATTCTTGCATATTCAGCCTTTGTGCACGTCTCTCATGTATATATGATATGAAACATTCTTTTATCTATATTTTTTTGTATGCAAATTCATGCTACCTAATAAATATGCTTTTATTGCAATCTACCTCCACTACTCAATTGCTTCATACAAAGTCCCAAACTTCCCCTTTTCATTTATTTACAGGGATGGAGGCACCTTAGGGTGCTTCATTTAAAGTCCCGCGGGATGGAGGCACTTATGGTGCTTCATATAAAGTCCCAAACTCCCCCCATTTTCTCATACAGATACCGGGATGGAAGCAATTGAGTAATTGGAGTGGCAGTGCTCCCCTGCCATCCCAGTGTGAGGCCCACCCTCATTCATAGGGTACCTTCATTAAGGTTTAAATTTTGTCAATACAAAGATTTATTTAGATTGTTTATTTAACATCTATGTTTTCATGGTTTGCACATGTCATTCTTTATAGGCAGCAGTTTCTTCACCAAGTTTCATGTACCCACATGGACTGCCCCCAATCACATGTTCCATGTACACTCCCTCTGCCTGCCCATGGTCTGATGTGGGTGGATGGGTCGATGTTTGGACATGGCTGGGCTCCACCTCTATCGCGGGAGCTGCGATGCGCTCATTGGACTCTCCCCCTCCTCCCCCTGCACCCAGTGTGTTTGGGAGAACGGGGCATCTGCCGCTTTGCGCATCGGCGCCATGCCTGTCACGCTCTGTGCGTGGCGGCTTCACTCCGTGCGTGTGACGTCAGTAATGAGGTCATGGCGCCGGCGTCTAGCCAGAACATCCTGTGTCCCGGTATGGTGAGATTTCCGCGTCGGCTGTTGAGTATATCACTCACTTCAGGTGCGGCTCCCTCGCCTCCATTGGCTCATTAGCGTGGCGTTGGCGGCATAATTACATCCCCCTTTCAGGTGAACTGCCCAATTCATCAGTTCCCCTTTGGGGTTTCTACACACCAGCTACACGTCCTGCTGGGAGTTGTTTTGTTGCAGCATGTTCTCCTTTGCTTTTCCAACCTTTATCTTCTTTTCCTTTTTTTTTTTTTTTCTTTTTCTCTCTTGGTGGATTTGTTTTCTGTTCACACTATTTGCCCTTGTTTCCACGTGGCATTCCTATCAGCATTGATACCACAATCTGTTGTATGTTCATTTCCATCATTTTTATACACAGATACTTGCACATCTTTGGGCATCATTTGTATCTTCTTTATCCTTTTCATATTATTCATACACCTCCTATATGGAGCTATACTGGGTTCATTTACTTTTATCACTATCCCCCACTATATATCATCACTATGATTAATATATTACAATTATACATATATTTATTTTAATCTTGTTCCCAGATATCCTTGCTCCGTTGAGTATACACTACTTTCTTGGCCACATTAGCTCTCATTCATACTTTAAGCTCTCATCCTATCCGATGCTGCAACCCTGTATTATGCCGCCTCAGCTCCCGCGTTGAGGCTATGTCTCGGCCGGCCCTGCTCCGATCACTCCTCCTTGCGGTCCATGCCTGGGTTGGTGAGTGTTAGTGGTCAACCACCCATACTAATAGAAACAACATTTTTGAACTTTTCTGAGAAGTACGGTTTCTTAAATCCTTTTTTTATACCATAGAAATGTCTGACGCATCCGCTCCTGACGAGTGGGAACACCCACAAAACGCGTAGAGCTTTATATGATGCTGCAGCTACTTACTCCATACGGATTGAGATTTACTTATTTTTAATATATGATGTTTTTTATACCATCTGGTGGATACAGATGTACCATGTGGGTGCATGTGCCGGTGGTAGGCCTGCTGCTATTGGCATGTACATGTATTTCTTATGCATATATGTATTTATTGTTTTGACCACATGATGTTATGCATGTATTTTCCCATTCTTGCATATTCAGCCTTTGTGCACGTCTCTCATGTATATATGATATGAAACATTCTTTTATCTATATTTTTTTGTATGCAAATTCATGCTACCTAATAAATATGCTTTTATTGCAATCTACCTCCACTACTCAATTGCTTCATACAAAGTCCCAAACTTCCCTTTTTCATTTATTTACAGGGATGGAGGCACCTTAGGGTTCTTCATTTAAAGTCCCGCGGGATGGAGGCACTTATGGTGCTTCATATAAAGTCCCAAACTCCCCCCATTTTCTCATACAGATACCGGGATGGAAGCAATTGAGTAATTGGAGTGGCAGTGCTCCCCTGCCATCCCAGTGTGAGGCCCACCCTCATTCATAGGGTACCTTCATTAAGGTTTAAATTTTGTCAATACAAAGATTTATTTAGATTGTTTATTTAACATCTATGTTTTCATGTTTTGCACATGTCATTCTTTATAGGCAGCAGTTTCTTCACCAAGTTTCATGTACCCACATGGACTGCCCCCAATCACATGTTCCATGTACACTCCCTCTGCCTGCCCATGGTCTGATGTGGGTGGATGGGTCGATGTTTGGACATGGCTGGGCTCCACCTCTATCGCGGGAGCTGCGATGCGCTCATTGGACTCTCCCCCTCCTCCCCCTGCACCCAGTGTGTTTGGGAGAACGGGGCATCTGCCGCTTTGCGCATCGGCGCCACGCCTGTCACGCTCTGTGCGTGGCGGCTTCACTCCGTGCGTGTGACGTCAGTAATGAGGTCATGGTGCCGGTGTCTAGCCAGAACATCCTGTGTCCCGGTATGGTGAGATTTCCGCGTCGGCTGTTGAGTATATCACTCACTTCAGGTGCGGCTCCCTCGCCTCCATTGGCTCATTAGCGTGGCGTTGGCGGCATAATTACATCCCCCTTTCAGGTGAACTGCCCAATTCATCAGTTCCCCTTTGGGGTTTCCACACACCAGCTACACGTCCTGCTGGGAGTTGTTTTGTTGCAGCATTAGGGTAGGTGTTCTCCTTTGCTTTTCCAACCTTTATCTTCTTTTCCTTTTTTTTTTTTTTTTTTTTTTCTCTCTTGGTGGATTTGTTTTCTGTTCACACCATTTGCCCTTGTTTCCACGTGGCATTCCTTTTAGCATTGATACCACAATCTGTTGTATGTTCATTTCCATCATTTTTATACACAGATACTTGCACATCTTTGGGCATCATTTGTATCTTCTTTATCCTTTTCATATTATTCATACACCTCCTATATGGAGCTATACTGGGTTCATTTACTTTTATCACTATCCCCCACTATATATCATCACTATGATTAATATATTACAATTATACATATATTTATTTTAATCTTGTTCCCAGATATCCTTGCTCCGTTGAGTATACACTACTTTCTTGGCCACATTAGCTCTCATTCATACTTTAAGCTCTCATCCTATCCGATGCTGCAACCTTGTATTATGCCGCCTCAGCTCCCGCGTTGAGGCTATGTCTCGGCCGGCCCTGCTCCGATCACTCCTCCTTGCGGTCCATGCCTGGGTTGGTGAGTGTTAGTGGTCAACCACCCATACTAATAGAAACAACATTTTTGAACTTTTCTGAGAAGTACGGTTCTTAAATCCTTTTTTTATACTATAGAAATGTCTGACGCATCCGCTCCTGACGAGTGGGAACACCCACGAAACGCGTAGAGCTTCATATGATGCCGCAGCTACTTACTCCATACGGATTGAGATTTACTTATTTTTAATATATGATGTTTTTTATACCATCTGGTGGATACAGATGTACCATGTGGGTGCATGTGCCGGTGGTAGGCCTGCTGCTATTGGCATGTACATGTATTTCTTATGCATATATGTATTTATTGTTTTGACCACATGATGTTATGCATGTATTTTCCCATTCTTGCATATTCAGCCTTTGTGCACGTCTCTCATGTATATATGATATGAAACATTCTTTTATCTATATTTTTTTGTATGCAAATTCATGCTACCTAATAAATATGCTTTTATTGCAATCTACCTCCACTACTCAATTGCTTCATACAAAGTCCCAAACTTCCCTTTTTCATTTGCAAAGAGGAGTGGGACAAAATCCCTCCTGAGATGTGTGCAAACCTGGTGGCCAACTACAAGAAACGTCTGACCTCTGTGATTGCTAACAAGGGTCTCTCCATCAACTACTAAGTCATGTTTTGTGAAGGGGTCAAATACTTATTTCACTCATTAAAATGCAAATCAATTTATAGCTTTTTTGAAATGCATTTTTCTGGATATTTTTGTTGTCATTCTGTATCTCACTGTTAAAAAAAAAAAACGACCATTAAAATTATAGACTGATCATTTCTTTGTCAGTGGGCAAACGTACAAAATCAGAAGAGGAGCAAATACTTTTTTCCCTCACTGTATAAGACCAGAAACACATCCCCACTCAAGGAAGTCTACAGAAAATGGACATATCAGACCAAAGAAATGTTTGTTTACACAAGGTGAGTCTACAGACAAGGGACTGTCCCCACACAAGGTGACAAATGATATATTACACCAGATAGACATTCCATACACAAGGTAACAATTGACATATCAGACTAAAGAGACATGTCAATTGTCACCTTGTGTATGGAATGTGTCTCTAGTCTGATATGTCAATTGTCATCTTGTGTATGAAATATCAGACTAGAGGGACATTCCCCACACAAGGTGACAATTGACATATCAGACTAGAGAGACATTCCTCATACAAGGTGACAATTGACATATCAGACCAGAGAGACATTCCTCACACAAGGTGACAATTGACATATCAGACCAGAGAGACATCCCCCACACAAGGTGACAATTGACATATCACACCAGAGAGATGGTCACCACACAAGGTGACAATTGACATATCACACCAGAGAGATGGTCCCCACACAAGGTGACAATTGACATATCAGACCAGAGAGACATTCCCCACACAAGGTGACAATTGACATATCAGACCAGAGAGATGGTCCTCACACAAGGTGACAATTGACATATCACACCAGAGAGATGGTCCCCACACAAGGTGACAATTGACATATCAGACCAGAGAGACATTCCTCACACAAGGTGACAATTGACATATCAGACTAGAGAGACATTCCCTACACAAGGTGACAATTGACATATCAGACTAGAGAAACATTCCCCACACAAGGTGACAATTGACACATCAGACTAGAGAGACATTCCCCACACAAGGTGACAATTGACACATCAGACTAGAGAGACATTCCCCACACAAGGTGACAATTGACATATCAGACTAGAGAGACATTCCTCACACAAGGTGACAATTGACATATTAGACTAGAGAGACATTCACCTAAACAAGGAGACAACTGACATAGACTAGGTGACTTTGTGTATCCAGCTTATGATGTAATCAGAGGTTTTTATGTGACACATTAGTCCCTCTTGGAATGAGAGCAGCACTCACTTTATATTTCTTTAATAAAGTAGTCCAATTCTTCCAGATTCTGATACACCCCCTCCCTGTAGACCCCATACATCCACCAGGCCAGGAATGTAGAGCCGAGGTCCTTGTTCCCATCAATATGAAGACAATGTGCCTTTCAGGAGATGGAGGCTTGGTGCCCCCCACCCCTGAAAGTTAATGTTGAGGACATGTCGGCTGGTTGAAGAGGAGGGACACATGTTCTCTCTACTACCATTTCCTGGCCAGCCTGTGTAAGCATTTGGTATGGGTTTTATTGGGACCCCGTGGCTTTTTTTTTGTGTGAGGTCCATCTCAAAATCCATACCATACTCTTAACTGGCCAGGAAAGGGGAGGCAGCGAGTGTAACCCCCAATGCTTCAAACTATTCTTGCCATACTCCCTTAGCATTGGGAGGTTGCCCTGTCAGGTGGGGTGCAAAGATTAAGGGGACCTCAGATATCTGACCCTCCACTGTACGTGAATGAGTATGGGGTACATACTTGTTACTTATTCACAAAAAATAATGTAAATAAACACACAGACACCATAGAGAAATTCCTTTATCTAATGAAAAATAAATCCAACATCAATCATGTCATCCAGCAATGTAGGTCCAAGGCCAATCATGATAGGCAACATCCCGAGTACCTGCTGCCATGATGACCTGTGCCACAATTATATTTTTTACCATCAATTCTCCAGCCATAACTTACAGCCCCCAGCTACTGTAAGTGTTGATTGACAACAAACTTTCCAGGGATGCTGGGTGACAACATATATGGTCAATGATGTCACCCAGGATCCCCACCAGCTTTTTTACCAAGTGATAAAACCAGCTGGAAGATGTCATTTTGTGGTAAGTAAGTAGCTGATGGACTATATCTTGGTGAGAACTTTCTGAGGCAATCATTCCACACTGAATTTCTGATAAGCTACATATTTCCTCCATCTATTATTATATTAATTTGAGGCAAGTCAGTGGCTGAATTTGTGGAAGCTACCACTGTGTAAGCCATAAAAGCAAACATCCCCAGCATGTGTTGATGGGACCAGAGCTGCTAGGAAGTGGCTCTGCTTTTTTTACTTTTATAATTGCACTGTGTCATTGGTAACTGGATGATAGTTGCTACATGTAACATTTACTGGAACCTATGAGCAAGTACTGTATTTTGTTTGATTCTTATATTGTGTAGCTGTCTGGGACTTTTCCGGTATCTCTATTGTGATCTGGAGGACATTTGTGAGGATAGGAATTTATTTTTGGAATGGATTTGATTTTACGATTGGATTCAATTTTGGATTGGGTTGTGTTTTTTTTTTTTTTTTTTAATTTGATTGGATGTTTTGATTGGATTTGGTTTTTGGATTGGATTTTTGATTTTTTTTTTTTAAATAGAATTCAATAGAATTTGATTTTTGTATTGGATTGGATTTTTGTATTGGATTAGAGTTTTGTATTTGATCAGATTTTCAGGCTGCATTGATCATATGGAATGTATTGGGCTTTGGATTAGATTGGATGTTGGAATGGGTTTTTGGATTTTTGGACAGGATTCAGGTTTTGGAATGGATTGGGTTTTCTGGAACATATTAGGTTTTTGGAATGAAATGGAATGGATTATTTTTTTAAATGGATTGGGTTTTTGGAATTGATTGCATTTTTGGATTGGACTTTTTATTTTATTTCAGTGGATTGGGTTTCTAAAATGAGTTGTGTTTTGTAATGGATTGGATTCTTTAAATGGATTTCTTTATATAGAATTTGATTTTTGGATTGAATTTTTGGATTGGAATATATTTTTAGATTGATGCAGTCTGAAAACCTGATCAGATCAATTGGAATGTATTGGGCTTTGACTTGGATTGGATTTTGGAATGAAGTAGATTTTGGAATGGATTGGATTTTTGGACTGGATTGAGGTTTTGGAATGGATTAGATTTTGGAATGGATTGGGTTTTCTGGAACATATTAGGTCTTTGGAATGAAATGGAATGGATTATGTTTCTGAAATGGATTGGGTTTTTGGAGTGGATTGGATTTTTGGATTGGATTGGATTTTTATTTCTTTTTTAATGGATTGGGTTTCTAGAATGAATTGTGTTTTTGGAATGGATTGGATTGTTTTTTTGTAATGGATTTGGTTTTTAAATGAACTTCTTTATATAAAATGTAATGTTTGGATTGGATTTGATTTTTAGATTTGGATCAGGTTTTTAGACTGCAGCAATCAATTGGAATGTATTGGGCTTTGAAATGGATTTTGGAAAGGAAGTAGATTTTGGAATGGATTGGATTTTTGGACAGAATTGAGGTTTTGGAATGGATTGGGTTTTCTGGAACATATTAGGTTTTTGGAATGAAATAGATTGGATTTTTGGATTGGATTTTTTTTTTTGATTCGATAGGGTTTCTAGAATGAATTGTGTTTTTGGATTGGATTTTTAGATTGGATTGTTTTTTGTAATGGATTGGGTTTTTTAAATAGATTTTTTACATAAAATTTAATTTTTGGATTGAATTTGATTTTTAGATTGGATCCGGTTTTTAGACTGCATCGATCAATTTAAATGTATTGGGCTTTGGATTTGATTGGATTTTGGAATGAAGTAGATTTTGGAATGGATTGGATTTTTGAACTGGATTTAAATTTTAAACTATATATTTTTTTTAATGGATTAGGTTTTTCAAGTGGATTTGGTTTTTAGAATTAAGTGGAATGTACTGGGCTTTGGATTGGATAGGATTGGAATGGTGTAGATTTTGGAATGGATTGGGTTTTTGGAATGAAATAGAACTTTGGAATGACTTAGGTTTTTGGAATGGATTGGGTTACTGGAGAGGATTGGATTTTTAGAATGGATTGGATTGGATTGTTTGTTTTTTTGGAATGGACTGGGTTTTTGGAATGAACTATGTTTGTGAATTTGTTTAAGTTTTCTTTTTGGGATAAATTGGGGTTTTAAATGGATTGGGTTTTTGGACCAAATTGGATTGGTTTGGGTTGGGTTTTTGGATTGGATTGTGTTTTTGAAATAGATTTTTTTTTTTGGATTGTGGATTTAGTTGGATTGGGTTTTTTAATTGACTGGGATTGTAATTAGATTGGGTTTTTGGATTGGATTGGGTTTTTAGATTGGATTGTGCTTATAGACTGGATTGGGTTTGTGGACTGATTTGGGTTTTAAAACTGGATCGGGTTTTTAGGTTGGATTGAATTTTTGAATGGGCTGCAATTTGGATGGCACTGGGTTTATGGACTGAATTTTTTAAAATGGATTTTTGGAATTAATTGTTTTTTGTATCGGATAGGGTTTTTCAATTGAATTCGTTTTTTTTGACAGGATTGGGCCTTTAGATTGGATGGAGTTTTTAGACTGAATTGTTTTTTATTTACCACTTAAGTCCCGGACCATTTTGCTGGCCAAAGACCAGAGCACTTTTTATGATTCGGCACTGCATCGCTTTAACTGACAATTGCGCAGTCGTGCAGCGTTGCCCCCAAACAAAATTGACTTCTTTTTTTCCCCACAAATAGAGCTTTCTTTTGGTGGTATTTGATCACCTCTGCGGTTTTTTAATTTTTTTAATTTTTGCTATAATAAATATCCCCCCAAAAAATATAATTTTTTTTCTGAGTTTAGGCCGATATGTATTCTTCGACATATTTTTGGCAAAAAAACATCACAATAAGCGTTTATTGATTTTTTTGCGCAAACGTTATAGCATCTACAAAATAGGTGATACTTTTATGGCATTTTTATTATTTTATTTTTTTTTACTAGTAATGGCAGCGATCAGCAATTTTTATCATGACTGTGACATTGTGGTGGACAAATTGGACAATTTAGACACATTTTTGGGACCATTGGCGTTAATGCTATAAAATTGCATCGATTAATGTGAAAATGTCACTGGTAGTGAAGGGGTTAACCACTAGGGAGCAGGGGAGGGGTTAAGTGTGTCCTAGGGAGTGATTCTAACTGTCTGGGGGATGGGTCTAGCAGTGATACGACACTTATCGCTGCTCCCGATGAGAGGGAGCAGACGATCAGTGTCCTGTCATTAGGCAGAACAGGGAGATGCTGTATTTACATTGGCATCTCCCCGTTCTTCAGCTCCATGACATGATCGCGGGCATGAAGTCCATGGGTTCCACGGGCACGGTCACGGAGCTCGCGGCAGGAGTCAGCGTCCATGCCATTCTGCCGACGTAAATGTACAGGAGGCGGTCTGCAAGCAGTTAAAAAATTGAATTGGGTTTTTGCATAATTTGTAATAGATTTTTTTTTTTTATTGGATTTGTTTTTTTGATTGGATTGGGATTTTAAATTGGATTACATTTTTTTAATTGGATTGAGTTTTTGGACTGAAATGGGTTTTTGATTTTTTATTCTTTATTGGATTGTTTTTATAATTAGTTTTTTCTCTACAGTCCTCAGCTCTACCAGCTGAGCTATCAAAGGGAACGCTAGGATTGTTTTTTTTTATTAGATTTGGATTTTAAATTGGAAAGGAGTTTTATTGGGTTGGGATTCTAAAATTGACTAAGTTTGTGTTTTGATTTTTTTTTAATTGGATTGGGTTTTTTAGTTTTTGGATTAGATTGGATTAGGTTTTTTTTAGTATACTGGGTTTTTTAATAGGATTGGGTTTTCCTGGACAGCCTCTATTATTTCTCACGTTAGGTTGATGATATCATTTTGAATTACCTCTTTTATATGAAATAATTTTATAGTAAACATGTAACAGAGGGATCATCCAAGACAGGGAACAAGGAAAGGCAAATCTATAATTTTACTAGGTGAGTACTCGAATCTCTTCAGCTCTTTGGATCTGTTTTGGCACAAAAGCTTGCATATAGGTCTGTCAAAATCAGATGCTGTAGGCACAAGCTTATTAACTGATGAATGCATGTTGATAAATATGAACGGTCTCTCTGCTGATCCCACCACTGGCTTCCATTTGCTAAATATGTACTGTAAAATTCAAAATGCTTACACCAACATACAAAGTCATTCACAACTCTGCCCCGAGCTACATCACCAACCTCATCTCAAAATATCATCCAAACCGTCCTCTTCCTTCCTCCCAAGACCTCTTACTCTCGGGAGCAGTGTCCTCCAAACCCTCTTGTCTTGAATTGTGTTCTCTCTATTTTTTTAAACTGTTGGCACTGAATGACTCCTGTATTATATTATTATTATTATTAATATTACATTATATTAATAATAACAGTTTTACTTTTCAGTTACAGAGAGCAGACATGTGAAGCTTCTGGTCGGTGTGCTGATCGTCATCTGTCTGATTCTCCTGATTACCATCATATCTCTGGGGGTGACATGTGAGTACACACAATGTATCTGTGTTTAAAGAAATACATTTTATAGAAGTGCTGATCAGTAAAATGTTGGGTGGCTGTAGCTGAAATGTTGGCCTCATCTGTCTTCATTTGTAATTCAGCATGGAGTTGATTTGGATTAAGTCTCTGCTTCAAATTCCAGGCAAAAATGACCCAATTTCACCCGATGGACCATCAGAAACATTCGGATCAAATGACTCATCGGGTAATGTGTATGCCCTTCTTAACGTCCATTAAAATATATCTCTCAATAGCCACATAGGATATAAATCCACTCTGTGACCCCATATCATTGCAAACTCAAATATTATGTTGTATAAATAGCAATGACATCATCGCTGTACTGTACATAGGACTGTGCAGAGAGCAGAGCTGTGGGAGGGACCCAACAGGATCCACCCACTACAGGCTTCCTGCAGGAAACTACAGGAGGGGGTGGAGACAAGACCAATCACCCTACACACAGAGAGAGAACAGCAGTGACCGGTACTTAGTAGAAGAAGCGCCTTCCTAGATGTGAGGTTCAGGGGTTGTTTCAAGCTTAAATATTACACCTCTATAGAGGAAATACACCAAAGACACCAAGATTCAACTAAAAACATACCTTCTACTTGTACTGCCATAATATTTGTATTTTTATTGAGTAATTATTACCTTATCAAAATATTCAGTTCATATATGTAAGCATTTCACGATAGGGCAATTTCCAAACTGTTCTACGTGAAATAGTAATTGTGCATTTCAAATATAATCTGTGACTATAAAAATGACCAAACAATAGTTTATCCAAATAGGTGTGTTCCTTAATTATTAATTATTCTAGAGCTGTACGCTTCACCTCTGTCATTGATTGGTACAGGAAGAAGTATGGTGACAAAAGTTGTTGTAATCTCAAAGAAAGCCAATCACTTCTCTTATCAAATGTCTAGGAGAGAAAATAGGAAATGTTTTCCCCTTACTTTAAAAAAATAAAAATAAAGTAAAGCTATTTCACACAAATTAATTGAACAACCACAATGTTGCACTTACCCCAAACGCAGGTGGTCAGACACTATAGCTGGCTTCTGTGTTCTTCACCTATAGCAGCCCCTTTTTCCCATAAGGAAAGCAGACCTACCGGTACTTAGTTGCCCCCAGGACTTATACACAATGCTATACTGTCTGGTCACCACGCCAGGGCAGGCGTGAACTGAGCAAACCTAACAGGTGCTTGTGGTTGCAGACAGGCAGAGTGGTTCAATGACAGTCCAGGTAAAAAAAAAAAGGCAGGCAAGGTTCAGAGGATAGTCATTATCTGATCCGAGGTCATACACAGGGAAATCAAACCAGTGCATATTACACACTCTATCACTCTCTATCACAAGCATGAGACTGCAAGCTTGGCTGGCTTAAATCAGGTTTGGTCTCGACACACAACAAACACCTTGCAAGTGGACAGGCCGACAAGGAGAATGCCATTGCCAAAACCAGGATGCTGGAATGAGGAGCAGGAGTGCTGGACGATCCTGATACACACCAGTAAACACAAAGGGGTGTATATAAAAATGTATAAGCTTGCATAGCATAGCAAAAAATACATAATTTTGCACACTAGAGGGCACGAATAATAATTAGCACCATCTAGTGGCCAAAGGCAGTATTTTCCATTTTAAATCAACGTACATCATTCAACCAGCACTGGAAATAGCCTAATAACATTGTTTTTTACTTTGCCCCATTCACACAGAGACAATGCACATGCTCTTTTATTGGGTGACTCACTATATGAAATTCTTCTCTCTATCATTACTGACTGTCTCTATTATTCCATATTACAGGATGGTCTCTTCTGTGTTCGGCTGTCTCTTCATCATTACTGACCATCTCTATTATTCCATATTACAGGACGGTCTCTCCTGTGTCTGACTTTCTCTTCATCATTACTGACTGTCTCTATTATTCCATATTACAGGACGGTCTCTCCTGTGTCCGGCTATCTCTTCATCATTACTGACTGTCTCTATTATTCCATATTACAGGACGGTCTCTCCTGTGTCTGGCTGTCTCTTCATCATTACTGACTGTCTCTATTATTCCATATTACAGGACGGTCTCTCCTGTGTCCGGCTGTCTCTCTATTATTATTGACTGTCTCTATTATTCCATATTACAGGACGGTCTCTCCTGTGTCCGGCTGTCTCTTCATCATTACTGACTGTCTCTATTATTCCATATTACAGGACGGTCTCTCCTGTGTCCGGCTGTCTCTCTATTATTATTGACTGTCTCTATTATTCCATATTACAGGACGGTCTCTCCTGTGTCCGGCTGTCTCTTCATCATTACTGACTGTCTCTATTATTCCATATTACAGGACGGTCTCTCCTGTGTCCGGCTGTCTCTCTATCATTACTGACTGTCTCTATTATTCCATATTACAGGACGGTCTCTCCTGTGTCCGGCTGTCTTTTCATCATTACTGACTGTCTCTATTATTCCATATTACAGGACGGTCTCTCCTGTGTCTGGCTGTCTCTCTATCATTACTGACTGTCTCTATATTCCATATTACAGGACGGTCTCCTAGATGTCCGGATCTCTGGATCACCATCAATGATAAATGTTATTTCTTCTCTGAGAACAAAAAATTCCATGTAGACAGTTATAGAGACTGTACAGAACGTGGCTCCAGACTAGCCACTGTGAAGGAGGAGACCATACGGGTCAGTGCCGGTGTCACCGGGTGGGTGTGGGGTGAATAGCATTTGTTGGTTCTCAAAAGACGTCCAGAAACGTGATAGGAATAAATTGAATAATGTGTTGATTGTTTTATCCAGAGACTGGTGACCATCACAGGGAAAGGAATTCTGGGTTGGATTAACCAAATATAAAACTGATGGTGTTTTGTGGAAAGGAAAATGGACAGATGGCAGTGAGGAGTAAGTATCACAGGACTTTTTTTTCTCTTGAACAGAAAACCCCCCCAAATCTTCAGTAGAAGTATCTCTGTATGTCAGGCTTCCTCCTCCCTCCTCTTCCTCCACAAAGATTTGCACACACTCTGATTGGGTGATAGAACAGGTTTTTATTTTTATTGAACATTAATAAGTATAAATAAGTTGGGGTATGATAGATCTCTTATGGCTGCACTCTTACCCTAGGTTCAGACTTTATGGTGCATTTTGCAGAGACGCACTACAGTCTATTTAACATGGTTTCCTATGGATGTAGTTTGCATCTATGCGTTTTGCAGCAATACATTTTTTTAAAGGGTCAGGGTTTTTTTTCCCTGCAGCAGATTGTGTTTTGTGTGTAATTGATTTCAATGCAGTCGCACCAAAAACTCACTTGTTGCAATATTAATGTGGATTTTTATGTGCTTTGTGGGGTCTTCTTTTGCTTTAAAAACACTGTCTATAGCTGGTTGCTAAGGAGCAAGCCTGGGAAGCCGGCTGCCGTGTCCTTAACAACCAATGAGTCATCAGCAGTCACCAGGGTTCCCCGCTGACAGCTGAATGAAAAAAAAATTGCTGGCAAAAACATTCAGGATAAAATGGCATGGGCCCCCCTCAAATCTATACCTTTGGGTCTGGTATGGATTTAGAGGGGAACCCCATGACCAAAATAAGAAAAATGGCGAGGTTCCCCCCACCTGGGCTGTGGTTGTGGGTTCTGCGGGCGGAGGGTTTATCAGAATCTGGAAGCCCCCTTTAACAAGGAGTTCCCCAGATCCCACCCCCCATGTGAATGAGTATAGGATAGTACATTATACACTTACTCATTCACCAAAAAAGTATCATCAAGAAAAAACTTACAAACACAGTTTTTGACATTCTTTTATTAAAAATAAAAAAACAATGTCTCCTGATGTAGATCCATCATATATCATGACGCCCATCAAAAACTGTGCTTGTGTTTTTTTTTTTCTTATTTAAACTTTTTTGTGTGAATGAGTATGGGTATAATGTACCCCATACTCATTCACACGGGGGGGTGGGATCTGGGGACCACCTTGTTAAAGGGGCTTCCAGATTGTGATAAGTCCCCCACCCGCGGACCCTCTCAACCACAGCATGCATCCCGTTATGGTTTAGGTGGGGAGGTTCTTGCTCATCCCTCCCTTTCCTGACCTGCATGCTCAGATAAGGGTCTGGTATGGTTTTCGGAAGACCCATTCCATTTTTTTATTTTAGTGTGCGGTTCCCCTCAGGTTTCCCTTCAGGTCTAGTATGGATTTGAGGGGATCCCATGCCTTTTTTTCCCCCTAATTTAATTTGCTGGCCATTTTTTTTTTTTTTACATACAGCTGTCAGGGAGGAACCCCACTGACAACTGTTGACTCATAGGTTGTTAAAGATGCAGCAGCTGGCTTCCCAGCCCACTCCTTAGTAACCAGCTGTATACAGTGTGTTTAACTACCTCAATACTGGGCACTTTCACCCCCTTTCTTCCCAGACCAATTATCAGCTTTCTGTGCTCTCGCGCTTTCAATGACAATTACTCAGTCATGCTACATTGTACCCATATGACATTTTTATAATTATGTTGACACAAATAAAGTTTTCTATTTTTTGTGATATAAGCGAAAAAAGAGCAAACATTTAAAAAAAAAACTATATTTCTACTTTCTATTTTAAAAGAAATCCAATAAAATCTAATTTCGTTATAAATTTAGGCCAGAATATATTCTGCTACATGTCTTTGGTAGAAAACAATCCTGATGAGTGTATGATAATAGGTTTGTGTGAAAGTTATAGAGTCTACAAGCTATGCTACGTATCTTTGAAAATCTAATTTCTTGAGGCCCTAAAATGTCACGACTAGGGATGAGCCGAACACCCCCCTGTTCGGTTTGCACCAGAACATGCGAACAGGAAAAAAGTTTGCTCGAACACACGAACACCGTTAAAGTCTATGGGACACGAACATGAATAATCAAAAGTGCTAATTTTAAAGGCTTATATGAAAGTTATTGTCATAAAAAGTGTTTTGGGGACCTAGCTCCTGCCCCAAGGGACATGGATCAATGCAAAAAAAAGTTTTAAAAACGGCCGTTTTTTCAGGAGCAGTGATTTTAATAATGCTTAAAGTCAAACAATAAAAGTGTAATATCCCTTTAAATTTCGTACCTGGGGGGTGTCTATAGTATGCCTGTAAAGGGGTGCATGTTTCCCGTGTTTAGAACAGTCTGACAGCAAAATGACATTTCAAAGGAAAAATTCCATTTAAAACTACCCACGGCTTTTGCATTGCCGACAATACACATAGAAGTTCATTGATAAAAACGGCATGGGAATTCAACACAGGGAAACCCTGAACCAAAATAAAAAAAAAAATGACGTGGAGTCCCCCTAAATTCCATACCAGGCCCTTCAGGTCTGGTATGGATATTAAGGGAACCCCGGACAAAATTTAAAAAAAATGACTTGGGGTACCCCCTAAATTCCATACCAGACCCTTCAGGTCTTGTATATATTTTAAGGGGAACCCCGCGCCAAAAAAAAAAAAAAAACGGCGTGGGGTCCCCCAAAAATCCATACCAGACCCTTATCCGAGCACGCAACCTGGCAGGCCGCAGGAAAAGAGGGGGGGACGAGAGTGCGGCCCCCCCTCCTGAACCGTACCAGGCCACATGCCCTCAACATTGGGAGGGTGCTTTGGGGTAGCCCCCCAAAACACCTTGTCCCCATGTTGATGAGGACAAGGGCCTCATCCCCCACAACCCTGGCCGGTGGTTGTGGGGTCTGCGGCGGGGGGCTTATCGTAATCTGGAAGCCCCCTTTAACAAGGGAACCCCCAGATCCCGGCCCCCCCCTGTGTGAAATGGTAAGGGGGTACTTACACTAAAAAACTGTCAAAAATGTTAAAAATGACAAGAGACAGTTTTTGACAATTCCTTTATTTAAATGCTTCTTCTTTCTTCTATCTTCCTTCATCTTCTTCTGGTTCTTCCTCCGGCGTTCTCGTCCAGCATCTCCTCCACGGCGTCTTCTATCTTCTTCTCCTTGGCCACTCCGCACCCATGGCATGGGGGGAGGCTGCCGCTTTTCTCTTCTTCTTCATCCTTTTCTCTTCTTCCTTCTTCTCTTCTTCTCTTCTTCATTTTCTTCTCCAGGCTGCTCCGCATCCATGCTGGCATGGAGGGAGGCTCCAGCTGTGTGACGGCGTCTCCTCGTCTGACGGTTCTTAAATAACGGGGGGCGGGGCTGCTTCTTTCTTCTATCTTCCTTCATCTTCTTCTTCTGGTTCTTCTGGCTCTTCTGGTTCTTCCTCCGGCGTTCTCGTCCAGCATCTCCTCCGTGGCATCTTTTATCTTCTTCTCCTTGGGCCGCTCCGCACCCATGGCATGGGGGGAGGCTCCCGCTCTTCTCTTCATCTTCTTCTTCATCCTCTTCTCTTCTTCCTTCTTCTTCATTTTCTTCTCCGGGCCGCTCCGCACCCATGCTGCCATGGAGGGAGGCTCCCGCTGTGTGACGGAGTCTCCTCGTCTGACGGTTCTTAAATAACGGGGGGCGGGCCACTCGGTGACCCCGCCCCCCTCTGACGCACGGTGACTTGACGGGACTTCCCTGTGACGTCACGGGGAATGCCACAGGGAAGTCCTGTCATGTCCCGTGCATCAGAGGGGGGCGGGGTCACCGGGTGGCCCCGCCCCCGTTATTTAAGAACCGTCAGACGGGGAGACGCCGTCACACAGCGGGAGCCTCCCTCCATGCCAGCATGGATGCGGAACAGCCCGGAGAAGAAAATGAAGAAGAGAAGAAGAGAAGAAGGAAGAAGAGAAAAGGATGAAGAAGAAGAGAAGAGCGGCAGCCTCCCCCCATGCCATGGGTGCGGAGCGGCCCGAGGAGAAGAAGATAGAAGACGCCGCGGAGGAGATGCTGGACGAGAACGCCGGAGGAAGAACCAGAAGAAGATGAAGGAAGATAGAAGAAAGAAGAAGCATTTAAATAAAGGAATTGTCAAAAACTGTCTCTTGTCATTTTTAACATTTTGACAGTTTTTTAGTGAAATGGTAGAGGTAAGTACCCCCTTACCATTTCACACAGGGGGGGGGCGGGATCTGGGGGTTCCCTTGTTAAAGGGGGCTTCCAGATTACGATAAGCCCCCCGCCCGCAGACCCCCACAACCACCGGCCAGGGTTGTGGGGATGAGGCCCTTGTCCTCATCAACATGGGGACAAGGTGTTTTGGGGGGCTACCCCAAAGCACCCTCCCAATGTTGAGGGCATGTGGCCTGGTACGGTTCAGGAGGGGGGGGCGCACTCTCATCCCCCCTCTTTTCCTGTGGTCTGCCAGGTTGCGTGCTTGGATAAGGGTCTGGTATGGATTTTTGGGGGGACCCCACGCCGTTTTTTTTTTTTTTTGGCGTGGGGTTCCCTTAAAATCATACCAGACCTGAAGGGTCTGGTATGGAATTTAGGGGGAACCCCACGTCATTTTTTTTAAAATTTTGGCCGGGGTTCCCCTCAATATCCATACCAGACCTGAAGGGCCTGGTATGGAATTTAGGGGGGACTCCCACGTCATTTTTTTTTTTAATTTTGGTTCGGGGTTTCCCTGTGTTGAATTCCCATGCTGTTTTATCAATGAACTTCTATGTGTATTGTCGGCAATGCAATAGCCGCGGGTAGTTTTACATGGAATTTTTCCTTCGAAATGTCATTTTGCTGTCAGACTGTTCTAAACACAGGAAACATGCGCCCCTTTACAGGCATACTATAGACACTCCCCAGGTACGAAATTTAAAGGGATATTACACTTTTATTGTTTGACTTTAAGCATTATTAAAATCACTGCTCCTGAAAAAACGGCCGTTTTTAAAACTTTTTTTTGCATTGATCCATGTCCCCTGGGGCAGGACCCGGGTCCCCAAACACTTTTTATGACAATAACTTGCATATAAGCCTTTAAAATTAGCACTTTTGATTTCTCCCATAGACTTTTAAAGGGTGTTCTGTGACATTCGAATTTTCCGCGAACACCCCAAATTGTTCGCTGTTCGGCGAACTTGCGAACAGCCAATGTTCGAGTCGAACATAAGTACGACTCAAACTCAAAGCTCATCCCTAGTCAGGACAGTACAAATACCCCCCCCCTAAATGACCCTTTGTAAAGATGACAGTCCAAGGTATTTAGTTAGAGGCATAGTGAGTTTTTTGAAGTTACAATTTTTTGCCCACAATAGTTTGGAAAATTAAGAATTTGTTTTCCACAAAATTGTCATATTAACAAGTTATTTCTCACACATGGCATAGATAAACTTTTACACCCCAAAATACATTCTGCTACTCCTCCTGAGTATGGCAATACCACGTGTGAGACTTTTACATAGCCTTGCCACATACAGAACCCCAATATGCAGAGTGAACCATCAGGCATTCTAGAAGCATACATTACATATATAATTTCCTGACTACCTATCCACTGGAGCACCAGGACAATGGAAACAGCCACAAAATGACCATATTTTCGAAAGAAAACATCCCAATGTATATTCTACTAGGCATAATGTGTCTTTTGAACATGTCAATTTTTTCCACAAGTTTTTGGAAAATGTGGAAAGAAAATGAAAAGTTATTTTTTTTTTTTACAAAAAAATGTCAATTTCTAAGATATTTCTAACACATAGGATGTACATAGCAAAAATGACACCCCAAAATACATTCTACTACTCCTCCTGAGTATGGCGATACCACATGTGTGAGACTTTTCCACAGCCTGGCCACATACAGAGGCCCAACATCCAGGTAGCACTATCAGGCATTCTAAAGGCATAAATTACACATTTAATTTCCTGAGTGCCTATCACGTTTTTGAAGGCTCTGAAAGTATCATGACAATGGAATTATATGTGGCAGATGACCACAGACAGATGTGGCAGATGATCACAGACAGATGTCCACCAGATGTGTGCAGATGATCATGGACAGATGTGGCAGATGGCCACGGACAAATGTGCGCCAGATGTGCCCCAGATATTAAAGACAGATGTGGCAGATGATCATGGACAGATGTGGCAGATGATCATGGACAGATGTGGCAGATGATCAGGGACAGACGTGACAGATGATCATGGACAGATGTGCCAGATGATCATGGAATATGTCCACCAGATGTGCGCAGATGATCATGGACAGATGTGCACAGATGATCATGGGCAGATGTGCGCTGATGACCACAGGCAGATGGACAGATGTGGCAGATGATCATGGACAGATGTGGCAGATGATCACAGGCAGATAGTCAGTGAGAGAGATGTGGCAGATGTTCAGTGAGACAAATGTTTACTGGGACAGATGTGTGACTGGTGTTTTTCACTGTGTTGGGGACACTGTGACAGGATACTGTTTGGGGACACCAGCTGGGTGATCAGTGTGTAAAAAGCTGTAAAAACAGCTCATACACACTGATCCCTTGCTCGCAGCACAGATCCACTCTCCTTCTCCTCACTAATAGGCTCTGTGTAAGGAGAATCAGAGCTGATCACCTTGCAACGGCTGTGTTTACATTACATGATGGCTGTGATTGGACACCTGTGATCAGGAGGGCGTGAGGAGGTTTCGTTGTGTATTTTTTATGGCGATATAAATGCACTGTTTAGATGAATCAATGTTTCGTTACAATTGTTTTTTAAAATGTGTTTCTATAAATAAAACTTGTTTATTATTATAATTTTCTGTATACTTTGCTATATATTTTTCACACACAATACAAATTAAGTGCTTTAAAAGTCCATTTAGGGGAACCCTGTTTATCTCTTGATCATTGGATGTGGCACTCCCCTTAACATAGGTTAGCCTTTTGCCCCTCTCTTCTCTAAGAATATTTTCGGTTCAGGGCACCACCACCACCGCCTAAGGCCCAATTTTTCTGCCCCTGTTTAACAGGGACATGTAATTACAATTCTTGATATAATATTTAACACCAGGGCCCGTTCCAGCACCCACCAAGAGTAACTGTGAGGACTTACAGTGTTGTGGTACCACCAACACCTAAGGCCCAATTTTCCGCAGAGTATATAGGGCAGGCCATATAGTATATACAGGCGGTCCCCTACTTTCAAACATCTGACTTACAAAGGACTCCTACTTAGAAATGGAAGAAGACAACAGGAAGTCAGAGGAAATCTACCCCTAGGAAGGGAAATTCTCTCCTGTAAGAGTTAATATGGGAAAAAGGTGTCTCCACTGATGCTTTATCACCAATCCTTGTTTCCCTAATAACCCAAAATTTTCAAAATCCATTTGTCATTGAAACAGAAAGTGAAGTGAAATCTTCTGATGAGGAGCACAGACAGCAAAACAAATGTCACAGGGGTGATAACCCTTCCCTATGTTTTCCAAAAAGCTTAAAAATAGATTTTTTGGCTGCAGCTACATTTACAAAATGTACCTGTTCCAAATTACAAACAGATTCAGCTTAAGTACAAACCTACAGTCCCTATCTTTTTTGTAACCCGGGGACTGCCTTTATACTGCAGTTGTTTAGAGTATATAGGGCCTGGGGGCCCCACACCTTTTTTTTCATTTGGGTGCGGGATTCACCCTAATATCCATACCAGACCAAAAGGGCCTGGTAATGGGCTGGGGTAGGGCAACATTACATTACAGCTGCAAGCAGTTTTAAAAATGACATTTTGTGCAGGGACTGTTCTAAACAAGGGAAACACGCACCACTTTACAAGTATACTATAGACACCCCCCAGGTACGATATTTAAAGGGATATTACACTTTTATTGTTTCACTTTAAGCATTATTAAAATCACTGCTCCCGAAAAAACTACAATTTTTAAAACGTATTTTGCATTATACATGTCCCCTGGGGCAGGACCCGGGTCCCCAAACACTTTTTATGACAATACCTTACATATTAGCCTTTAAAATGAGCACTTTTGATTTTTCAAGTTCGAGTCCCATAGACTTTAACGATGTTCGCACTAATTTTTGGTCTGTTTGCATGTTCTGCCACAAACCGAACTGGGGGTGTTCGGCTCATCCCTATTGATCACCAGACCCTCTAGTGTGGCAGCCGCTGTGTGCACCAACCCAACTAAATAAGTATAGGCCTCTGTACATAATATGTCCAATGTTCTCCTCTATCTCTCCTCTCCCCATTACTGCTCATCTACAATGACTGTGGAAATGATCTCACCAGATTTTGTCTCCTGTCTAGAACTCTCACTGAAGAGGTAGGAAACTGTGCCAAGCTCGGATCTATTCTGACACTGGATAACTGTTATGCTGCACTGAACTATATCTGTGAGAGAGACTCTGTGTGAACGCACTGATCTGAGGAACACTGTGTGACCGCACTGATCTGAGGAACCCTGTGTGACCGCACTGATCTGAGGAACCCTGTGTGACCGCATTGATCTGAGGAACGCTGTGTGACCGCACTAATCTGAGGAACCCTGTGTGACCGCACTGATCTGAGGAACGCTGTGTGACCGCACTAATCTGAGGAACCCTGTGTGACCGCACTGATCTGAGGAACCCTGTGTGACCGTACTGATCTGAGGAACCCTGTGTGACCGCACTAATCTGAGGAACCCTGTGTGACCGCACTGATCCGAGGAACCCTGTGGGACCGCACTGATCTGAGGAACACTGTGTGACCGCACTGATCTGAGGAACCCTGTGGGACCGCACTGATCTGAGGAACCCTGTGTGACCGCACTGATCTGAGGAATGCTTTATAAATGTTCTTATCTCTGTGCAATTATTCTGAATTGTATATAAAGTATGGATGAAGTCGTAGTTGTTGCTCCTTCGTGTTTATTTCTGTATTTGTCAAGTAATAAAATGATTGATAATAATATGTGTGTACTGAATCTTGGAAGATTAAAGGTAAGGATACTTTTCTCACACCGTCCTCAGATGTCTCCTCAGTGCTGAAGTTATTTGTAATAGATTATACTGGAATGGGGATCCTCAGAGGATGGTGGACGGGAGAGGAGATGAGATTTTAGGTTAGGAAAGAAGAGGAGTTTAGACAAGTAGAAAGGAGAATAGGGGTAGGTTCAAGAAAGGAAGGGAGAGAATGTTAGAGAGAGGAAGGGTAAGGAGTTGAGGGTTTAAGAGAGGAAGCAAAAGGAAGTTAGGTTCAGGAGAGGAGGTTAGAGAGGGTAAAAAGAAGAAGAGGGGAAAGAAGAGAAGGCTAGGGGAAGGGAAGGGAGGGGAAGGTTCAGGGGTGGAAGAAAGAGGAGGTTTGAGAGGAAGGGTGAGGAGGGGAGGGTTCAAGAGAGAAAGAGAATGGGGTTTAGAGGAGATGTGGGTTCAGGAGAGGAGGTTAGAAAAGGTGTAGGAATAAGAGGGGAGGAACAGGGGTTCAGGAAAGGAAAGATGAGGAGGTTACAGAAGTGGAAGGGAGAAGGTGAAAGGATTCAAGAAAGGAAGGGAGAAAAGGTCAGATAAGAGTAAGGGGGTTTAAGAAAGGAAGAGAGAGGAAGTTAGAGAAAGGGGAGGGGAGGGAGAAGAGGGGAGGTTCAAGAAAAGAAAAGAGAGAACATAAAGTGGAGTTCCGCCTGCCAAAAAAAATTAAAAGTCAGCAGCTACAAATACTTCAGCTGCTGACTTTTAATATAAGGACACTTACCTGTCCAGGGCACCCGTGATGTCCTCACCCGAAGCCGACCCGTCCCTTGGCTCTGGGTGCAGGCGCCGACATCTTCAGTAAGGGAAACAGAAAGTGAAGCCTCGCGGCTTCACACAGCCTGTTTCCTACTGCGCAATCGCGAGTCGCGCTGCACGGTACGAATGGTCCCTGCTGTCTTCTGAGATCTATGTGTCTCCCAGAAGACAGCAGGGGGGAGGAGGAGGCGCCAGACATGACGTAGTTCACTGCAGAATCTGCAACGCCTGTCCACCGCAAGTTTGAACAAATACCTGGATTTGACAAGTATCTGCCCCCCTCTCCCCCATGAAAAGTGCCAAATGTGAGGGGGGAGGAACCGGATCAGTGGAAGTTCCATTTCTGGGTGGAACTTCACTTTAAGTAAAGAGAAAGGAAAGAAAGGGAGAGGAGGTTAGAGAATGGGGAAGGGTGAGGGTGGGAGGGTTCAGGAGAGAACAGAAAAGGAGGTAAGAGAAGGGGAGGGGAGAAGGAGGAAGGGTTTAGGAGAGGAAGATAGATAAGGTTAGAGGGGGGATGGGATAAGAATGGAAGGATGGTGTCATGATCCAGCCAAGAGTGAGTAGGTCTGAATATAATAATTAAAAAAAAAATCACAGTACAAATCTGCTATGATATTAACAATGTAGTGTTGAAGGAAGGCCAACTGTTTAATCTGTATATCCTCCCAATGGGGGGGTCATTTAAATCCCCACTGGACACCAGATGAAGTGTCTACGTCAATAATAAACACAGACAAGGTGGAAAGTCTCAGCTCATCTCAGAGATAAATGTCTGTATTTCTCCCATCCTGTTCAGTGCACAGATATACAACTTTCTGCAAACGCTTGGTTCTGCAGCCCTCTCTTCTCTATATCTATTCAAAATACAGGATATACACAGCATTTCTCAGCTCCAGAAGGCAGGGGGTGATGATCTGATGTCATACACTGCACAGCATAGAGCAGGGAGCTGAGTGTAATCTGAGACCTAAGTGGAGGGAATTGACACCCCTCTCCTCACACAGTCTTTTAGGGAAACATGAACAGCTGAGGCTGTCAATCACCTACTGTGTGTTGGAGGGGGGTTGGACTGTATCCTGGAATTCTGTGGTGTCAGTTTAACCTGTCACCAGTGCCTTGCGCAAATAGAAGAGGGAAGAGAGATCAGACAAGAACCACACCAGGTGCTTTGGACTGAGGTAATTACACACTATAGAACAGGGGTTGTCAACTGCAGCTGTTGTAGAAATACATGTCCCATAATGCTTTGCAGGACTAATGCCCCGTACACACAGTCAGATTTTCCGATGGAAAATGTCCGATCGGAGCGTGTTGTCGGAAATTCCGACCGTGTGTGGGCTCCATCGGACATTTTCCATCGGATTTTCCGACACACAAAGTTGGAGAGCAGGAGATAAAATTTCCCGACAACAAAATCCGTTGTTGGAAATTCCGATCGTGTGTACACAAATCCGACGGACAAAGTGCCACGCATGCTCAGAATAAATAAAGAGATGAAAGCTATTGGCCACTGCCCCGTTTATAGTGCAGACGTACGTGTTTTACGTCACCGCGTTTAAAACGATCGGATTTTCCGACAACTTTGTGCGACCGTGTGTAGACAAAACAAATTTGAGCCAACATCCATCGGAAAAAATCCTAGGATTTTGTTGTCGGAATGTCCGAACAAAGTCCGACCGTGTGTACGCCCTATAACAGTCACATGCATGACTCCCAGAAGCAGAGATGATGGGACTTGTAGTTCTGCAACAGCTGGAGGGCCAAAGTTTGTCCACCCCTGCTATAGAAGAATATGCTTTGGTAATTTTTATTTTCAGGGGTGTACAACCACTTTAAAGGGAAAAAAATAAAAAAAATGCTAAAATTTGTTTAAATAACATTGCTGGGGGATGTGTTAAACCTGCCTGTGAAGTGGCTCATCTGTACGATGTACTACAGCAAAAGTGATATTCACTAAGTAAAATAAAAATTGAATTGCCGGCTGCTAAATGATATTTTCCGGTCACTTTGTTCTGTTTGTAAAAAAAATACCGGGATTACCCTCAGCATCTATATCAGGCCGATATCTTGGGTGAGGGTCTGCTATGGATTGTAATAGGGGAACCCAAAAAAAGCAAACACAAAACTACACACATATCCTTGAAAAGTTGTCTGGTATGGATGTCAAGGGGGAACCCACGAAAAAAAAAAAATGCATGTGGTCCACAAAAATGTAATATCAGTTTCCCTTTAAAAAAATAGAGGGCTGGGGGCGTGGCCGGATGTGAAAGCGGTAGGACGTGATCTCCAGGAGCTCTGGCTTGTATCCGTTCTACTATCCTGATTGTACCCGATCAACTACCCAATTCTTGCCGCCTGACGGCTCAAAATCAAGGGGAAAGGAAGGGGAACGCAGCGATGCCATCCTCGAGCCAGAAGAAGCAGGCTAAACAGCATTCGCAGCCGCCGTTAGATCAGAGGCAGCTGCGGTCCCGAGAAAGCATGGCGCCTGGCTCCTCCCACATCATCACACTTCCTGTGTCGGCTACACAGCGCGCCAAGACACAGGCAGGGAAGATGGCGCAGCGTGAGTCTCTCTCACAGCAGGCTCCGGAGTCATCTCCCCTTCTGCCTCAGGAGATCGAACTGGATACTGCTGCAATCACAGGTCCTATTCTGGAAGCCATCGCCGCATCTAAGTCTGAGCTGGTCAACCGCATAGACTGCCTGGCATCAGGGTGTGATTTAATCCGCCATGACCTTGACAAAATTCCAGGCAGATTAACAACGGCGGAGGACCGTATATCCGAAGTGGAGGATGCTACCCATACACATGGCTCCCAGATACATGAATTGAAAACTATGGTCAGGGCGCTGCAACATAGAGCGGACGACGCTGAGGACCGCCAACGCAGAAATAATGTAAGAGTGGTGGGGCTCCCTGAGGGGGTGGAGGGGTCATCCCCATCGACATTTGCAGAACAATTCTTCAAGCAAATTTTATCACTGGAGGACCTACCACCAACGTATGTGGCAGAGAGGGCTCATAGAGTCCCTACGGGAACCAGGCCTTCTGGAGCCCCTCCCCGTCCGTTCCTGGTACGCTTTCTAAATTATAAAGACAGGGACATGATACTGGCTGAAGCACGGAAGCACCAGGATCTCAGGTATGAAAATGCCAGAATTATGCTGTTTCCAGATTTCTCGGCGGAAACGCAACGCAGGCGTAGATCTTTCACGGATGTGAAGAGAAGGCTTAGAGAAAAAGAATTGAAATACAGCATGCTATACCCAAGTCGTCTCCGAGTGCAATATAAAAGCTCTGTAAAGTTTTTTGATACCCCACAAGAGGCGTGTGATTGGTTAGATGCAAACCCATGATTATTCAAACACTGTCAGTTTTCTCGAATTTCATCATCGTCCAATTTAATGTTCCTGATTGAACTGAAGTGAGACTACATGGCAAACGTGGATAGCTGAGGGGGGGTGACCCCCTGATAATTGATACGTCCTTTTCGCATACCAAAGAGAGACATGCTCTGTCTACTTTTTCTGTTTTCCCAAACTGATCCTGTGACTTTCAAGATGAGAAGGGAATGGAACTTTCACTGCAGCTGTGATCCTGATTGATTTTTCCTGAAAATTTTTTTTTTCTTTTTTTTTTTTTTTTTTGTTTTCTCTAGCGTCAATTTGTTTTACACGGGTGGTCGGGTGCAAGCTGTCCCTTATTGGAACTACTGCCGGAGTCCTTCTGGAAATGCACGGACATTTTTTCTTTACTCAACGGATGCCGAACCTTCGTTTTCCAAGGTGGAACTCTCCAAGGGTTATGTGTTTTTGGGATCAAGCTGCATACCGGACAATTGTTATTTTTCTTTTTCTTTTTTCTCATTTTCTTTTTCAGTTTCAGATTGAGACTGAAAGGTTGTTCTACCTGTTTTTTGGTTGGAACCTTTTTGTAGGTTCCTTGGTTTCTGGTATGATAGCAGGGGGGGTATTGTTAGACCATTGTCACGGCTGCTTTATTAACGCTGCATGTATGTATCTAAGGTTACACATGTCCTCATATAGGGCTTTTCAACCAACCAATGCTCAACTACATGTTATATTTCAAATCTTCTATTTCTTGACATCCTTAGATGGATAGTAAAGTAAGTATTCTCTCATGGAATGTCAGAGGCTTGAACAGCAAATTTAAAAGAGCAACCGTTTTCCAATACTTAAAACAGGTGAAGCCACATATCGTCCTCCTGCAGGAGACTCACCTAGAGGGCAGTAAAATTCTGTCCCTGCGAAAACCATGGATACAGAGGGCGATTCATGCTACCTATTCCACTTATGCAAGAGGAGTATCGATACTAATAAGTAAAGCTATAGCTTGTACAATTCACCAGGTGGTTACAGATCCGGGGGGACGGTATGTGGCGGTTTCCTTAGAAATACTTAGTCATAAATTCCTATTGGTAAATATATACATGCCTCCTCCATTCCAGGTGAGGTTTCTGTATGATTTTATGGTAACACTGGCTCCGTTTCTTCACTTGCCAGTTCTTATAATGGGTGACTATAATGCCATTCTGGACGGGTGACTGGATTCCTCCAATGCCGCCAGACCGGCCTCAGTGGATTTACGCTCCTGGGCAGATATGGCCGGGTTGGCGGAGGTTTGGAGGTGGAAAAACCCTGATGGTACGGCCTACTCGCATTTGTCCTCTGCGCACAGGTCCTCCGCAAGGATTGATTTAGCATTTGGGAATGCAACCTTGTTGAGGTACGTGTGTGCAGCGGAGTACTTGTCAGGGGGAGTTTCTGACCATAATCCTCTTCTACTTACTATGAAGTTTCCTTCGGGATCTAAAAAAGGGTCCTGGAAGCTATCACCTGACTGGTTACTGGAGGAACAGGTGTGTGCCCATGTTCAAAAATCAGTAGAAATTTACTGGAAATGTAACGAAGGTTCAGTGAACCCTATCATTGAATGGGATGCCTTCAAAACAGTGATTAGGGGGGAATGCATCTCTGCTATCAGCTCAGCAAGAAAAGATCAAAAATCTGAGGGAGAGGCTCTGCTCGCCAAAGAAAGGGAGGCGGCACGGGTACAGGCGGACTCACCTTCAGAGCAGGGGTATCTATCACTTCTAGAAGCAAGACGCTCGCTTGATTTACATTTTAAAGCTATGGCTAGTAAAGAAATTCAACAGAGGGCGGAGATCATTTTTGCTGAAGGTGATAAGAATGGTAAGCTTCTGGCCAATCTGGTTGCTGACCAAAAGGCACCGGTTAGTGTTCCGGTAGTGAAAGGTGAGGGTGGGACTCTCATAACTGAACCAGAAGGCATTCTAGAGGAATTTGTACGTTTTTACACAAAATTGTATTCTCCTATACCAAAGTATGATGTTAAAGAGTTGGACGAATTATTACAGTCTCTCCATATGGCCAAATTATCAGAAGCTGATGCTGCATCCTTAGATGAACCTATCTCTGTACTGGAGGTTGAGTCCGCCATTCTGGCATTTCCTCCTAAGAAGGCGCCGGGACCGGATGGATTCCCGACAGACTTCTATAAGTCATATTTATCCCAAGTGGCCCCTAGGTTGACAAAGCTTTTTGCCTTCTGCTGCGAACAGGGTACTTTGCCGGCATCCATGATGGAGGCACATATGGTGCTCCTTCTGAAGCCGGAAAAGGATCCTCTGCAATGTTCCTCGTATCGCCCCATAGCACTTTTAAATACGGATCTAAAGATTCTTGCAAAAATTTTAGCTATGCGTGTAGCAAAGGTCCTCTCAACAATAGTTGATATTGATCAGACAGGTTTTATGCCTGGTATGTCAACAGACACAAACCTGAGAAGACTATTTACACATATTCAGTTGGAGGCACCTGAGTATCCAGCAAGGGTTGTTGTCTCTATAGACATTGAAAAGGCCTTTGACACAGTCGATTGGGGGTATATGCATAGAGTGCTAAAAACTCTGGGGTTTGGTCCCGTGTTCTGTCGTTGGTTAGCAATGTTATACAGTGAACCCAGAACGGCAATAAGGCTGGGAATGTCAACCTCACAATTCTTTAAAATTAACAGGGGCACTAGACAGGGGTGTCCACTCTCCCCATTCGTGTTCGCAATGATGATGGAACCTATAGCCAGGGCACTAAGGAGATCTGAAGCCGTAGGTGGAATTCAGGTGGGGACAATTCGGGAGTGTGTAGCACTTTACGCTGGCGACTTGCTGTTGTTCCTCCGAGATCCGGGGCCTTCCTTAAAGGCTGCTCTTGAGATTCTTGATAGATTTGCAACTTTCTCTGGCTTGAGAGTGAATTGGGGCAAGTCGTCTATATTGCCACTGGGACATGGGGCACAGGGTGTAAGAGACATTACCCTCCCGCTACAATGGGTTCCCAATATCACCTATTTAGGGGTTAAGGTCACGGATAACATATACGACTACATGAAACTAAATCTTCTCCCCCTAGTGTCTAGACTTAAACACAAAGTTCAACTATGGCAGAGGCTACCATTGTCTCTTATGGGGAGGGTGAGTCTATTAAAGATGAAATTTTTATCTGTCATACTGTATTTTCTGCGCCATTCCCCCATTTGGATTCCGAAATCTTTTTACTCCACTCTCAACGGTATTATTGGGTCCTTCTTATGGCACCCACGGGCACCAAGGATAAGTTTAAAGTCCCTTCAACAACCTTGGGGACGGGGAGGTTTGGCACTTCCAGACTGGCAAAAATATTACTTGGCAGGGCAAATGGTTTTTGCCAGACGCTGGCTGATGGCGGAGGATGGGGACTCTGCTAATGTTCTGGAAGCAGCCTATATAGGGTCGTATGAAAGTTTAAGTCTAGCACTATACAGAAGGCCAAGGTCGGGGTTACCCATGACTATTTATATGAGAGCCACTATTAAAGCATGGGAGGTGGCTACTGCCATGGTGTCCCCTAGTTATGTGGGAGTCACACCATCTGCACCACTATGGTTTAACCCAAATCTGCCGCATTTCTGCTCCATTCCAGATCCTGCTGTGTGGTCTGGTAGGGGTGTAAAGAAACTGGAGGATATTGTCAGAGAAGGAGAGCTGCTTCCTTTTGATCAGCTTAAGGCAAGACACGACCTTCCAAACTCTACCTTTTTTCGATTCCTCCAGCTGCGCCATGCTTTTGGAGCGCAGTTCAGGAATCGAAGGGTGGAATATCTCCCTTCCTCACTGGAGCTTATGTTAAAAGATGAAGACTTGGCCAAGCCACTATCAACTGTTTATAAATCTCTATTCAAGGAAACACCGAGTGGGGTAGTTAAATGTAGGGAAAAATGGGAAAGAGAGGTCCCGGAATTGCAAGGAGAGGATTGGGAGGATATGTGGGATCACCCATTTACAAACCTAGTATCAGCTCGTGATCGGCTAATCCAATTCAAATTTCTCCACCGCATCTATCTAACTCCAGCTCGGCTGTTGCGAATTTTTCCATCCACAGATGGAAAGTGCTGGAGATGTAGGTTTCCCCAGGCAGATGCGAAACACATTTTTTGGGACTGTCCGGAAATACATACATTTTGGAGGGAGGTTACAGACTGTCTGACGGAGGTGCTTAGTACCCCAGTGCCCTTGACGCCCAGAGTGTGCCTCATTGGGTTGGTGGAGGAAGTGGTGCCATCCTTGGCACACCGCACCCTGTTGAATATAGGCCTATTTTATGGTAAAAAAGCTATCCTTCTGAAGTGGAAGAATGCAGCGGCCCCCACACTTTCCTTTTGGAAGGGTTTGGTCAACTCGGTCATACCCTTATATAAGGCCACATATAGAATCAGAGGTTGCCCAAAGAAATTCTCAAAAGTATGGCAACCATGGTTAGATTCAACAGTAACGGTAGGCTAAATAACAAATATGCTGTAGGTTTGCGAATTGGCATTGTGAAATAGGCCTGGTGGGGGAGAGATGAAGCCATAAGTCCTTGAGGTCCTAATTCTATAGAAGCTGTCAGTATCTCCTGTTATGTGTTTCATATATAATAGTGGGGATGGTTTTGTGTATCATAGAGGACAATATAATTGTATATGTTCAGGGTATAAATACTACATTTAACACTGCAGCCGTGACGGTTGGTCGGGTTAAGGGGGGGGGGGAGGGAGTTCAAGGGAGTAGTAGTAGTAGAACTTGTTAGACAAATGTATAGCCCTGCGTGGAGATTCGAGGATGGGTACGTTGCCCGTCTGGTTGTTGGTGTTTGTTTTTTCCTTTTTGCAAAACAATAAAAAGAATTAAAAAAAAAAAAATAGAGGGCTTCATGCCGCCAACACAGAACTCACCTTTTTGCACATTTTGCTAAACACACGGGGGAACCAAAAATAAGCAATGGGTTGTGGAAGTGGAACTATACTCACCTCCATTCCATGATGTGGCATCAACGAGCTCCCTCACCAGCAGTGACATCTTCTCAGATAATACCAGTGGATGGTGCAATTGTGCCCCATCATCCCCCATCCCTTTCCTTGGGAATGGTAACACTCTTCTTACCCGCTTCTCTTCTCCCTGATTGGAGTAAAAGGAAGGCAAATGTCACCAAGATTTATAAATGAGAAAAACATAATTCCAGTAGTAAAAACTGGAAGGGTGAAGAATAGTAATTCTAGTTGCCAAACACTATGGAAACCCCTTTTAGAAATCGGTGAAATACAGATGTGAGAGGAATGACAGAGGTATCAAACTTGGGATTAAAAGACCCATCTGACCCGATGTAAAATGTAGACACATTCCTTAGTAGAATAAGGAGTAAGAGGACCTTATAGAGATAAAAGACACAAAGGAGCATTATTTGGATGTTCTACTCAAACAGTAAACTAGAACCCCTCCGTACACATGGGGCATCCCTGTATGATCAGATAGATGGATTCAGCGATCATGTTTGCACTCTCATGTGAACCTCCGTCTCTTCTTCATTTCTTTTTTGTAAATCAGTCCCATCATCTCTATTAGACATCATGCTGTTGTTCCTCCTGTCCCCATACAAGTCTGACCACAGTCTGCAGACACAGAGGAGCTCTCAGGTCTCATTACCTCTTCCCCTCTGGCTGGAGAGACCACAGAACATCATATGAGAGCAGGAACACCATGGAGGAGGATGCCGAGTCTGCACGGAGGAGCGCTCAGAGAACAGGTAACCTGGGGAGGGATGGGGAGACAAAGTGAGGACATTTATTAAAGCAGTTGGGGCTCAAATCACCAATCTTCATGTGCAAATATGTCAGCAGTTATCGTTGGATCTTTTTTGCCATCAAATCAACAGGTGTAGTTTTCTGTGGTAGTGCCACCAAATAGCCGATGATATTTTAATGTTTGTCACCAACCCTATGGTCCATCTCCCTAACCTTTCAGCCCCTTTGTCCCACTTTAGTAGTCTCTCTGGTCTCCATATCAACCACACCAAATCCAAGATTTTGAATGTTTCCTTACCACCACATTTAGTGGTCTCTTTCCCCTACTCATGGGAACTGAAATGCCTCCCCTACCTAGGAATTAATCTCACCTCCTCATGTGATACTCTTCATCAAGCTAATTGCCCACCACTTTTTCATAATGTAAACATTTGTTAATTATCTGGTCCACCTTCCCTCTATCTTGGTTAGGCTGTATTGCAGCAATTAGGATGACCTATCAACTGAAGCCACTATATCTCTTCTAGGTCCTACCAGTGGCGTAGCATGGGTTGTCAGCACCCGGAGCAAGGCAAGTAATTTGCGCCCCCCCCCCTAACCTGTGGACTTTTAGCTATCCCTGAGTCCCTGCAAATACTGTCCACTATATTACACTTACGACTACACTGACCACTACACTGTCCACTATACTGACCACCATACTACACTGTCCACTATACTGACCACCATACTACACTGTCCACTATACTGACCACTATACTACACTGTCCACTATACTACACTGTCCATTATACTACATTACACTGACCACTATACTACACTACACTTAACCACCATACTACACTGTCCACTATACTACACTATACTGACCACCATACTACACTGTCCACCACACTACACTATACTGACCACCATACTACACTGACCACTATACTACACTGTCCATTATACTACATTACACTGACCACTATACTACACTGACCACTATACTACACTATCCACTATACTACACTATACTGACCACCATACTACACTGTCCACTATACCATACTACACTGACCACTATACTACACTGACCACCAAACTACACTGACCACTATACTACACTGACCACTATACTACACTACACTGACCACCATACTACACTGACCACCATACTACACTGTCCACTATACTACACTGTCCACCATACTACACTGACCACCATACTACACTGACCGCCATACTGTACTGTCCACTACACTAACCACTATACTACACTATACTGACCACCATACTACACTGTCCACTATAGTGACCACTATACTACACTACACTGACCACCATACTACACTGTCCACTATACTACACTACACTGACCACCATACTACACTGTCCACTATACTACACTGACCACCATACTGTACTGTCCACTACACTAACCACTACACTGTCCACTATACTGACCACCATACTACACTGTCCACTATACTACACTACACTGACCACCATACTACACTGACCACCAAACTACACTGACCACTACACTACACTGACCTCCATACTAAACTACACTATACTGACCACTATACTACACTGTCCACTACACTACACTGACCTCCATACTAAACTACACTATCCTAACCACCATACTACACTGACTACCATACTACACTGACCACTACACTGCACTGACCTCCATACTAAACTACACTATACTGACCACTATACTACGCTGACCACCATACTACACTGACCACCATACTACACTGACCACTATACTACACTGACCACCATACTACACTGTCCACTACACTACACTATACTGACCACTTTACTACACTGACCACCATACTACACTGTCCACTACACTACACTGACCTCCATACTAAACTACACTATACTGACCACTATACTACACTGACCACTATACTACACTGACCACCATACTACACTGACCACCATACTACACTGACCCCCATACTACACTGACCCCCATACTACACTGACCACCATACTACACTGACCACCATACTACACTGTCCACTACACTACACTGACCTCCATACTAAACTACACTATACTGACCACTATACTACACTGACCACTATACTACACTGACCACCATACTACACTGACCACCATACTACACTGACCCCCATACTACACTGACCCCCATACTACACTGACCACCATACTACACTGACCACCATACTACACTGACCACCATACTACACTGACCACCATACTACACTGTCCACTACACTACACTGACCTCCATACTAAACTACACTATACTGACCACTATACTACACTGACCACTATACTACACTGACCACCATACTACACTGACCACCATACTACGCTGACCACCATACTAGGCTGACCACCATACTACGCTGACCCCCATACTACGCTGACCCCCATACTACGCTGACCACCATACTACGCTGACCACCATACTACGCTGACCACCATACTACGCTGTCCACTACACTACACTGACCTCCATACTAAACTACACTACACTGACCACTATACTACACTGACCACCATACTACACTGACCACCATACTACACTGACCACCATACTACACTGACCACTATACTACACTGACCACCATACTACACTGACCACTATACTAAACTACACTATACTGACCACTATACTAACCAGTATACTATACTACACTATACTGTCCACTACACTGCCCCCCATAGTGACCACTACACTGACCTCCATACTATACTACACTACACTGTCCTGCCTACAGTCTCTCTCTCTCGCCCCCCCCCCGGCCAGTAACAAGATTCTCACTAACCTTCTTATCCTGGCTTCATCGATCCGGATGAGGAGGAGAACACAGCGGCGGCTCACGTTGTTTCTTCTCTCCCCTGCGCTCTGCTTGCTGCCATGTTCAGTATCCAGCACCCTGTGATTGGGCGTATGGGGGGTCATGTGCGGAGGCGGGACTTCAGGAGCGATCGAGGACAGGCCAGCCCTACGCCTCACATGATCCCCATACACCCAATCACAGGGCGCCGAACACTTAACATGGCGGCCGGAGCCCGGGGACACAGAATTAGAAATTAGGAGGAGGCAGCCAGTGACACATATTGGCGCCCCCCTAAATATCGCGCCAGGGGCCACGGCACCCCCTGCACCCCCCACGCTACGCCACTGGGTCCTACCTCTGTAAGTCCCCTCCCACATTTCACATATACAACAAAACCAGATCATACAATTCATCTTATGCCATCACAATCCTGGACTTGCTAGCTACACTCTTTTTTTACAGTAGACCTCAAGGCACCCTAGAAGTTCATATATATTTCCAAGCTGTTCAGTTGTTCTCCCTCCCCAAATACCATGTGACCACAGAAATCCCTCTTTGGGTCTCACTGGAGGCAGATGATTGCACCGTTCTCTGCTTAGATAATCTCCCTTATTTTCTTAAGAAGGACAGAACTTGTATACACAACCCTGTTACATTACATTCTCTAAACCTTTGGGATAATCTTAAGTACTCTGGTCAAAACAAATCCCCCTATCTGCTTTCATTTTGTACAAAATCCTTTCTACTGGGTTTTGAGAATCCTTCCCTTGTTAAACAATGATCACAATGAAAGATCACTCGCTTACACACCCTTCTTACACCAGGTGGTGTTAAGTTATTTCAAACTCTTCAAAACACTTACACCCCCCTTAATTCTGAGATATTTAATTTATTGCAGATAAACCATTATGTCACTTATTCGGTCTGTAGCACGTCAGACAGCACTACCCTCGCATAAATGTAAACATGACCCCCATGCCCTGGGTATGGGCTCCTTACCGTATAATTAGCTTCTGACGAAAATATCCAGGCCCAACCATGTCCAAATGGCTGTCAGACCTTGCCATCCAACTGGACTAAGAGCAATGGTCCTTGATCTGGGATACCACCAAGTCTTGCTCTCAGAATGATATGGCCCTGGAAATGAACTACAAGATATTACACCATTGGTATTTGACCCCAACTAAAATTTCAAAATTCACCTTGGAAAATACGAGAGCTTGCTTCCGAGGGTGTCCAGATCTGGGGAAATACCTCCATACCTGGTGGACCTGTCCAGTTGTACAAAGACTATGGACTAAGGCAGGGGTAGGCAACCTTGTCCCTCCAGCTGTGGGTGAAACTACAAGTCCCATGAGACATTGCAGGTCTCTGATAATCACAGGCACGACTCCTAGAGGCAGAGGCATGATGGGATTTGTAGTTTCACCACAGCTGGAGGGCGGAGGTTGCCTACCCCTGGACTAAGGTATACAACATTTTAGCCCTTCCGTTGACCACTTCAATCCCAATGCTCCCAGCTGAGGCCTACTAAAAAAACAACTAATGACCCATGTGCTCACAGCTGCTAAACAAGCTATAGCACAAGTGTGGCTAACTGACCCCCTCTCGATGACAGCAGATAAAAATTGGCTTCATACAACCTTTATCAATGAAAAACTAACAGCGAGACTAATGGCTAAAATGTCCAAATTCCACCAGGTTTGGCACCCTTGGCTCACACATATTATGACAGAAGACTTCAACCATAGGCCAGTTCACCTATGATACCTACTCTACTACTACTGATCATTGCTGCCTTCTGAGCAGCGAGCTGCTCCCCTCAAAACTTGTCTAAGCTGCAATTATGTCACATCTTGTATTACTAGTCATTCTCTCTTTGTATTATGTTTCAATAAAAATTATTGAATGAAAATTGGAGGAAATTTTGTTAAAGCTGTATCCAACCCAAAAGCAAACATTTATTATATTGCGATAAATGCAGCCATCACATCTATGTATTGGTAAGCCGCAATAGATGACATTTTTCGTTTTTGGTTTAATACCGCTTTAAACTGTCACTTCTTATAGGGGAGTTATTTATAGAAAGAGGAACACTGGAGACAAGAATGCATTTCTGTCTAGGAAGATTTAAAGTGGATGTAAACCCACTCTCATCTTTTTTAAAGTACTACCATAGTGGTGATCTATAAGGATATACATGCCTCCTGCATGTATCCTTACCTTTAAAATGTCTCCCCTCTAGCTATTTAGAGCCCCCAAAAACGCTGGATTTAGTGGGCGGGTCCGTTGTACGGTGCTCGGTGGGTGGAGTCATGACATCACCAGATTCCCCGCCCACCTTTACACTTGCTCCTGGCCGGAGTGACAAGTGCGCGCACAGGAGAAGAAGAGCGCTAATGGCTCCGGTCACGTCAGGTGTCACTGTCCAGTGACAGTCGGGGATGATCGGGGTGGTGGGGACAGCTGTGAGCATGGATCCCCTGAATGGCTTTTCTGCTGAAAGCCACGGGAGGCAGAGAAGGAGAAGCGGCTGATCAAACGCCATGCAGGGAGATCGGTGCTCACGGCTGTCCCTCTGCTGCACCAATCACCCCCGACTGTCCCTTGTGTCCTCCACCTCCAGCACCTGACCCGTTCTCCTCCTCAACCACCACCACTTCCCCTTCTTCCCTGGCCCCCCTTCTGTCCTCATCCGCCCGCTGTGTCTGCCTACTCCCCTCCATTCCTGCGGGCTCTGTCAGGATGGAGAGCGGAGGAAAGGATGGAAATGCTATACATGTCATTTACGGGGGGGGGGTGGAGTGCTGCTGGACACAGCTATATACAGTATATATATATATATAATATAGCTGTGTCCAGTAGAAACCCCCCCCATCAGACCAGTGGAGTGTCTGCAGCCAGGGCTGAGATTATGTGGAACATCCAATCCCGGCAGAGCAGCAGAAGAAAGGAGTGGGAGGGAATTAAAAAATACTGCATGTCCCTTACTTAGGCTAGTGCACGAGATATGTAAATCAACTGTCACTCACAGCAAGGGGGAGTATTTGACAAAGTTTTTCTCAGTTTGTCAAGAATTATCTCACTGAACAATAAAAGAGGATTGCTCAGAGATGGATTAACTCTGCGTGGCAAGACTGGGCTGAAATGATAGGAAATCTTATACTCTACAATATGACATAAAAAAAAAAATCGGGTTTACATCCACTTTAATGGACATATTCTTGTTATTAGCAACCCACAGCTTGAGACATCGTTTATGTTATGTCTCACATTGTATCTTTTAATACATTGTATGAGAGGTATTTTGTTACATTTGTGTTTTTATATAGAGTATTGCACTATAATGAATCTAATGTTCTACTGAGCTCTGCAGGAGTGATATGGTTTACATACTTCTGCCTTTTGTATACTTCTCAAAACACATTTACAAATGAAATGTTATTGCAAACAGCTCTAATTTTTTAAGTGGCCTCAGTGTATTTGTAAGGTAATCCAAGTTCCAACCTTAAACTCAAACACACTCAATATTTCATAACCAAAAGCCAAAAAAAAAAAGCAAAAAAAACACTCCCATGCGAAACCACTTATCCAATCCACTCTCATCCAACTAACACCCCTCACTAATTCCAAACCTTTCATCCAATCCAAACACCTTCTCCCATCCCAAATGCCCTCACGAAATGCAAAAACCACCATGCTGCCCATTTCATTGTACGCAATACAAATACCTTTATTACCCCCAACCCACTCAAAAAAATACCCTTAAGCCAAATGCCTTATCCAACTAAGATCCCTCACTCACTCTAAACCATTAACGAAAACTAAACACCCTCTCCAGCCCAAGAATACTTAACCCTCCTAACATCTTCACCCATTCCAATGACCCTTATCCATCCCATGTATCATCTCCCAATCCAAACACTTTCATTAACCTATTAACCGCTTCATCCCCGGAAGATTTTACCCCCTTCCTGACCAGAGCACTTTTTTGCGATACAGCACTGCATCTCTTTGACTGACAATTGTGTTGTCGTGCGACGCTACACCCCAACCAAATTTGTGTCCTTTTTTACCACAAATAGAGCTTTCTTTGGGTATTATTTGATCACTTCTGCAGTTTTTATTGTTTGCGCTATAAACAAAAAAAGAGTGGCAATTTTGAAAAAAAACAATATTTTTTACTTTTTGCTATAATAAATAGTCACTTTTTTTTTTCTTAAAACAAATTTCTTCATCAGTTTAGGCTGATATGTATTCTTCTACTCTTAAAGGGAGTCCGTACTAGTACGGGGTTTTGTGCAGGGGTGCCATTCTGCCCCAGTAAAAAGACGTGATCCGGTCGGGAAACGGTTAATCAATCAAAAACCCAAGCTAAACCAAATCTCTCAGCCAGTCCCCTCACTCATTCCTAACCCATTGCCCAATCCAAAACCTTCACTTACACCAAACACTTCCTCTACTACAAACACATCATCTCAACCCAAAATGTGTTCATCCTACATAACATTCTCACAAAACCCAAATATCCTCACTCAACCTAAACATTGCCCCCTCACCCATCTAAAAGCAACTCCAAAACCAAATCCCCACTCAAGCAAACCACCCTTACACAACCCACAATCCTCATCAAATCTCTCTTCCAAGATATACGGTATATGTTCAGCCAGCCTAATCACCCCAACTGGACCCAAATGTTTACACCCAGTCCAAACATTTTCACCCAACCTAAATATCTTTACTTAACTGAGACATCCTTACCAAACCCAAATGTGACGACCCAACCAGGACAGGGGCTTTTGGAGGGGACTGCAAGGTAGCCTCTTGCCTACTGACTATTTACAATAAGGTAAGTTACTGTTTGCACCTAAGCTAGTGTCATCTAGTTCTTGGGAGCAATTTTCCGCTATAATACCTGTCTCCTGGTTCCAGAGTGGAAGTAGCTGTATCTTGGTGGAGGCACCCAGTCAGGCTGTCTAGCAGTTCATCACACCAAATGTCCTCACCCAACTAAAAGTCGCTCCCAAACCAAATCTCCCACTCTATCAAAACATGTTTATACAACCCACAATCCTCATCAAAATCCCTCATCCAATATATACATCTTCAACCAACTTAATCACCCCAACTGAACCCACATATCTTTACCCAGTCCAAATATTTTAACAAGGCCTACATATCTCTTTACCTAACTGAGATATCCTTGCCTAACCCAAATTTCCTTACCCAACCCAATCACCCTCATCCGAATCAAATGCTATGACACAATCTATGCATCCCTGAAGAATGGGCAGTTCTGGGACCCTCAAACACTTTGGCTGAACCTACTGATCTTGAGGAAACAATTTTAGTGGAATGAACAATTTTGGACTCTGTCCTCTTGGTGTTTTGCTCATGTGCATCGTTCTTCCTATAATCATCCTTCATCTGTATGTTCTCTGTGTATTTCCAGGATATGACAGTGAAGTTGTGGTCTCTGGATCCAGCTTTACAACACCAATTTATGAGCATATGAACCGGGAATCTTCTGTGTATGATGATGTAGCCCCAGAATCTTCTAGCACTATTCCCACAACATTTATCTCTCGGCATGTGGCCCTCACATCATCCAGAAGAAAGCATGGGGCCCGTGGAACATCCAGCTGTGGTTGTCTGGTCCCTGCACTGCTCATGGTGTTGTTGGTGACGTGTGTCACTCTACAGTCAGTGCTGATATTTCTTCGAGTATCAGGTAAAAGACTCCTCAGGGGCGGAGCTGATTGCACATATGAGTACATTGACAGTTACAATTGGTACAGAGATTCTTAGTAGTATAAGATAAGTCTACCAAAGAAGAAAGGTGACTTTTTGATACATATGGGTCTGTTCAGCAATTTGTAATTTTTTTTTTTACAGGGGGTACAAGAACTGTATACCAGATTTTCACTGAATGGGATGATATAATAAATACAGTATTTGCACAAATATTTGCATTTTGGTCACATTTTGGATAAATAAGCCAGGTCTGCTGGCAGTTTTATCTCCTGGAGTTCTTTTACATCAGATCAGGATCAGGACTAATGACCAACGTGACCAATCCCACCCCACTTTGCATAATCCATTTTATATATAAAGATTGGCAAGAGGCGGCACTCCTGCATACACATTATTACTGAATATGTTTACTGCTTGTCCGGAGTTCCTCCTAATGATGAATGTTTATTACAGGAGGAGAGAGAGAAGTCAGGAGAGAAGATACTGGTAAGAGTTCCCATCCCCCGAGACATATCAGACTACGCAAGGAACTCTATCTGTCTCTCTATCATTACTGACTGTCTCTATTATTCTATATTACAGGACGGTCTCTCCTGTGTCCGGCTGTCTCTTCATCATTACTGACTGTCTTTACTATTTCATATTACAGGACGGCAGGGGCGTTGCTAGGTGGCAAAAGACCAGGGGCTTCAGCCCGAAGTCCAAGGCCGGCACAGGGGGGCGCCTCTAGTGGCTCTGGGTTTTTTTGATTGGGCGGAGGGGTTGTGTGGTTGTGTGGCGGGGGTAGGCTGACTTGCTGGTTGCTGCCTGGCTTACCAGTGCCCATTAATGCTGACCACTAAACTGACCTACCTATCTGACCCACACTGACCTACCTGACATACACTGACCTACATACACTGACCTACCTGACCCACACTGACCTACCGGACCCACACTGACCTACCTGACCCACACTGACCTACATACACTGACCTACTGACATACACTGACCTACCTGATGCACACACTGACCTACCTACCTGATATACACTGACCTACATACACTGACCTACCTGACATACACTGACCTACATACATTGATCTACCTGACATACACTGACCTACCTGACCCACACTGACCTACATACACTGACCTACACTGACCTACCTGACATACACTGACCTACCTGACCCACACTGACCGACCCACACTGACCTACCTGACCCACACTGACCTACATACAATGACCTACCTGACATACACTGACCTACATACACTGACCTACCTGACATACACTGACCTACATACACTGACCTACCTGACCCACACTGACCTACATACACTGACCCACCCACACTGACCTACCTGACCCACACTGACCTACATACACTGACCTACCTGACATACACTGACCTACCTGACCCACACACACTGACCTACCTGGCCCACACACACTGAAGTACCTGACCCACACTGACCTACACACACTGACCTACCTGACTTACACTGACCTACATACACTGACCTACCTGACCCACACTGACCTACCTGACCCACACTGACCTACCTGACCCACACTGACCTACATACACTGACCTACCTGACATACACTGACCTACCTGACACACACACCGACCTACCTGACATACACACACTGACCTACCTACCTGACGTACACTGACCTACATACACTGACCTACCTGACATACACTGACCTACATACACTGACCTACCTGACCCACACTGACCTACCTGACATACACTTACCTACCTGAGACACACTGACCTACCTGTCACACACTGACCTACATACACTGACCTACCTGACCCACACTGACCTACATACACTGACCTACCTGACACACACTGACCTACCTGACATACAGTGACCTACCTGACCCACACTGACCTACCTGACCCACACTGACCTACATACACTGACCCACACTGACCTACATACAATGACCTACCTGACATACACTGACCTACATACACTGACCTACCTGACATACACTGACCTACACACACTGACCTACCTGATGTACACTGACCTACATACACTGACCTACCTGACATACACTGACCTTCCTGACCCACACTGACCTACATACACTGACCCACACTGACCTACCTGACCCACACTGACCTACATACATTGACCCACACACACTGACCTACCTGACCCACACTGACCTACATACACTGACCCTCACACACTGACCTACCTGACCCACACTGACCTACACTGACCTACCTGACCCACACTGACCTACCTGACCTACATACACTGACCCACCCACACTGACCTACCTGACATACACTGACCTACCTGACATACACTGACCTACCTGACCCACCTGACCTACACTGACCTACCTGACCCACACTGACCTACATACACTGACCCACACACACTGTCCTACCTGACCCACACACACTGACCTACATACACTGACCCACACACACTGACCTACCTGACCCACACACACTGACCTACACACACTGACCCACACTGACCTACCTAAACCAACCTTAACCTACATACACTGACCCACCCACACTGACCTACCTGACATACACTGACATACACTGACCTACCTGACCCACACGGACCTACACTGACCTACATACACTGACCCACACACACTGACCTACACTGACCTACCTGACCCACACACACTGAGCTACACTGACCTACCTGACCCACACACACTGACCTACATACACTGACCCACACACACAGACCTGGTACCTGCCATACACACACACTGACTGACCTACCTGTGTCCAGGTCCTGCAGCAGCAGCTCAGCCATGGTGCTGGTGTGTGAGGCAGCCAGAGGAGAGGAGGAGAGCCACCCCGCCGAGCGCCGATCGATGTCACACAGCGGCCAAATTGTAATTGCCGCCTTCTTCCTCCTTCTGTCACAGCGCGCTGGTCCACGGCGCCACCGGAGGGCTGCTCCAGTCCAGAAATGGCATGAGCACTAGCGTGGAGTAGGAAGAAGTGCAATCCTCCTCCGCTTTGAATGCCGGGCAGTGTGGGCACAGTGGGCAGTGACGTCACTGGTTGCTAGCCGCTAGGCGGCTATAGCAACCAGTGACCAAGAGTAGAGTCAGGGGGGTGGAGCTGGAGCCGGAGCCAGCGCTACCACAGCTCAGTCCGCCACTGTCCCCTGCATACTAGGACCGGGACAAGAGACTCGGGGCTATTAGCCCCAGGCTCGGGGCTGTAGCCCCAATAGCCACCTCCTGATGACGCCTCTGCAGGACGGTCTCTCCTGTGTCCGGCTGTCTCTCTATCATTACTGTCTGTCTCTATTATTCCATAACACAGGACGGTCTCTCCTGTGTCCGGCTGTCTCTCTATCATTACTGTCTGTCTCTATTATTCCATAACACAGGACGGTCTCTCCTGTGTCCGGCTGTCTCTCTATCATTACTGACTGTCTCTATTATTCCATATTACAGGACGGACTCTCCTGTGTCCGGCTGTCTCTCTATCATTACTGTCTGTCTCAAATATTCCATATTACAGGCAGGGGAGGGCTGGAAGCCTTAGGCCTGGGGGGCAAGTCCAGTCAAGTGGCCCACTGTAACCCCAAATCAGCTCACTATCCATGCCCACCTGGTATTACCAGGTCACCCATAGCTAGTGGCCAGCAGGCCCCACAGGCCATGGCCAGCAGGCCCAACAGGCCAGCAGAGCCCACAGGCCATGCTCAGCTCCCAGCAGGATCTACAGGTCAGTGGCCAGCAGGATCCACAGGCCATGGCTAACAGGACCAACAGCCATGATTAGCTCCCAACCGGACCCACAGGCCATCATGTACTGTACCATTCCTGAGACTGCAAGTGATCCCTCTGTGTAGTGCGGAGACAAGGTCATCCGGTGCCCAGGCAAAGATAGAAAACCTGCCCCCCCCCCCCAGGTGGAGGAGGGAATGGGGCTAATAGTGCCATATTGTTTGTGACATGTGCTGTGGGGTCACTGGAAGGAAAAAATGCTGATGTGTTGCTGTCAGTTTGAGAACGACTGATTGATAACTATGTCAGTGCCATCCAGTGCACTGTGATAAAATGTAGCATTACTGTATTTTATTGCAGCTTACTGCACCTGAACCTCTGGACTGCACTGCAGTGTAAACGGAGCACATAGAAAACAGTTGTATTCTATGTGCTCTAGCAGTGACTGATCTTCTTCCAGTGTGGAAAAATGCCAGTCACTGCGCTAGTGATAAAAAGCCCTAATTCGGTAGTATAAGTTAATGGAGAGTGAAGGGCTGCATGTGCTAGATGCATGATTCTGACAGAACTATTGTATTAGATAAAAGTAAGGTGGGATGGAAAGGGTGTCAGCCCAAGTACATCTGTGGAATGCCCAGAGCTATAGTGATTTATATGAGGAGAGCAGAGGGAAGAATTACAAAACAGGAGAGAGGATAAAATGAATGGGAAAAAGATAAGTGGATTGGTGTAAGGAGCGTCTGACTTACCTACCGCAAGATTGTACCGGCCGGGAGAGATGAGTACATAGAGGGAGGGGGATGAAGCAGGAGTGAAATGAGCCCAGAATAAATTAAAGAAACTGAACAAAAACAAAGGTGATGTGTCCCGGAAGGAAATCGAGGTTATAGGAGTGAAGAGGACTTGATACATTGCAGCAAGTAGGGGAGTGAACACAAAGCAGGTGCGGCTGCCTGGAACAGAGCATCAGGAGAATGACAGCTTGAAGTTGCTGGCTGGCTGGGTCTCCCTGCCGGGAGTTGTAGTTTCCTGCTGCGCTGCTCAGTTCCCTCCAGTCTCCACCCACCGCCCCCAGGAAACTTGAGCGTGGTCCGGACTACAATTCCCAGAATGCAGCGCAGCAACAACACAGCCAATCGGTGGCTGACTTCCTCAAAAAAAAAAAAAATGTCAGCAGACAGCGGCCGTTTTGATTTTAAGTTAGGCGGTCTGGGGGAAAATTTCCACCCTGCCCCCCGGGCCAGCCCGCCCCTGATTACAGGACGGTCTCTCCTGTGTCTGGCTGTCTCTCTATCATTACTGACTGTCTCTATTATTCCATATTACAGGACGGTCTCTCCTGTGTCCGGCTGTCTCTCTATCATTACTGACTGTCTCTATTATTCCATATTACAGGACGGTCTCTTCTGTGTCTGGCTGTCTCTTCATCATTACTGACTGTCTCTATTATTCCATATTACAGGACGGTCTCTCCTGTGTCCGGCTGTCTCTTCATCATTACTGACTGTCTCTATTATTCCATATTACAGGACGGTCTCTCCTGTGTCTGGCTGTCTCTCTATCATTACTGACTGTCTCTATTATTCCATATTACAGGACGGTCTCCTAGATGTCCGGATCTCTGGATCACCATCAATGATAAATGTTATTTCTTCTCTGAGAACAAAAAATTCCATGTAGACAGTTATAGAGACTGTACAGAACGTGGCTCCAGACTGGCCACTGTGAAGGAGGAGACCATACGGGTCAGTGCCGGTGTCACCGGGTGGGTGCGGGGTGAATAGTATTTGGTGGTTCTCAAAAGACGTCCAGAAACGTGATAGGAATAAATTGAATAATGTGTTGTGTATTGTGTTATCCAGAGACTGGTGACCGTCACAGGAAAGGAATTCTGGGTCGGATTAACCAAATATAAAACTGATGGTGTTTTGTGGAAAGGAAAATGGACAGATGGCAGTGAGGAGTAAGTATCACAGGACTTTTTTTTCTCTTGAACAGAAAACCCCCAAATCTTCAGGAGAAGTATCTCTGTATGTCAGGCTTCCTCCTCCTTCCTCTTCCTCCACAAAGATTTGCACACACTCTGATTGGGTGATAGAACAGGTTTTTATTTTTATTGAACATTAATAAGTATAAATAAGTTGGGGTATGATAGATCTCTTATGGCTGCACTCTTACCCTAGGTTCAGACTTTATGGTGCATTTTGCAGAGACGCACTACAGTCTATTTAACATGGTTTCCTATGGATGTAGATTGCATCTATGCGTTTTGCAGCAATACATTTTTTTAAAGGGTCAGGGTTTTTTTTTCCCTGCAGCAGATTGTGTTTTGTGTGTAATTGATTTCAATGCAGTCGCACCAAAAACTCACTTGTTGCAATATTAATGTGATTTTTATGTGCTTTGTGGGATTTTCTTTTGCTTTAAAAACACTGTCTATAGCTGGTTGCTAAGGAGCAAGCCTGGGAAGCCGGCTGCCGTGTCCTTAACAACCAATGAGTCATCAGCAGTCACCAGGGTTCCCCGCTGACAGCTGAATGAAAAAAAAATTGCTGGCAAAAACATTCAGGATAAAATGGCATGGGCCCCCCTCAAATCTATACCTTTGGGTCTGGTATGGATTTAGAGGGGAACCCCATACCAAAATAAGAAAAATGGCGAGGCTCCCCCCACCTGGGCTGTGGTTGTGGGTTCTGCGGGCGGAGGGTTTATCAGAATCTGGAAGCCCCCTTTAACAAGGAGTTCCCCAGATCCCACCCCCCATGTGAATGAGTGTAGGATAGTACATTATACACTTACTCATTCACCAAAAAAGTATCATCAAGAAAAAACTTACAAACACAGTTTTTGACAATTCTTTTATTAAAAATAAAAAAATAATGTCTCCTGATGTAGATCCATCATATATCATGACGCCCATCAAAAACTGTGCTTGTGTTTTTTTTTTTCTTATTGACACTTTTTTGTGCGAATGAGTATGGGTATAATGTACCCCATACTCATTCACATAGGGGGGGTGGGATCTGGGGACCCCCTTGTTAAAGGGGGCTTCCAGATTGTGATAAGTCCCCCACCCGCGGACCCTCTCAACCACAGCATGCATACCGTTATGGTTTAGGTGGGGAGGTTCTTGCTCATCCCCTCCCTTTCCTGACCTGCATGCTCAGATAAGGGTCTGGTATGGTTTTCGGAAGACCCATTCCATTTTTTTATTTTAGTGTGCGGTTCCCCTCGGGTTTCCCTTCAGGTCTAGTATGGATTTAAGGGGGATCCCATGCCTTTTTTTCCCCCTAATTTAATTTGCTGGCCATTTTTTTTTTTTTTACATACAGCTGTCAGGGAGGAACCCCACTGACAACTGTTGACTCATAGGTTGTTAACCACTTGACGACCGCCTCACGCCGATGTACGTTGGCAAGGTGGCACGGACAGGCAAAATCACGTACATATACGTGATTTGCCTTCCGCGGGTGGGGGGTCCGATCGGTCCCCCCCCCGGTGCCCGAGGCGGTCGCAATTTGTTCCCGGGCGATGAGAGGTCAGGGGGAGGCCATCCATTGTTGGCCACCCCCTCCCGATCGCTCCCGGCGAATGAAAATGCTTCCTTTCCCTCTGTAATGTAAACAGAGGGAAAGGAAGTGATGTCATCCCTCCTCGAGTCCGTCTTTTTGATCTGGCGCCGAGGAGAGAAGACATCAAGTAAGCCTGCACAACACTACACTAACAGTAGAACACGCCAGGCACACTTGTCACCCCCCATCACCCCCCCCCCCCGATCACCCCCCGATCACCCCCCAGTACCCCCTGTCACTCTGATACCAATAGCATTTTTTTTTTGCATTGGTGTCAGTTTGTGTCAGTTACAAGTGTTAGGGCAGTTAGGTTAGCCCCCTTTAGGTCTGGGGTACCCCCCCTTAGGTCCAGGGTACCCCCCTAACCCCCCCTAATAAAGGTTAACCCCTTGATTACCCCCCCGTCACCAGTGTCGCTAAGCGATCGTTTTTCTGATCGCTGTATTAGTGACACAGGTGACGCTAGTTAGGGAGGTAAGTATATAGGTTCGCTGTCAGTGTTTTATAGCGACAGGGACCCCCATATACTACCTGCTAAAGGTTTTAACCCCCTGATTGCCCCCTAGTTAACCCTTTCACCAGCGATCACCGTTTAAGTGTTACGGGTGACGCTGGTTAGCTAGTTTGTTTTTTGTAGTTTATTATAGTTTATTACAGTTTATTATAGTTTTAGGGCACCCGCCGTTTATTACCTTATAAAGGTTTAACCCCCTAATTGCCCGGCGGTGATATAAATTACATTTTTAGGGTCAGCTAAGGTCTGCGTCACCCCAGGCAGCGCCAGGTTAGTGCCAGTACCGCTAACACCCACGCACGCAGCATACACCTCCCTTAGTGCTATAGTATCTGAGCGGATCGATATCTGATCCGATCAGATCTATACTCCCCAGCAGTTTAGGGTTCCCTGAAATGCAGTGTTAGCGGGATCAGCCCAGATACCTGCTAGCACCTGCGTTTTGCCCCTCGGCCCAGCCCTGCCCAGCCCACCCAAGTGCAGTATCAATCGATAACTGACACTTACAAAACACTAAGCACACATAACTGCAGCGTTCGCAGAGTCAGGCCTGATCCCTGCGATCGCTAACAGTTTTTTGGTAGCATTTTGAATCAGTCGCTGACAGTCAGGAGCTTTTTTGCCTGTGAGTCTCACTAGTGTACCCATAAATTTAGAGCCCAAAATGGCAAATCGAAGGTACACTAGTGAAGAGGCCTACACGTTTCTGAGTATGACAGATAGTGAAGAGGAAGTCACTCATCTGTCAAGTTCAGGCTCAGAATACGAACCTGTAGAGGACAGCGGCTCCATGACAGATAGCTCTGACGACAGAGTTGTGGTCCCTGCTAGAGTCAGGCGTACCAGACCCCGATCTTCTTCTTCTGTCCTTGAAGTGCAAGAACCGCAGGTCTCTCGTATGGAGCAGAGAAGTACTAGTGCCGCTATTCCTTCTGGTGAACTGGCAAGCACCAGCGGCCTAGTACACCCTGGTCGTACATCCAGCACTGCAGTAACACTTGGTGACGTGGCGAGTCCCATAAGTGCAGTTCAAGCTGGTGAGGTGGCAAGCACTAGTAGTGTCCCGCTGCCACCAAGAAGACAAAGACAGGCCCGTCGTGCCCATAGTGCCCTTCCTGCTGCATTGGCCAATCCGAATTGGGAACCCACCACTTCTGCAGCACCCGTACTTCCCCCTTTCACTGGCCAACCCGGAATTCAGGTGGAAACAGTTGACTTTACGCCACTGGATTTTTATTCACTGTTTTTCACCGAAGATCTCTATAGATCTATTGTGGACCAAAGCAATTTATACGCTGGTCAACACATCGCCGCTAATCCCCAGTCCTCCCTTGCCAGAGATTGGAGACCAATTACGGTCTCCGAATTTAAGACCTTTCTGGGCCTTTCCCTCCTCATGGGGTTGAATAAAAAGAGTAAGTTGCGGTCATATTGGTCCACTGACCCAATTTACCATTCGCCCTTGTTCTCTGCTTCCATGGCCAGGGCACGATACGAGCAGATTTTACGGTTCATGCACTTCAACGACAATGAACTCTGTCGTCCTCGTGGAGACCCTGCATACGATCGGCTCTACAAAATTCGGCCCCTCGTAAACCACTTCAACCAACGTTTTGCAGACTTGTTTACCCCCCATCAAGTTGTCTGCATTGATGAGTCCCTGATTAAATTTTCTGGCCGCTTGTCATTCAAACAGTACCTTCCCAGCAAGCGTGCCAGATACGGGGTCAAGATGTATAAGCTCTGTGACAGGGCCACAGGCTATACATATAGTTTTATGGTTTACGAGGGCAAAGATAGTCACGTAGAGCCGACAAACTGCCCTGACTACATAGGAAGCGCTGGCAAGATAGTGTGGGACTTGGTGTCACCCTTATTCGGAAAGGGGTACCACTTGTACGTGGACAATTATTATACGAGCGTGCCACTTTTTAGTCACTTGTTTGATCAGCAGATTGGAGCATGTGGCACCGTGCGACCTAATCGCCGGGGCTTTCCCCAGCGGCTTGTAGATTCCCGTCTTAGGCTGGGGGAGAGAGCCTGCTTGAAGTATAATAATTTGCTCGCTATGAAGTGGAGGGATAAGAAGAATGTTTTCGTTCTCACCTCCCTTCATGCAGACACGATGACCCAAATTCCTACGGCGACTGGTGTTGTGGAGAAACCCCTCTGTGTCCACGAATGCAACCTTAATATGGGAGGGGTGGACCTCAACGACCAGTTGTTGGCGCCGTACCTAGTTGCCCGTAAGGCCAGACGCTGGTACAAAGAAGTGTCTGTTTATTTATTTCAATTGGCTTTGCTGAACGCTCATGTGCTATACAGAGCTTCAGGACGGACTGGATCCTTCCTTAAATTCCAGGAAGAGATCGTCAGAGCCCTTCTGTTTCCAGACGGTGCTCTACCTCACCTTCCCCAACCAAATGCAGTAAGCCGGCTGCATGAGAGGCATTTTATTTATGCCATCCCGAGTACCCCTACCCAACGAGCCCCCCAAAAAAGATGTCGTGTCTGTAGCAAGCGCGGATTTAGGCGTGACACCCGGTCTTATTGTCCCTCCTGTCCTGGCAATCCTGGTCTTTGCATGGGTGAATGCTTTGAACACTGCCATACACTAGTTGAGTATTAGCGTAGGGTTCAGCACTGCACAGACTAGGCACACTAACACAGGGTCTCCCAAGATGCCATTGCATTTTGAGAGACCCAAACCTGGAACCAGTTACAAAAGTTAAAAGTTACTAAAAAAAAGTGTAAAAAAAAAAAAATAAATAAATAAAAAAAATAAAAACACAAAAAAAAATATAAAATAAAAAAAACAAAAATAGTTGTTGTTGTTTTATTGTTCTCTCTCTCTCTATTCTCTCTCTATTGTTCTGCTCTTTTTTACTCTATTCTATTCTGCAATGTTTTATTGTTATTATGTTTTACCATGTTTACTTTTCAGATTTTTTATACTTTACTCTTTACTGTGTTTTGTTGGTAACCATTTTATTGTTTTCAGGTACGCCATTCAGTTGCAGCGCGGATTTATTTATCTTGACAGCAACAGCGTTTGCTCCCACGATATATAAAGCCGTGACTCCAGCGCTGTCGGAGGTGATTTCACCACCACAGTTACATACTTCAGCATATATGCCGAAGCGTGGGGGCAGCAGTGGGTGGAGGAGCAATTTGCTCCTGCCTTTTGCGGGAGGATGCCCCCATGCTTCGGCATATATATATTTTAGGCACAGGTTGCGTTAAATGTTTTATTTTTTACTATGTTTTTTTTTTTTGTATTGCTTAGCAGGTACGCCATTCAGTTGCAGCGCTGATTTATTTATCTTGACAGCAACAGTGTTTGCTCCCACGATATATAAAGCCGTGACTCCAGCGCTGTCGGAGGTGATTTCACCACCACAGTTACATACTTCAGCATATATGCCGAAGCGTGGGGGCAGCAGTGGGTGGAGGAGCAATTTGCTCCTGCCTTTTGCGGGAGGATGCCCCCATGCTTCGGCATATATAAATGGTGCATGTATGCCCATCATTAGAAGTGGGTGGATGAAGGGAGGTATTCTAATGGTGGGCATACCCACTGATCAATATCTTTTTTTCGTTCAGCCCACAGGCTGCATGAAAAAAAAGTTTACAATATATGCCTAACAAGGACCAGCAACGTACTGGTATGTTGCTGGACTTTGAGTGGTTATACCAGAATGATGCCTGCAGGTTTAGGTATCATCTTGGTATCATTCTTTTCAGCCAGTGGTCGGCTTTCATGTAAAAGCAATCCTAGCGGCTAATTAGCCTCTAGACTGCTTTTGCAAGCAGTGGGAGGGAATGCCCCCCCTCCCCCACCGTCTTCCATGTTTTTCTCTGGCTCTCCTGTCCCAACAGGGAACCTGAAAATGCAGCCGGTGATTCAGCCAGATGACCATAGAGCTGATCAGAGACCAGAATGGCTCCAAACATCTCTATGGCCTAAGAAACTGGAAGCTACGAGCATTTCATGACTTAGATTTCGCCGAATGTAAACAGCGCCATTGGGAAATTGGGAAAGCATTTTATCACACCGATCTTGGTGTGGTCAGATGCTTTGAGGGCAGAGGAGAGATCTAGGGTCTAATAGAGCCCAATTTTTTAAAAAAAGAGTACCTGTCACTACCTATTGCTATCATAGGGGATATTTACATTCCCTGAGATAACAATAAAATTAATAAAAAAAAATAAAAATGAAAGGAATAGTTTAAAAATAAGATAAAAAAGCAAAAAAATAATAAAGAAAAAAAAAAAAAAAAAAAAAAAAGCACCCCTGTCCCCCCCTGCTCTCGCGCAAAGGCGAACGCAAGCGTCGGTCTGGCGTCAAATGTAAACAGCAATTGCACCATGCATGTGAGGTATCACCGCGAAGGACAGAACGAGGGCAGTAATTTTAGCAGTAGACCTCCTCTGTAAATCTAAAGTGGTAACCTGTAAAGGCTTTTAAAGGCTTTTAAAAATGTATTTATTTTGTCGCCGCTGCACGTTTGTGCGCAATTTTAAAGCATGTCATGTTTGGTATCCATGTACTCGGCCTAAGATCGTCTTTTTTATCTCATCAAACATTTGGGCAATACAGTGTGTTTTAGTGCATTCAAATTTAAAAAAGTGTGTTTTTTCCCCAAAAAATGCGTTTGAAAAATCGCTGCGCAAATACTGTGTGAAAAAAAAAATATGAAACACCCACCATTTCAATCTGTAGGGCATTTGCTTTCTAAGGGCGTAAATTTTTGATTTCACTCTTCACTGCCTAGCACAGTTTCAGAGGCCATGGAATGCCCAGATGGCACAACCCCCCCCCCCAAATGACCCCATTTTGGAAAATAGACACCCCAAGCTATTTGCTGAGAGGTATAGTGAGTATTTTGCAGACCTCACTTTTTGTCACAAACTTTTGAAAATTGAAAAAAAGAAAAAAAAAAAAATTTTTTCTTGCTTTTCTTCATTTTCAAAAATAAATGAGAGCTGCAAAATACTCACCATGCCTCTCAGCAAATAGCTTGGGGTGTCTACTTTCCAAAATGGGGTCATTTGGGGGGGTTTTGTGCCATCTTGGCATTTTATGGCCTTCAAAACTGTGATAGGTAGTGAGGAGTGAAATCAAAAATTTATGCCCTTAGAAATCCTGAAGGCGGTGCTTGGTTTTCGGGGCCCCGTACGCGGCTAGACTCCCAAAAAGTCCTAAACATGTGGTATCCCCGTACTCAGGAGAAGCAGCAGAATGTATTTTGGGGTGTAATTCCACATATGCCCATGGCATGTTTGAGCAATATATCATTTAGTGACAACTTTGTGCAAAAAAAAAAAAAAGTGTTACTTTCCCGCAACTTGTGTCAAAATATAAAATATTCCATGGACTCAACATGCCTCTCAGCAAATAGTTTGGGGTGTCTACTTTCCAAAATGGGGTCATTTGGGGGGGTTTTGTGCCATCTTGGCATTTTATGGCCTTCAAAACTGTGATAGGTAGTGAGGAGTGAAATCACAACATTACGCCCTTAGAAATCCTGAAGGCGGTGCTTGGTTTTCGGGGCCCCGTATGCAGCTAGGCTCCCAAAAAGTCCCACACATGTGGTATCCCCATACTCAGGAGAAGCAGCTAAATGTATTTTGGGGTGCAATTCCACATATGCCCATGGCCTGTGTGAGAAATATATCATTTAGTGACAACTTTGTGCAAAAAAAAAAAAATTGGCACTTTCCCGCAACTTGTGTCAAAAAATAAAGTATTCCATGGACTCAACATGCCTCTCAGCAAATAGCTTGGGGTGTCTACTTTCCAAAATGTGGTCATTTGGGGGGGTTCTGTGCCATCTGGGCATTTTATGGCCTTCAAAACTGTGATAGGTAGTGAGGAGTAAAATCAAAAATGTATGCCCTTAGAAATCCTGAAGGCGGTGATTGGTTTTCGGGGTCCCGTACGCGGCTAGGCTCCCAAAAAGTCCCACACATGTGGTATCCCCATACTCAGGAGAAGCAGCTGAATGTATTTTGGGGTGCAATTCCACATAGGCCCATGGCCTGTGTGAGCAATATATCATTTAGTGACAACTTTTTGTAATATTTTTTTTTTTTTTGTCATTATTCAATCACTTGGGACAAAAAAAATAAATATTCAATGGGCTCAACATGCCTCTCAGCAATTTCCTTGGGGTGTCTACTTTCCAAAATGGGGTCATTTGGGGGGGGGGTTTACTGCCCTGCCATTTTAGCACCTCAAGAAATGACATAGGCAGTCATAAACTAAAAGCTGTGTAAATTCCAGAAAATGTACCCTAGTTTGTAGACGCTATAACTTTTGCGCAAACCAATAAATATACGCTTATTGACATTTTTTTGCCAAAGACATGTGGCCGAATAAATTTTGGCCTAAATGTATGACTAAAATTGAGTTTATTGGATTTTTTTTATAACAAAAAGTAGAAAATATAATTTTTTTTCAAAATTTTCGGTCTTTTTCCGTTTATAGCGCAAAAAATAAAAACCGCAGAGGTGATCAAATACCATCAAAAGAAAGCTCTATTTGTGGGAAGAAAAGGACGCAAATTTCGTTTGGGTACAGCATTGCATGACCGCGCAATTAGCAGTTAAAGCGACACAGTGCCAAATTGGAAAAAGACCTCTGGTCCTTAGGCAGCATAATGGTCCGGGGCTCAAGTGGTTAGAGATGCAGCAGCTGGCTTCCCAGCCCACTCCTTAGTAACCAGCTGTATACAGTGTGTTTAACTACCTCAATACCGGGCACTTTCACCCCCTTTCTTCCCAGACCAATTATCAGCTTTCTGTGCTCTCGCGCTTTCAATGACAATTACTCAGTCATGCTACATTGTACCCATATGACATTTTTATAATTATGTTGACACAAATAAAGTTTTCTATTTTTTGTGATATAAGCGAAAAAAGAGCAAACATTTAAAAAAAAAAACCTATATTTTCTACTTTCTATTTTAAAAGAAATCCAATAAAATCTAATTTCGTTATAAATTTAGGCCAGAATATATTCTGCTACATGTCTTTGGTAGAAAACAATCCTGATGAGTGTATGATAATAGGTTTGTGTGAAAGTTATAGAGTCTACAAGCTATGCTACGTATCTTTGAAAATCTAATTTCTTGAGGCCCTAAAATGTCACGACTAGGGATGAGCCGAACACCCCCCTGTTCGGTTCGCACCAGAACATGCGAACAGGAAAAAAGTTTGCTCGAACACGCGAACACCGTTAAAGTCTATGGGACACGAACATGAATAATCAAAAGTGCTAATTTTAAAGGCTTATATGCAAGTTATTGTCATAAAAAGTGTTTGGGGATCTGGCTCCTGCCCCAAGGGACATGGATCAATGCAAAAAAAAAGTTTTAAAAACGGCCGTTTTTTCAGGAGCAGTGATTTTAATAATGCTTAAAGTCAAACAATAAAAGTGTAATATCCCTTTAAATTTTGTACCTGGGGGGTGTCTATAGTATGCCTGTAAAGGGGCGCATGTTTCCCGTGTTTAGAACAGTCTGACAGCAAAATGACATTTCAAAGGAAAAATTCCATTTAAAACTACCCACGGCTTTTGCATTGCCGACAATACACATAGAAGTTCATTGATAAAAACGGCATGGGAATTCAACACAGGGAAACCCTGAACCAAAATTTTTAAAAAAATGATGTGGGAGTCCCCCTAAATTCCATACCAGGCCCTTCAGGTCTGGTATGGATATTAAGGGGAACCCCGGCCAAAATTTAAAAAAAAATGACGTGGGGTTCCCCCTAAATTCCATACCAGACCCTTTAGGTCTGGTATATATTTTAAGGGGAACCCCGTGCCAAAAAAAAAAAAAACGTCGTGGGGTCCCCCCAAAAATCCATACCAGACCCTTATCCGAGCATGCAACCTGGCAGGCCGCAGGAAAAGAGGGGGGGGACGAGAGTGCGGCCCCCCCCTCCTGAACCGTACCAGGCCACATGTCCTCAACATTGGGAGGGTGCTTTGGGGTAGCCCCCCAAAACACCTTGTCCCCATGTTGATGAGGACAAGGGCCTCATCCCCACAAACCTGGCCGGTGGTTGTGGGGGTCTGCGGGCGGGGGGCTTATCGTAATCTGGAAGCCCCCTTTAACAAGGGAACCCCCAGATCCCAGCCCCCCCTGTGTGAAATGGTAAGGGGGTACTTACCCCTACCATTTCACTAAAAAACTGTCAAAAATGTTAAAAATGACAAGAGACAGTTTTTGACAATTCCTTTATTTAAATGCTTCTTCTTTCTTCTATCTTCCTTCATCTTCTTCTTCTGGTTCTTCTGGCTCTTCTGGGTCTTCCTCCGGCGTTCTCGTCCAGCATCTCCTCCGTGGCATCTTTTATCTTCTTCTCCTCGGGCTGCTCCGCACCCATGGCATGGGAGGAGGCTCCCGCTCTTCTCTTCATCTTCTTCTTCATCCTCTTCTCTTCTTCCTTCTTCTCTTCTTCATTTTCTTCTCCGGGCCGCTCCGCACCCATGCTGGCATGGAGGGAGGCTCCCGCTGTGTGACGGAGTCTCCTCGTCTGATGGTTCTTAAATAACGAGGGGCGGCGCCACCCGGTGACCCTGCCCCCCTCTGACGCACGGTGACTTGACGAGACTTCCCTGTGAGCGTCACGGGGAATGCCACAGGGAAGTCCTGTCATGTCCCGTGCGTCAGAGGGGGCGGGGTCACCGGGTGGCCCCGGCCCCTGTTATTTAAGAACCGTCAGACGAGGAGACGCCGTCACACAGCGGGAGCCTCCCTCCATGCCAGCATGGATGCGGAGCAGCCCGGAGAAGAAAATGAAGAAGAGAAGAAGAGAAGAAGGAAGAAGAGAAAAGGATGAAGAAGAAGAGAAGAGCGGCAGCCTCCCCCCATGCCATGGGTGCGGAGCGGCCCGAGGAGAAGAAGATAGAAGACGCCGCGGAGGAGATGCTGGACGAGAACGCCGGAGGAAGAACCAGAAGAAGATGAAGGAAGATAGAAGAAAGAAGAAGCATTTAAATAAAGGAATTGTCAAAAACTCTCTTGTCATTTTTAACATTTTTGACAGTTTTTTAGTGAAATGGTAGGGGTAAGTACCCCCTTACCATTTCACACAGGGGGGGGCCGGGATCTGGGGGTTCCCTTGTTAAAGGGGGCTTCCAGATTACGATAAGCCCCCCGCCCGCAGACCCCCACAACCACCGACCAGGGTTGTGGGGATGAGGCCCTTGTCCTCATCAACATGGGGACAAGGTGTTTTGGGGGGCTACCCCAAAGCACCCTCCCAATGTTGAGGGCATGTGGCCTGGTACGGTTCAGGAGGGGGGGGCGCACTCTCGTCCCCCCTCTTTTCCTGTGGTCTGCCAGGTTGCGTGCTCGGATAAGGGTCTGATATGGATTTTTGGGGGGACCCCACGCCGTTTTTTTTTTTTTTTTTTGGCGTGGGGTTCCCCTTAAAATCCATACCAGACCTGAAGGGTCTGGTATGGAATTTAGGGGGAACCCCACGTCATTTTTTTTAAATTTTGGCCGGGGTTCCCCTCAATATCCATACCAGACCTGAAGGGCCTGGTATGGAATTTAGGGGGACTCCCACGTCATTTTTTTTTTAAATTTTGGTTCGGGGTTTCCCTGTGTTGAATTCCCATGCCGTTTTTATCAATGAACTTCTATGTGTATTGTCGGCAATGCAATAGCCGCGGGTAGTTTTAAATGGAATTTTTCCTTCGAAATGTCATTTTGCTGTCAGACTGTTCTAAACACGGGAAACATGCGCCCCTTTACAGGCATACTATAGACACTCCCCAGGTACGAAATTTAAAGGGATATTACACTTTTATTGTTTGACTTTAAGCATTATTAAAATCACTGCTCCTGAAAAAACGGCCGTTTTTAAAACTTTTTTCTGCATTGATCCATGTCCCCTGGGGCAGGACCCGGGTCCCCGAACACTTTTTATGACAATAACTTGCATATAAGCCTTTAAAATTAGCACTTTTGATTTCTCTCATAGACTTTTAAAGGGTGTTCTGTGACATTCGAATTTTCCGCGAACACCCCAAATTGTTCGCTGTTCGGCGAACTTGCGAACAGCCAATGTTCGAGTCGAACATAAGTTCGACTCAAACTCGAAGCTCATCCCTAGTCAGGACAGTACAAATACCCCCCCCCCCAAATGACCCTTTGTAAAGATGACAGTCCAAGGTATTTAGTAAGAGGCATAGTGAGTTTTTTGAAGTTACAATTTTTTGCCCACATTAGTTTGGAAAATTAAGAATTTGTTTTCCACAAAATTGTCATATTAACAAGTTATTTCTCACACATGGCATAGATAAACTTTTACACCCCAAAATACATTCTGCTATTCCTCCTCAGTATGGCGATACCACGTGTGAGACTTTTACATAGCCTTGCCACATACAGAACCCCAACATGCAGAGTGAACCATCAGGCATTCTAGAAGCATACATTACATATATAATTTCCTGACTACCTATCCACTGGAGCACCAGGACAATGGAAACAGCCACAAAATGACCATATTTTCGAAAGAAAACATCCCAATGTATATTCTACTAGGCATAATGTGTCTTTTGAACATGTCAATTTTTTCCACAAGTTTTTGGAAAATGTGGAAAGAAAATGAAAAGTTATTTTTTTTTTACAAAAAAATGTCAATTTCTAAGATATTTCACACATAGGATGTACATAGCAAAAATGACACCCCAAAATACATTCTACTACTCCTCCTGAGTATGGCGATACCACATGTGTGAGACTTTTCCACAGCCTGGCCACATACAGAGGCCCAACATCCAAGTAGCACTATCAGGCATTCTAAAGGCATGAATTACACATTTAATTTCCTGAGTGCCTATCACATTTTTGAAGGCCCTGAAAGTATCATGACAATGGAATTATATGTGGCAGATGACCACGGACAGATGTGGCAGATGATCACAGACAGATGTCCACCAGATGTGTGCAGATGATCATGGACAGATGTGGCAGATGGCCACGGACAAATGTGCGCCAGATGTGCCCCAGATATTAAAGACAGATGTGGCAGATGATCATGGACAGATGTGGCAGATGATCATGGACAGATGTGACAGATGATCAGGGACAGACGTGACAGATGATCATGGACAGATGTGCCAGATGATCATGGACAGATGTGGCAGATGATCACGGAATATGTCCACCAGATGTGCGCAGATGATCATGGACAGATGTGCACAGATGATCATGGGCAGATGTGCGCTGGTGACCACAGGCAGATGGACAGATGTGGCAGATGATCATGGACAGATGTGGCAGATGATCACAGGCAGATGGTCAGTGAGAGAGATGTGGCAGATGTTCAGTGAGACAAATGTTTACTGGGACAGATGTGTGACTGGTGTTTTTCACTGTGTTGGGGACACTGTGACAGGATACTGTTTGGGGACACCAGCTGGGTGATCAGTGTGTAAAAAGCTGTAAAAACAGCTCATACACACTGATCCCTTGCTCGCAGCACAGATCCACTCTCCTTCTCCTCACTAATAGGCTCTGTGTAAGGAGAATCAGAGCTGATCACCTTGCTGTGTTTACATTACATGATGGCTGTGATTGGACACCTGTGATCAGGAGGGCGAGAGGAGGTTTCGTTGTGTATTTTTTATGGCGATATAAATGCACTGTTTAGATGAATCAATGTTTCGTTACAATTGTTTTTTAAAATGTGTTTCTATAAATAAAACTTGTTTATTATGATAATTTTCTGTATACTTTGCTATATATTTTTCACACACAATACAAATTAAGTGCTTTAAAAGTCCATTTAGGGGAACCCTGTTTATCTCTTGATCATTGGATGTGGCACTCCCCTTAACATAGGTTAGCCTTTCGCCCCTCTCTTCTCTAAGAATATTTTCGGTTCAGGGCACCACCACCACCGCCTAAGGCCCAATTTTTCTGCCCCTGTTTAACAGGGACATGTAATTACAATTGTTGATATAATATTTAACACCAGGGCCCGTTCCAGCACCCACCAAGAGTAACTGTGAGGACTTACAGTGTTGTGGTACCACCAACACCTAAGGCCCAATTTTCCGCAGAGTATATAGGGCAGGCCGTATAGTATATACAGGCGGTCCCCTACTTTCAAACATCTGACTTACAAAGGACTCCTACTTAGAAATGGAAGAAGACAACAGGAAGTCAGAGGAAATCTACCCCTAGGAAGGGAAATTCTCTCCTGTAAGAGTTAATATGGGAAAAAGGTGTCTCCACTGATGCTTTATCACCAATCCTTGTTTCCCTAATAACCCAAAATTTTCAAAATCCATTTGTCATTGAAACAGAAAGTGAGGTGAAATCTTCTGATGAGGAGCACAGACAGCAAAACAAATGTCACAGGGGTGATAACCCTTCCCTATGTTTTCCAAAAAGCTTAAAAATAGATTTTTTGGCTGCAGCTACATTTACAAAATGTACCTGTTCCAAATTACAAACAGATTCAGCTTAAGTACAAACCTACAGTCCCTATCTTTTTTGTAACCCGGGGACTGCCTTTATACTGCAGTTGTTTAGAGTATATAGGGCCTGGGGGCCCCACGCCTTTTTTTTCATTTGGGTGCGGGATTCACCCTAATATCCATACCAGACCAAAAGGGCCTGGTAATGGGCTGGGGTAGGGCAACATTACATTACAGCTGCAAGCAGTTTTAAAAATGACATTTTGTGCAGGGACTGTTCTAAACAAGGGAAACACGCACCACTTTACAAGTATACTATAGACACCCCCCAGGTACGATATTTAAAGGGATATTACACTTTTATTGTTTCACTTTAAGCATTATTAAAATCACTGCTCCCGAAAAAACGACCATTTTTAAAACTTATTTTGCATTATACATGTCCCCTGGGGCAGGACCCGGGTCCCCAAACACTTTTTATGACAATACCTTACATATTAAAATGAGCACTTTTGATTTTTCAAGTTCGAGTCCCATAGACTTTAACGATGTTCGCACTAATTTTTGGTCTGTTTGCATGTTCTGCCACAAACCGAACTGGGGGTGTTCGGCTCATCCCTATTCATCACCAGACCCTCTAGTGTGGCAGCCGCTGTGTGCACCAACCCAACTAAATAAGTATAGGCCTCTGTACATAATATGTCCAATGTTCTCCTCTATCTCTCCTCTCCCCATTACTGCTCATCTACAATGACTGTGGAAATGATCTCACCAGATTTTGTCTCCTGTCTAGAACTCTCACTGAAGGGGTAGGAAACTGTGCCACGCTCGGATCTATTCTGACACTGGATAACTGTTATGCTGCACTGAACTATATCTGTGAGAGAGACTCTGTGTGAACGCACTGATCTGAGGAACACTGTGTGACCGCACTGATCTGAGGAACCCTGTGTGACCGCACTGATCTGAGGAACACTGTGTGACCGCACTAATCTGAGGAACCCTGTGTGACCGCACTGATCTGAGGAACGCTGTGTGACCGCACTAATCTGAGGAACCCTGTGTGACCGCACTGATCTGAGGAACGCTGTGTGACCGCACTAATCTGAGGAACCCTGTGTGACCGCACTGATCTGAGGAACACCGTGTGACCGCACTGATCTGAGGAACGCTGTGTGACCGCACTAATCTGAGGAACCCTGTGTGACCGCACTGATCTGAGGAACCCTGTGTGACCGCACTGATCTGAGGAACCCTGTGTGACTGCACTAATCTGAGGAACCCTGTGGGACCGCACTGATCTGAGGAACCCTGTGTGACCGCACTGATCTGAGGAACCCTGTGTGACTGCACTGATCTGAGGAACCCTGTGGGACCGCACTGATCTGAGGAACCCTGTGTGACCGCACTGATCTGAGGAATGCTTTATAAATGTTCTGATCTCTGTGCAATTATTCTGAATTGTATATAAAGTATGGATGAAGTCGTAGTTGTTGCTCCTTCGTGTTTATTTCTGTATTTGTCAAGTAATAAAATGATTGATAATAATATGTGTGTACTGAATCTCGGAAGATTAAAGGTAAGGATACTTTTCTCACACCGTCCTCAGATGTCTCCTCAGTGCTGAAGTTATTTGTAATAGATTATACTGGAATGGGGATCCTCAGAGGATGGTGGACGGGAGAGGAGATGAGATTTTAGGTTAGGAAAGAAGAGGAGTTTAGACAAGTAGAAAGGAGAATAGGGGTAGGTTCAAGAAAGGAAGGGAGAGAATGTTAGAGAGAGGAAGGGTAAGGAGTTGAGGGTTTAAGAGAGGAAGCAAAAGGAAGTTAGGTTCAGGAGAGGAGGTTAGAGAGGGTAAAAAGAAGAAGAGGGGAAAGAAGAGAAGGCTAGGGGAAGGGAAGGGAGGGGAAGGTTCAGGGGTGGAAGAAAGAGGAGGTTTGAGAGGAAGGGTGAGGAGGGGAGGGTTCAAGAGAGAAAGAGAATGGGGTTTAGAGGAGATGTGGGTTCAGGAGAGGAGGTTAGAAAAGGTGTAGGAATAAGAGGGGAGGGACAGGGGTTCAGGAAAGGAAAGATGAGGAGGTTACAGAAGTGGAAGGGAGAAGGTGAAAGGATTCAAGAAAGGAAGGGAGAAAAGGTCAGATAAGAGTAAGGGGGTTTAAGAAAGGAAGAGAGAGGAAGTTAGAGAAAGGGGAGGGGAGGGAGAAGAGGGGAGGTTCAAGAAAAGAAAAGAGAGAACATAAAGTGGAGTTCCGCCTGCCAAAAAAAATTAAAAGTCAGCAGCTACAAATACTGCAGCTGCTGACTTTTAATATAAGGACACTTACCTGTCCAGGGCACCCGTGATGTCCTCACCCGAAGCCGACCCGTCCCTTGGCTCTGGGTGCAGGTGCCGACATCTTCAGTAAGGGAAACAGAAAGTGGCTCGTGGCTTCACACAGCCTGTTTCCTACTGCGCAATCGCGAGTCGCGCTGCATGGTACGAATGGTCCCTGCTGTCTTCTGAGATCTATGTGTCTCCCAGAAGACAGCAGGGGGGAGGAGGAGGCGCCAGACATGACGTAGTTCACTGCAGAATCTGCAACGCCTGTCCACCGCAAGTTTGAACAAATACCTGGATTTGACAAGTATCTGCCCCCCTCTCCCCCATGAAAGGTGCCAAATGTGAGGGGGGAGGAACCGGATCAGTGGAAGTTCCATTTCTGGGTGGAACTTCACTTTAAGTAAAGAGAAAGGAAAGAAAGGGAGAGGAGGTTAGAGAATGGGGAAGGGTGAGGGTGGGAGGGTTCAGGCGAGAACAGAAAAGGAGGTAAGAGAAGGGGAGGGGAGAAGGAGGAAGGGTTTAGGAGAGGAAGAGAGATAAGGTTAGAGGGGGGATGGGATAAGAATGGAAGGATGGTGTCATGATCCAGCCAAGAGTGAGTAGGTCTGAATATAATAATTAAAAAAAAATCACAATACAAATCTGCTATGATATTAACAATGTAGTGTTGAAGGAAGGCCAACTGTTTAATCTGTATATCCTCCCAATGGGGGGGTCATTTAAATCCCCAGTGGACACCAGATGAAGTGTCTACATCACAAATAAACACAGACAAGGTGGAAAGTCTCAGCTCATCTCAGAGATAAATGTCTGTATTTCTCCCATCCTGTTCAGTGCACAGATATACAACTTTCTGCAAACGCTTGGTTCTGCAGCCCTCTCTTCTCTATATCTATTCAAAATACAGGATATACACAGCATTTCTCAGCTCCAGAAGGCAGGGGGTGATGATCTGATGTCATACACTGCACAGCATAGAGCAGGGAGCTGAGTGTAATCTGAGACCTAAGTGGAAGGAATTGACACCCCTCTCCTCACACAGTCTTTTAGGGAAACATGAACAGCTGAGGCTGTCAATCACCTACTGTGTGTTGGAGGGGGGTTGGACTGTATCCTGGAATTCTGTGGTGTCAGTTTAACCTGTCACCAGTGCCTTGCGCAAATAGAAGAGAGAAGAGAGATCAGACAAGAACCACACCAGGTGCTTTGGACTGAGGTAATTACACACTACAGAACAGGGGTTGTCAACTGCAGCTGTTGTAGAAATACATGTCCCACAATGCTTTGCAGGACTAATGCCCCATACACACAGTCAGATTTTCCGATGGAAAATGTCCGATCGGAGCGTGTTGTCGGAAATTCCGACCGTGTGTGGGCTCCATCGGACATTTTCCATCGGATTTTCCGACACACAAAGTTGGAGAGCAGGAGATAAAATTTTCCGACAACAAAATCCGTTGTTGGAAATTCCGATCGTGTGTACACAAATCCGACGGACAAAGTGCCACGCATGCTCAGAATAAATAAAGAGATGAAAGCTATTGGCCACTGCCCCGTTTATAGTGCAGACGTACGTGTTTTACGTCACCGCGTTTAAAACGATCGGATTTTCCGACAACTTTGTGTGACCGTGTGTAGACAAAACAAATTTGAGCCAACATCCATCGGAAAAAATCCTAGGATTTTGTTGTCGGAATGTCCGAACAAAGTCCGACCGTGTGTACGCCCTATAACAGTCACATGCATGACTCCCAGAAGCAGAGATGATGGGACTTGTAGTTCTGCAACAGCTGGAGGGCCAAAGTTTGTCCACCCCTGCTATAGAAGAATATGCTTTGGTAATTTTTATTTTCAGGGGTGTACAACCACTTTAAAGGGAAAAAAATAAAAAAAATGCTAAAATTTGTTTAAATAACATTGCTGGGGGATGTGTTAAACCTGCCTGTGAAGTGTCTCATCTGTACGATGTACTACAGCAAAAGTGATATTCACTAAGTAAAATAAAAATTGAATTGCCGGCTGCTAAATGATATTTTCCGGTCACTTTGTTCTGTTTGTAAAAAAAAATACCGGGATTACCCTCAGCATCTATATCAGGCCGATATCTTGGGTGAGGGTCTGCTATGGATTGTAATAGGGGAACCCAAAAAAAGCAAACACAAAACTACACACATATCCTTGAAAAGTTGTCTGGTATGGATGTCAAGGGGGAACCCACGAAAAAAAAAAATGCATGTGGTCCACAAAAATGTAATATCAGTTTCCCTTTAAAAAAATAGAGGGCTTCATGCCGCCAACACAGAACTCACCTTTTTGCACATTTTGCTAAACACACGGGGGAACCAAAAATAAGCAATGGGTTGTGGAAGTGGAACTATACTCACCTCCATTCATGATGTGGCATCAACGAGCTCCCTCACCAGCAGTGACATCTTCTCAGATAATACCAGTGGATGGTGCAATTGTGCCCCATCACCCCCCATCCCTTTCCCTGGGAATGGTGACACTCTTCATACCCGCTTCTCTTCTCCCTGATTGGAGTAAAAGGAAGGCAAACGTCACAAAGATTTATAAATGAGAAAAACATAATTCCAGTAGTAAAAACTGGAAGGGTGAAGAATAGTAATTCTAGTTGCCAAACACAACTATGGAAACCCCTTTTAGAAATCGGTGAAATACAGAGGTGAGAGGAATGACAGAGGTATCAAACTTGGGATTAAAAGACCCATCTGACCCGATGTAAAATGTAGACACATTCCTTAGTAGAATAAGGAGTAAGAGGACCTTATAGAGATAGAAGACACAAAGGAGCATTATTTGGATGTTCTACTCAAACAGTAAACTAGAACCCCTCCGTACACATGGGGCATCCCTGTATGATCAGATAGATGGATTCAGCGATCATGTTTGCACTCTCATGTGAACCCCCGTCTCTTCTTCATTTCTTTTTTGTAAATCAGTCCCATCATCTCTATTAGACATCATGCTGTTGTTCCTCCTGTCCCCATACAAGTCTGACCACAGTCTGCAGACACAGAGGAGCTCTCAGGTCTCATTACCTCTTCCCCTCTGGCTGGAGAGACCACAGAACATCATATGAGAGCAGGGACACCATGGAGGAGGACGCTGAGTCTGCACGGAGGAGCGCTCAGAGAACAGGTAACCTGGGGAGGGATGGGGAGAACAAAGTGAGGACATTTATTAAAGCAGTTGGGGCTCAAATCACCAATCTTTATGTGCAAATATGTCAGCAGTTATCGTTGGATCTTTTTTGCCATCAAATCAACAGGTGTAGTTTTCTGTGGTAGTGCCACCAAATAGCCGATGATATTTTAATGTTTGTCACCAACCCTATGGTCCATCTCCCTAACCTTTCAGCCCCTTTGTCCCACTTTAGTAGTCTCTCTGGTCTCCATATCAACCACACCAAATCCAAGATTTTGAATGTTTCCTTACCACCACATTTAGTGGTCTCTTTCCCCTACTCATGGGAACTGAAATGCCTCCCCTACCTAGGAATTAATCTCACCTCCTCATGTGATACTCTTCATCAAGCTAATTGCCCACCACTTTTTCATAATGTAAACATTTGTTAATTATCTGGTCCACCTTCCCTCTATCTTGGTTAGGCTGTATTGCAGCAATTAGAATGACCTATCAACTGAAGCCACTATATCTCTTCTAGGTCCTACCAGTGGCGTAGCATGGGTTGTCAGCACCCGGAGCAAGGCAAGTAATTTGCGCCCCCCCCCCCTAACCTGTGGACTTTTAGCTATCCCTGAGTCCCTTCAAATACTGTCCACTATATTACACTTACGACTACACTGACCACTACACTGTCCACTATACTGACCACCATACTACACTGTCCACTATACTGACCACTATACTACACTGTCCACTATACTACACTGTCCATTATACTACATTACACTGACCACTATACTACACTACACTTAACCACCATACTACACTGTCCACTATACTACACTATACTGACCACCATACTACACTGTCCACCATACTACACTATACTGACCACCATACTACACTGACCACTATACTACACTGTCCATTATACTACATTACACTGACCACTATACTACACTGACCACTATATTACACTGTCCACTATACTACACTATACTGACCACCATACTACACTGTCCACTATACCATACTACACTGATCACTATACTACACTGACCACCATACTACACTGACCACCAAACTACACTGACCACTATACTACACTGACCACTATACTACACTGACCACTATACTACACTACACTGACCACCATACTACACTGACCACCATACTACACTGTCCACTATACTACACTGACCACCATACTACACTGACCACCATACTGTACTGTCCACTACACTAACCACTATACTACACTATACTGACCACCATACTACACTGTCCACTATACTGACCACTATACTACACTACACTGACCACCATACTACACTGTCCACTATACTACACTACACTGACCACCATACTACACTGTCCACTATACTACACTGACCACCATACTGTACTGTCCACTACACTAACCACTACACTGTCCACTATACTGACCACCATACTACACTGTCCACTATACTACACTACACTGACCACCATACTACACTGATCACCAAACTACACTGACCACTACACTACACTGACCTCCATACTAAACTACACTATACTGACCACTATACTACACTGTCCACTACACTACACTGACCTCCATACTAAACTACACTATACTGACCACCATACTACACTGACCACCATACTACACTGACCACCATACTACACTGACCACTACACTGCACTGACCTCCATACTAAACTACACTATACTGACCACTATACTACGCTGACCACCATACTACACTGACCACCATACTACACTGACCACTATACTACACTGACCACCATACTACACTGACCACCATACTACACTGTCCACTACACCACACTATACTGACCACTTTACTACACTGACCACCATACTACACTGTCCACTACACTACACTGACCTCCATACTAAACTACACTATACTGACCACTATACTACACTGACCACTATACTACACTGACCACCATACTACACTGACCACCATACTACACTGACCACCATACTACACTGACCCCCATACTACACTGTCCACTACACTACACTGACCTCCATACTAAACTACACCATACTGACCACTATACTACACTGACCACTATACTACACTGACCACCATACTACACTGACCACCATACTACGCTGACCCCCATACTACGCTGACCCCCATACTACGCTGACCACCATACTACGCTGACCACCATACTACGCTGACCCCCATACTACACTGTCCACTACACTACACTGACCTCCATACTAAACTACACTATACTGACCACTATACTACACTGACCACCATACTACACTGACCACCATACTACACTGACCACTATACTACACTGACCACCATACTACACTGACCACCATACTACACTGACCACTATACTACACTGACCACCATACTACACTGACCACAATACTACACTGACCACTATACTACACTGACCACTATACTACACTGTCCACTATACTACACTGACCACAATACTACACTGACCACCATACTACACTGACCACTATACTAAACTACACTATACTGACCACTATACTAACCAGTATACTATACTACACTATACTGTCCACTACACTGCCCCCCATAGTGACCACTACACTGACCTCCATACTATACTACACTACACTGTCCTGCCTACAGTCTCTCTCTCTCGCCCCCCCCCCGGCCAGTAACAAGATTCTCACTAACCTTCTTATCCTGGCTTCATCGATCCGGATGAGGAGGAGAACACAGCGGCGGCTCACGTTGTTTCTTCTCTCCCCTGCGCTCTGCTTGCTGCCATGTTCAGTATCCAGCACCCTGTGATTGGGCGTATGGGGGGTCATGTGCGGAGGCGGGACTTCAGGAGCGATCGAGGACAGGCCAGCCCTACGCCTCACATGATCCCCATACACCCAATCACAGGGCGCCGGACACTTAACCTGGCGGCCGGAGCCCGGGGACACAGAATTAGAAATTAGGAGGAGGCAGCCAGTGACACATATTGGCGCCCCCCTAAATATCGCGCCCGGGGCCACGGCACCCCCTGCACCCCCCACGCTATGCCACTGGGTCCTACCTCTGTGAGTCCCCTCCCACATTTCACATATACAACAAAACCAGATCATACAATTCATCTTATGCCATCACAATCCTGGACTTGCTAGCTACACTCTTTTTTTACAGTAGACCTCAAGGCACCCTAGAAGTTCATATATATTTCCAAGCTGTTCAGTAGTTCTCCCTCCCCAAATACCATGTGACCACAGAAATCCCTCTTTGGGTCTCACTGGAGGCAGATGATTGCACCGTTCTCTGCTTAGATAATCTCCCTTATTTTCTTAAGAAGGACAGAACTTGTATACACAACCCTGTTACATTACATTCTCTAAACCTTTGGGATAATCTTAAGTACTCTGGGCAAAACAAATCCCCCTATCTGCTTTCATTTTGTACAAAATCCTTTCTACTGGGTTTTGAGAATCCTTCCCTTGTTAAACAATGATCACAATGAAAGATCACTTGCTTACACACCCTTCTTACACCAGGTGGTGTTAAGTTATTTCAAACTCTTCAAAACACTTACACCCCCCTTAATTCTGAGATATTTAATTTATTGCAGATAAACCATTATGTCACTTATTCGGTCCGTAGCACGTCAGATAGCACTACCCTCGCATAAATGTAAACATGACCCCCATGCCCTGGGTATGGGCTCCTTACCGTATAATTAGCTTCTGACGAAAATATCCAGGCCCAACCATGTCCAAATGGCTGTCAGACCTTGCCATCCAACTGGACTAAGAGCAATGGTCCTTGATCTGGGATACCACCAAGTCTTGCTCTCAGAATGATATGGCCCTGGAAATGAACTACAAGATATTACACCATTGGTATTTGACCCCAACTAAAATTTCAAAATTCACCTTGGAAAATACGAGAGCTTGCTTCCGAGGGTGTCCAGATCTGGGGAAATACCTCCATACCTGGTGGACCTCTCCAGTTGTACAAAGACTATGGACTAAGGCAGGGGTAGGCAACCTTGTCCCTCCAGCTGTGGGTGAAACTACAAGTCCCATGAGACATTGCAGGTCTCTGATAATCACAGGCACGACTCCTAGAGGCAGAGGCATGATGGGATTTGTAGTTTCACCACAGCTGGAGGGCGGAGGTTGCCTACCCCTGGACTAAGGTATACAACATTTTAGCCCTTCCGTTGACCACTTCAATCCCAATGCTCCCAGCTGAGGCCTACTAAAAAAACAACTAATGACCCATGTGCTCACAGCTGCTAAACAAGCTATAGCACAAGTGTGGCTAACTGACCCCCTCTCGATGACAGCAGATAAAAATTGGCTTCATACAACCTTTATCAATGAAAAACCAGCAGCGAGACTGATGGCTAAAATGTCCAAATTCCACCAGGTTTGGCACCCTTGGCTCACACATATTATAACAGAAGACTTCAACCATAGGCCAGTTCACCTATGATACCTACTCTACTACTACTGATCATTGCTGCCTTCTGAGCAGCGAGCTGCTCCCCTCAAACCTTGTCTAAGCTGCAATTATGTCACATCTTGTATTACTAGTCATTCTCTCTTTGTATTATGTTTCAATAAAAATTATTGAATGAAAATTGGAGGAAATTTTGTTAAAGCTGTATCCAACCCAAAAGCAAACATTTATTATATTGCGATAAATGCAGCCATCACATCTATGTATTGGTAAGCCGCAATAGATGACATTTTTCGTTTTTGGTTTAATACCGCTTTAAACTGTCACTTCTTATAGGGGAGTTATTTATAGAAAGAGGAACACTGGAGACAAGAATGCATTTCTGTCTAGGAAGATTTAAAGTGGATGTAAACCCACTCTCATCTTTTTTAAAGTACTACCATAGTGGTGATCTATAAGGATATACATGCCTCCTGCATGTATCCTTACCTTTAAAATGTCTCCCCTCTAGCTATTTAGAGCCCCCAAAAACGCTGGATTTAGTGGGCGGGTCCGTTGTACGGTGCTCGGTGGGTGGAGTCATGACATCACCAGATTCCCCGCCCACCTTTACACTTGCTCCTGGCCGGAGTGACAAGTGCGCGCACAGGAGAAGAAGAGCGCTAATGGCTCCGGTCACGTCAGGTGTCACTGTCCAGTGACAGTCGGGGATGATCGGGGTGGTGGGGACAGCTGTGAGCATGGATACCCCTGAATGGCTTTTCCGCTGAAAGCCACGGGAGGCAGAGAAGGAGAAGCGGCTGATCAAACGCCATGCAGGGAGATCGGTGCTCACGGCTGTCCCTCCGCTGCACCAATCACCCCTCGACTGTCCCTTGTGTCCTCCACCTCCAGCACCTGACCCGTTCTCCTCCTCAACCACCACCACTTCCCCTTCTTCCCTGGCCCCCCTTCTGTCCTCATCCGCCCGCTGTGTCTGCCTACTCCCCTCCATTCCTGCGGGCTCTGTCAGGATGGAGAGCGGAGGAAAGGACGGAAATGCTATACATGTCATTTACGGGGGGGGGGTGGAGTGCTGCTGGACACAGCTATATACAGTATATATATATATATATATGTAATATAGCTGTGTCCAGCAGCAAACCCCCCCCCATCAGACCAGTGGAGTGTCTGCAGCCAGGGCTGAGATTATGTGGAACATCCAATCCCGGCAGAGCAGCAGAAGAAAGGAGTGGGAGGGAATTAAAAAATACTGCATGTCCCTTACTTAGGCTAGTGCACGAGATATGTAAATCAACTGTCACTCACAGCAAGGGGGAGTATTTGACAAAGTTTTTCTCAGTTTGCCAAGAATTATCTCACTGAACAATAAAAGAGGATTGCTCAGAGATGAATTAACTCTGCGTGGCAAGACTGAGCTGAAATGATAGGAAATCTTATACTCTACAATATGACATAAAAAAAAAAATCGGGTTTACATCCACTTTAATGGACATATTCTTGTTATTTGCAACCCACAGCTTGAGACATCGTTTATGTTATGTCTCACATTGTATCTTTTAATACATCGTATGAGAGGTATTTTGTTACATTTGTGTTTTTATATAGAGTATTGCACTATAATGAATCTAATGTTCTACTGAGCTCTGCAGGAGTGATATGGTTTACATACTTCTGCCTTTTGTATACTTCTCAAAACACATTTACAAATGAAATGTTATTGCAAACAGCTCTAATTTTTTAAGTGGCCTCAGTGTATTTGTAAGGTAATCCAAGTTCCAACCTTAAACTCAAACACACTCAATATTTCATAACCAAAAGCCAAAAAAAAAAAGCAAAAAAAACACTCCCATGCCAAACCACTTACTAACACCCCTCACTAATTCCAAACCTTTCATCCAATCCAAACACCTTCTCCCATCCCAAATGCCCTCACGAAATGCAAAAACCACCATGCTGCCCATTTCATTGTACGCAATACAAATACCTTTATTACCCCCAACCCACTCAAAAAAGTACCCTTAAGCCAAATGCCTTATCCAACTAAGATCCCTCACTCACTCTAAACCATTAACGAAAACTAAACACCCTCTCCAGCCCAAGAATACTTAACCCTCCTAACATCTTCACCCATTCCAATGACCCTCATCCATCCCATGTATCATCTACCAATCCAAACACTTTCATTAACCTATTAACCGCTTCATCCCCGGAAGATTTTACCCCCTTCCTGACCAGAGCACTTTTTTGCGATACAGCACTGCATCTCTTTGACTGACAATTGTGTTGTCGTGCGACGCTACACCCCAACCAAATTTGTGTCCTTTTTTACCACAAATAGAGCTTTCTTTGGGTATTATTTGATCACTTCTGCAGTTTTTATTGTTTGCGCTATAAACAAAAAAAGAGTGGCAATTTTGAAAAAAAACAATATTTTTTACTTTTTGCTATAATAAATAGTCACTTTTTTTTTCTTAAAACAAATTTCTTCATCAGTTTAGGCTGATATGTATTCTTCTACTCTTAAAGGGACTCCGTACCCGTACAGGGTTTCATGCAGGGGTGCCATTCTGCCCCAGTAAAAAGATGTGATCCGGTCAGGAAACGGTTAATCAATCAAAAACCCAAGCTAAACCAAATCTCTCAGCCAGTCCCCTCACTCATTCCTAACCCATCGCCCAATCCATAACATTCACTTACACCAAACACTTCCTCTACTACAAACACATCATCTCAACCCAAAATGTGTTCATCCTACATAGCATTCTCAAAAAACCCAAATATCCTCACCCAACCTAAACATTGCCCCCTCACCCATCTAAAAGCAACTCCAAAACCAAATCCCCCACTCAACCAAACCACCCTTACACAACCCACAATCCTCATCAAATCTCTCTTCCAAGATATAATGTACATCTTCCGCCAGCCTAATCACCCCAACTGGACCCAAATGTTTACACCCAGTCCCAACATTTTCACCCAACCTAAATATCTTTACTTAACTGAGACATCCTTACCAAACCCAAATGTGACGACCCAACCAGGACAGGGGCTTTTGGAGGGGACTGCAGGGTAGCCTTTTGCCTACTGACTATTTACAATAAGGTAAGTTACTGTTTGCACCTAAGCTAGTGTCATCTAGTTCTTGGGAGCAATTTTCCGCTATAATACCTGTCTCCTGGTTCCAGAGTGGAAGTAGCTGTATCTTGGTGGAGGCACCCAGGCAGGCTGTCTAGCAGTTCATCACACCAAATGTCCTCACCCAATTAAAAGTCGCTCCCAAACCAAATCTCCCACTCAATCAAAACATGCTTATACAACCCACAATCCTCATCAAAATCCCTCATCCAATATATACGTCTTCAGCCAATTTAATCAACCCAACTGAACCCACATATCTTTACCCAGTCCAAATATTTTAACAAGGCCTACATATCTCTTTACCTAACTGAGATATCCTTGCCTAACCCAAATTTCCTTACCCAACCCAATCACCCTCATCCGAATCAAATGCTATGACACAATCTATACATCCCTGAAGAATGGGACCCTCAAACACTTTGGCTGCACCTACTGATCTTGAGGAAACAATTTTAGTGGAATGAACAATTTTGGACTCGGTCCTCTTGGTGTTTTGCTCATGTGCATCGTTCTTCCTATAATCATCCTTCATCTGTATGTTCTCTGTGTATTTCCAGGATATGACAGTGAGGTTGTGGTCTCTGGATCCAGCCTTACAACACCCATTTATGAGCATATGAACCGTGAATCTTCTGTGTATGACGATGTAGCCCCAGAATCTTCTAGCAATATTCCTACAACATTTATCTCTCGGCATGTGGCCCTCACATCATCTAGAAGAAAGCATGGGGCCCGTGGAGCATCCAGCTGTGGTTGTCTGGTCCCTGCACTGCTCATGGTGTTGTTGGTGACATGTGTCACTCTACAGTCAGTGCTGATATTTCTTCGAGTATCAGGTAAAAGACTCCTCAGGGGCGGGGCTGATTGCACATACTGAGTACATTGACAGTTACAATTGGTACAGAGGTTCTTAGTAGTATAAGATAAGTCTACCAAAGAAGAAAGGTGACTTTTTGATACATATGGGTCTGTTCAGCAATTTGTCATTTTTTTTTACAGGGGGTACAAGAACTGTATACCAGATTTTCACTGAATAGGATGATATAATAAATACAGTATTTGCACAAATATTTACATTTTGGTCACATTTTGGATAAATAAGCCAGGTCTGCTGGCAGTTTTATCTCCTGGAGTTCTTTTACATCAGACCATGATCAGGACTAATGACCAACGTGACCAACCCCCCCCACTGTGCATAATGTATTATATATATAAAGATTGGCAAGAGGCGGCACTCCTACATACACATCTTTACTGAATATGTTTACTGCTTGTCCGGAGTTCCTCCTAATGATGAATATTTATTACAGGAAGAGAGAGAGAAGTCAGGAGAGAAGATACTGGTAAGAGTTCCCATCCCCCGAGACATATCAGACTACGCAAGGTACTCTGTCTCTCTATCATTACTGACTGTCTCTATTATTCCATATTACAGGACGGTCTCTCTTGTGTCTGGCTGTCTCTTCATCATTACTGACTGTCTCTATTATTCCATATTACAGGACGGTCTCTACTGTGTCCGGCTGTCTCTTCATCATTACTGACTGTCTCTATTATTCCATATTACAGGACGGTCTCTCTTGTGTCTGGCTGTCTCTTCATCATTACTGACTGTCTCTATTATTCCATATTACAGGACGGTCTCTACTGTGTCCGGCTGTCTCTTCATCATTACTGACTGTCTCTATTATTCCATATTACGGGATGGTCTCTCCTGTGTCCGGCTGTCTCTTCATCATTACTGACTGTCTCTATTATTCCATATTACAGGGCGGTCTCTCCTGTGTCCGGCTGTCTTTTCATCATTACTGACCGTCTCTATTATTCCATATTACAGGACGGTCTCTCCTGTGTCCGGCTGTCTCTCTATCATTACTGACTGTCTCTACTATTCCATATTACAGGACGGTCTCTCCTGTGTCCGGCTGTCTCTTCATCATTACTGACTGTCTCTATTATTCCATATTACAGGGCGGTCTCTCCTGTGTCCGGCTGTCTCTTCATCATTACTGACTGTCTCTATTATTCCATATTACAGGACGGTCTCTACTGTATCCAGCTGTCTCTTCATCATTACTGACTGTCTTTACTATTTCATATTACAGGACGGCAGGGGCGTTGCTAGGTGGCAAAAGACCAGGGGCTTCAGCCCGAAGTCCAAGGCCGGCATGGGGGGGGGCGCCTCTAGTGGCTCTGGGTTTTTTTGGTTGGGCGGAGGGGTTGTGTGGTTGTGTGGCGGGGGTAGACTGACTTGCTGGTTGCTGCCTGGCTTACCAGTGCCCATCAATGCTGACCACCAAACTGACCTACCTATCTGACCCACACTGACCTAGCTGACATACACTGACCTACATACACTGACCTACCTGACCCACACTGACCTACCTGACCCACACTGACCTACATACACTGACCTACTGACATACACTGACCTACCTGATGCACACACTGACCTACCTGACATACACACACTGACCTACCTACCTGACATACACTGACCTACATATACTGACCTACCTGACATACACTGACCTACATACACTGACCTACCTGACCCACACTGACCTACATACACTGACCTACCTGACCCACACTGACCTACCTGACATACACTGACCTACCTGACATTCACTGACCTACCTGATACACACTGACCTACCTGACATACACTGACCTACATACACTGACCTACCTGACATACACTGACCTACCCGATCCACACTGACCTACATACACTGACCTACCTGACCCAGACTGACCTACACTGACCTACCTGACATACACTGACCTACCTGACCCACACTGACGGACCCACACTGACCTACCTGACCCACACTGACCTACATACACTGACCCACACTGACCTACATACAATGACCTACCTGACATACACTGACCTACATACACTGACCTACCTGACACACACTGACCTACATACACTGACCTACCTGACCCACACTGACCTACATACACTGACCCACCCACACTGACCTACCTGACCCACACTGACCTACCTGACCCACACTGACCTACATACACTGACCTACCTGACCCACACACACTGAAATACCTGACCCACACTGACCTACACACACTGACCTACCTGACGTACACTGACCTACATACACTGACCTACCTGACCCACACTGACCTACCTGACCCACACTGACCTACATACACTGACCTACCTGACCCACACTGACCTACCTGACCCACACTGACCTACATATACTGACCTACCTGACATACACTGACCTACATATACTGACCTACCTGACATACACTGACCTACATACACTGACCTACCTGACCCACACTGACCTACATACACTGACCTACCTGACCCACACTGACCTACCTGACATACACTGACCTACCTGACATTCACTGACCTACCTGATACACACTGACCTACCTGACATACACTGACCTACATACACTGACCTACCTGACATACACTGACCTACCCGATCCACACTGACCTACATACACTGACCTACCTGACCCAGACTGACCTACACTGACCTACCTGACATACACTGACCTACCTGACCCACACTGACGGACCCACACTGACCTACCTGACCCACACTGACCTACATACACTGACCCACACTGACCTACATACAATGACCTACCTGACATACACTGACCTACATACACTGACCTACCTGACACACACTGACCTACATACACTGACCTACCTGACCCACACTGACCTACATACACTGACCCACCCACACTGACCTACCTGACCCACACTGACCTACCTGACCCACACTGACCTACATACACTGACCTACCTGACCCACACACACTGAAATACCTGACCCACACTGACCTACACACACTGACCTACCTGACGTACACTGACCTACATACACTGACCTACCTGACCCACACTGACCTACCTGACCCACACTGACCTACATACACTGACCTACCTGACATACACTGACCTACCTGACACACACACCGACCTACCTGACATACACACACTGACCTACCTACCTGACATACACTGACCTACATACACTGACCTACCTGACATACACTGACCTACATACACTGAACTACCTGACCCACACTGACCTACCTGACATACACTGACCTACCTGAGACACACTGACCTACCTGACACACACTGACCTACATACACTGACTTACCTGACCCACACTGACCTACATACACTGACCTACCTGACCCACACTGACCTACACTGACCTACCTGACATACGCTGACCTACCTGACCCACACTGACCTACCTGACCCACACTGACCTACATACACTGACCCACACTGACCTACATACACTGACCTACCTGACATACACTGACCTACACACACTGACCTACCTGACGTACACTGACCTACATACACTGACCTACCTGACATACACTGACCTTCCTGACCCACACTGACCTACATACACTGACCCACACTGACCTATCTGACCCACACTGACCTACATACACTGACCCACACACACTGACCTACCTGACCCACACTGACCTACATACACTGACCCACACACACTGACCTACCTGACCCACACTGACCTACACTGACCTACCTAACCCACACTGACCTACCTGACCTACATACACTGACCCACCCACACTGACCTACCTGTGCCTGTCCAGCAGAATGCCAGAGAATCGGCAGTGGAAAATCTGAAGATTGCCGTCCCCAAACCTGAAGTGCTGACAACAGGGCAGAGCTCTGCTAACCTCTGCCCAGCACTGATAGCATCTTCTGGGTTTCCACGGAGTGGAGATGGTGAACCTTTATCCCCAGACACCAGTTGCAGAGACAGGGGATTTGATAGACTTTTCTGCTGTGGAAGAACAACCTGGTGAGCCTCCAGCAGAAGAAGAGCTGTTATTAGGGCCAAACTTTACTGTGCTCTGCCCAGCACTGATAGCATCTTTTGGGTTCCACAGAGAGGAGATGGTGAACCTTTATCCCCAGACACCAGTTGCAGAGACAGGGGATGTGATAGACTTTTCTGCTGAGGAAGAACAACCTGGTGAGCCTCCAGCAGAAGAGGAGCTGTTATTAGGGCCAAACTTCACTGTGCTCTGCCCAGCAGCAACAAAGGTATCTGTGAAGTCACAAGGAACTTCCCCAGCTGAAGCGCTGGCAACCGGACAGAGGGTCCAAGATCTCTGCCCTACACCTGCGGCGGTTCCGGATGCTCAGGGTGAGAAGGAGGTGGTCACTTCCCAGCAGCAGATCAGGATACAGGGAGAGAAGGGAGAGGAGGTGTTTGTCGTCCCTCCCCAACAGTTAGCCGGAGCAAATGGTGTGGGGTTTCCAGCAGAAGGGCTGGCAACAGGGCCGAGTACTGCTGGAATCTGCCCTCAACTAACAGAGGATGGATGTCCTGTGAAGGTGGATGGGACTTCAGTCTCCACCTGTATACCCCAGGGATGCTGGCCAGTCGGCCCAGATCCCCAACAGCATGACGGAGTGAGCCCAGACACCCTGTCTTCTCTTCAGCGGCAGAAAGGACTCCAGGGAGAAGGGCCAGTCCAGGCCTCTCCCCAGCGGCAGATATGTTCTCTGAGAGAGGCAGAGGTTGGCTGGGTGAGTAATGCTTTGTTTGGAACAATTTGTTTGGGGTACAGGCATTAGAGGACTGGAACTACTGACTAACTTTGGAGTCAACCCGTCTGGGGTCTCCTGCCGAAAGGGGAGAAATGTGACAGACCTAGCCAGGAAAGAGACTTTTGGAGGGGACTGTATGCTAGCCTCTTGCCGATCGATCAGGGGCCCTTGCATTTGGGGGAACGGTGATCTTTGTGAGCTGTATGCCAGGGGACCCTTGAGGTGGTATTACTGTGGATTTGGGTCCTGGTCCCCCAGGACACACAGACTCTGGGGACCCTGGATTTGCCATATTGGAATAGTGGCTGATTCATAATGCTGACTGTCTCTATTATTCCATATTACAGGACGGTCTCTCCTGTGTCCAGCTGTCTCTCTATCATTAGTGACTGTCTCTATTATTTCATATTACAGGGCGGTCTCTCCTGTGTCCGGCTATCTCTCTATAATTACTGACTGTCTCTATTATTCCATATTACAGGACGGTCTCTCCTGTGTCCGGCTGTCTCTCTATCATTACTGACTGTCTCTATTATTCCATATTACAGGACGGTCTCTCCTGTGTCCGGCTGTTTCTCTATAATTACTGACAGTCTCTATTATTCCATATTACAGGACGGTCTCTCCTGTGTCCGGCTGTCTCTCTATCATTACTGTCTGTCTCTATTATTCCATATTACAGGATGGTCTCTCCTGTGTCCGGTTGTCTCTCTATCATTACTGACTGTCTCTATTATTCCATATTACAGGACAGTCTCTCCTGTGTCCGGCTATCTCTCTATCATTACTGACTGTCTCTATTATTCCATATTACAGGACGGTCTCTCCTGTGTCCGGCTATCTCTCTATCATTACTGACTGTCTCTATTATTCCATATTACAGGACGGTCTCTCCTGTGTCCGGCTGTTTCTCTATAATTACTGACAGTCTCTATTATTCCATATTACAGGACGGTCTCTCCTGTGTCCGGCTATCTCTCTATCATTACTGACTGTCTCTATTATTCCATATTACAGGACGGTCTCTCCTTTGTCCCGCTGTCTCTTCATCATTACTGACTGTCTCTATTATTCCATATTACAGGACGGTCTCTCCTGTGTCCGGCTATCTCTCTATCATTACTGACTGTCTCTATTATTCCATATTACAGGACGGTCTCTCCTGTGTTCAGCTGTCTCTCTATCATTACTGACTGTCTCTATTATTACATATTACAGGACGGTCTCTCCTGTGTCCGGCTGTCTCTTCATCATTACTGACTGTCTCTATTATTCCATATTACAGGACGGTCTCTCCTGTGTCTGGCTGTCTCTTCATCATTACTGACTGTCTCTATTATTCCATATTACAGGACGGTCTCTCCTGTGTCCAGCTGTCTCTCTATCATTACTGACTGTCTCTATTATTCCATATTACAGGACGGTCTCTCTGGTGTCCGGCTGTCTCTTCATCATTACTGACTGTCTCTATTATTCCATATTACAGGACGGTCTCTCCTGTGTCCAGCTGTCTCTCTATCATTGCTGACTGTCTCTATTATTCCATATTACAGGACGGTCTCTCCTGTGTCCGGCTGTCTCTTCATCATTACTGACTGTCTCTATTATTCCATATTACAGGACGGTCTCTCCTTTGTCCGGCTGTCTCTTCATCATTACTGACTGTCTCTATTATTCCATATTACAGGACGGTCTCTCCTGTGTCCGGCTGTCTCTTCATCATTACTGACTGTCTCTATTATTCCATATTACAGGACGGTCTCCTAGATGTCCGGATCTTTGGATCACCATCAATGATAAATGTTATTTCATCTCTGAGAACAAAAAATCCCAAATAGACAGTGGTAAGGACTGTGCAGAACGTGGCTCCAGACTGGCCACTGTGAAGGAGGAGACCATACGGGTCAGTGCCGGTGTCACCGGGTGGGTGCGGGGTGAATAGTATCTGGTGGTTCTCAAAAGACGTCCAGAAACGTGATAGGAATAAATTGAATAATGTGTTGTGTATTGTGTTATCCAGAGACTGGTGACCGTCACAGGAAAGGAATTCTGGGTTGGATTAACCAAATATAAAACTGATGGTGTTTTGTGGAAAGGAAAATGGACAGATGGCAGTGAGGAGTAAGTATCACAGGACTTTTTTTTCTCTTACACAGAAAACCCCCAAATCTTCAGGAGAAGTATCTCTGTATGTCAGGCTTCCTCCTCCTTCCTCTTCCTCCACAAAGATTTGCACACACTCTGATTGGGTGGCAGAACAGGTTTTTATTTTTATTGAACATTAATAAGTATAAATAAGTTGGGGTATGATAGATCTCTTATGGCTGCACTCTTACCCTAGGTTCACACTTTATGGTGCATTTTGCAGAAACGCACTACAGTCCATTTAACATGGTTTCCTATGGATGTAGTTTGCATCTATGCGTTTTGCAGCAATACATGTTTTTTAAAGGGTCAGGGTTTTTTTTCCCTGCAGCAGATTGTGTTTTGTGTGTAATTGATTTCAATGGAGTCGCACCAAAACTCACTTGTTGCAATATTAATGTGGATTTTTTTATGTGCTTTGTGGGTTTTTTTCTTTTGCTTTAAAAACACTGTCTATAGCTGATTGCTAAGGAGCAAGCCTGGGAAGCCGGCTGCCGTGTCCTTAACAACCAATGAGTCATCAGCAGTCACCAGGGTTCCCCGCTGACAGCTGAATGAAAAAAAAATTGCTGGCAAAAACATTCAGGATAAAATGTTATGGGCCCCCCTCAAATCTATACCTTTTGGTCTGGTATGGATTTACAGGGGAACCCCATACCAAAATAAGAAAAATGGCGAGGTTCCCCCCACCTGGGCTGTGGCTGTGGGTTCTGTGGGCGGAGGGTTTACCAGAATCTGGAAGCCCCCTTTAACAAGGAGTTCCCCAGATCCCACCCCCATGTGAATGGGTATAGGATAGTACATTATACACTTATGCCCCGTACACACGGTTGTATTTTCCGACGGAAAATGTGTGATAGGAGCTTGTTGTCGGAAATTCCGACCGTGTGTGGGCTCCATCACACATTTTCCATCAGATTTTCCGACACACAATGTTTGAGAGCTTGCTATAAAATTTTCTGACAACAAAATCCGTTGTCGGAATTTCCGATCATGTGTACACAAATCCAACGCACAATTTGCCACGCATGCTCAGAATAAATAAAGAGCTGAAAGCTATTGGCTACTGCCCCGTTTATAGTCCCGACGTACGTGTTTTACATCACCACGTTCAGAATGATCGGATTTTCCAACAACTTTGTGTGACCGTGTGTATGCAAGACAAGTTTGAGCCAACATCCGTCTGAAAAAATCCTAGGATTTTGTTGTCGGAATGTCTGATTATTGTCCGATAGGGATGAGCTTCGAGTTCGAGTCGAACTCATGTTCGACTCGAACATTGGCTGTTCGCAAGTTCACCGAACAGCGAACAATTTGGGGTGTTCGCGGCAAATTCGAATGCCGCGGAACACCCTTTAAAAGTCTATGGGAGAAATCAAAAGTGCTAATTTTAAAGGCTAATATGCAAGTTATTGTCATAAAAAGTGTTTGGGGACCTGGGTCCTGCCCCAGGGGACATGGATCAATGCAAAAAAAAGTTTTAAAAACGGCCGTTTTTTCAGGAGCAGTGATTTTAATAATACTTAAAGTCAATCAATAAAAGTGTAATATCCCTTTAAATTTCGTACCTGGGGGGTGTCTATAGTGTGCCTGTAAAGGGGCGCATGTTTCCTGTGTTTAGAACAGTCTGACAGCAAAATGACATTTTGAAGGAAAAAACTCATTTAAAACTACCCGCGGCTATTGCATTGCCGACAATACACATAGAAGTTCATTGATAAAAACGGCATGGGAATTCCCCAAAGGGGAACCCCGAACCAAAATTAAAAAAAAAAAATGACGTGGGGGTCCCCCTAAATTCCATACCAGGCCCTTCAGGTCTGGGATGGATATTAAGGGGAACCCCGGCCAAAATTAAAAAAAAAAAATGACGTGGGGTTCCCCCTAAATTCCATACCAGACCCTTCAGGTCTGGTATGGATTTTAAGGGGAACCCCGCGCCAAAAAAAAAAAAAAAAACGGCGTGGGGTCCCCCCAAAAATCCATACCAGACCCTTATCCGAGCACGCAACCTGGCAGGCCGCAGGAAAAGAGGGGGGGACAAGAGTGCGGCCCCCCCTCCCTCCTGAACCGTACCAGGCCACATGCCCTCAACATTGGGAGGGTGCTTTGGGGTAGCCCCCCAAAACACCTTGTCCCCATGTTGATGAGGACAAGGGCCTCATCCTCACAACCCTGGCCGGTGGTTGTGAGGGTTTGCGGGCGGGGGGCTTATCGGAATCTGGAAGCCCCCTTTAACAAGGTGACCCCCAGATCCCGGCCCCCCCCCTGTGTGAAATGGTAAGGGGGTACATAAGTACCCCTACCATTTCACGAAAAAAGTGTCAAAAATGTTAAAAATGACAAGAGACAGTTTTTGACAATTCCTTTATTTAAATGCTTCTTCTTTCTTCTATCTTGCTTCATCTTCTGGTTCTTCTGGCTCTTCTGGTTCTTCTGGTTCTTCCTCCGGCGTTCTCGTCCAGCATCTCCTCCGCGGCGTCTTCTGTCTTCTTCTCCTCGGGCCGCTCCGCACCCATGGCATGGGGGGGAGGCTCCCGCTCTTCTCTTCTTCTCTTCTTCTTTTCTTCTTTTCTTCTTTTCTTCTCTTCTTCTCTTCTTCTTCATTTTCTTCTCCGGGCCGCTCCGCAATCCATGCTGACATGGAGGGAGGCTCCCGCTGTGTGACGGCGCTCCTCGTCTGACAGTTCTTAAATAACGGAGGGGGGCGGGGCCACCCGGTGACCCCGCCCCCCTCTGACGCACGGTGACTTGACGGGACTTCCCTGTGGCATTCCCCATGACGTCACAGGGAAGTCCCGTCAAGTCACCGTGCGTCAGAGGGGGGCGGGGTCACCGGGTGGCCCCGCCCCCCTCCGTTATTTAAGAACTGTCAGACGAGGAGCGCCGTCACACAGCGGGAGCCTCCCTCCATGCCAGCATGGATTGCGGAGCGGCCCGGAGAAGAAAATGAAGAAGAAGAGAAGAAGAGAAGAAAAGAAGAAAAGAAGAAAAGAAGAAGAGAAGAAGAGAAGAGCGGGAGCCTCCCCCCCATGCCATGGGTGCGGAGCGGCCCGAGGAGAAGAAGACAGAAGAGGCCGCGGAGGAGATGCTGGACGAGAACGCCGGAGGAAGAACCAGAAGAACCAGAAGAGCCAGAAGAACCAGAAGATGAAGCAAGATAGAAGAAAGAAGAAGCATTTAAATAAAGGAATTGTCAAAAACTGTCTCTTGTCATTTTTAACATTTTTGACACTTTTTTCGTGAAATGGTAGGGGTACTTATGTACCCCCTTACCATTTCACACAGGGGGGGGGCCGGGATCTGGGGGTCACCTTGTTAAAGGGGGCTTCCAGATTCCGATAAGCCCCCCGCCCGCAAACCCTCACAACCACCGGCCAGGGTTGTGAGGATGAGGCCCTTGTCCTCATCAACATGGGGACAAGGTGTTTTGGGGGGCTACCCCAAAGCACCCTCCCAATGTTGAGGGCATGTGGCCTGGTACGGTTCAGGAGGGAGGGGGGGCCGCACTCTTGTCCCCCCCTCTTTTCCTGCGGCCTGCCAGGTTGCGTGCTCGGATAAGGGTCTGGTATGGATTTTTGGGGGGACCCCACGCCGTTTTTTTTTTTTTTTTTGGCGCGGGGTTCCCCTTAAAATCCATACCAGACCTGAAGGGTCTGGTATGGAATTTAGGGGGAACCCCACGTCATTTTTTTTTTTTAATTTTGGCCGGGGTTCCCCTTAATATCCATCCCAGACCTGAAGGGCCTGGTATGGAATTTAGGGGGACCCCCACGTCATTTTTTTTTTTTAATTTTGGTTCGGGGTTCCCCTTTGGGGAATTCCCATGCCGTTTTTATCAATGAACTTCTATGTGTATTGTCGGCAATGCAATAGCCGCGGGTAGTTTTAAATGAGTTTTTTCCTTCAAAATGTCATTTTGCTGTCAGACTGTTCTAAACACAGGAAACATGCGCCCCTTTACAGGCACACTATAGACACCCCCCAGGTACGAAATTTAAAGGGATATTACACTTTTATTGTTTGACTTTAAGCATTATTAAAATCACTGCTCCTGAAAAAACGGCCGTTTTTAAAACTTTTTTTTGCATTGATCCATGTCCCCTGGGGCAGGACCCAGGTCCCCAAACACTTTTTATGACAATAACTTGCATATAAGCCTTGAAAATTAGCACTTTTGATTATTCATGTTCGTGTCCCATAGACTTTAACGGTGTTCGCATGTTCGAACGAACTTTTTTCCTGTTCGCATGTTCTGGTGCGAACCGAACAGGGGGGTGTTCGGCTCATCCCTATTGTCCGACCGTGAGTACGGGGCATAACTCATTCACCAAAAAAGTGACAACAAGAAAAAACTTACAAACACAGTTTTTAAAAATTCTTTTATTAAAAATAAAAAAAACAATGTCTCCCGATGTAGATCCATCATAAATCACGACGCCCATCAAAAACTGTGCTTGTGTTTTTTTTTTTTATTATTGACACTTATTTTTGCGAATGAGTATGGGTATAATGCACCCCATACTCATTCACATAGGGGGGGTGGGATCTGGGGACCCCCTTTTTAAAGGGGGCTTCCAGATTCTGATAAGTCCCCCGCCCGCAGACCCTCCCAACCACAGCATGCATCCCGATATGGTTTAGGTGGGGAGGTTCTTGCTCGTTCCCTCCCTTTCCTGACCTGCATGCTCAGATAAGGGTCTGGTATGGATTTCGGAAGACTCCATTCCATTTTTTTATTTTAGTGTGCAGTTCCCCTCGGGTTTCCCTTCAGGTCTAGTATGGATTTGAGGGGGATCCCATGCCTTTTTTTTCTCCTAATTTAATTTGCTGGCCTTTTTTTTTTTACATACAGCTGTCAGGGAGGAACCCCACTGACAGCTGTTGACTCATAGGTTGTTAAAGATGCGGCAGCTGGCTTCCCAGCCTGCTACTTAGCAACCAGCTGTATACAGTGTGTTTAACTACCTCAATACCGGGCACTTTCAACCCCTTTCTTCCCAGACCAATTATCAGCTTTCTGTGCTCTCGCACTTTCAGTGACAATTACTCAGTCATGCTACATTGTACCCATATGACATTTTTATAATTTTGTTGACACAAATAGAGTTTTCTATTTTTTGCGATATAAGCGAAAAAAGAGCAAACATTTAAAAAAAACTATATTTTCTACTTTCTATTTTAAAAGAAATCCAATACAATCTAATTTCGTTATAAATTTGGGCCAGAATATATTCTGCTACATGTCTTTGGTAAAAAAAATCCCAATAAGTATATGATAATAGGTTTGTGTGAAAGTTATAGAGTCTACAAGCTATGCTACGTATCTTTGAAAATCTCATTTCTTGAGGCCCTAAAATGTCAGGACAGTACAAATACCCCCCCCCCCCCCCCAAATGACCCTTTGTAAAGATGACAGTCCAAGGTATTTAGTAAGAGGCATAGTGAGTTTTTTGAAGTTACAATTTTTTGACCACAATAGTTTGGAAAATTAAGAATTTGTTTTCCACAAAATTGTCATATTAACAAATTATTTCTCACACATGGCATAGATAAACTTTTACACCCCAAAATACATTCTGCTATTCCTCCTGAGTATGGCGATACCATGTGTGAGACTTTTACATAGCCTGGCCACATACAGAACCCCAACATGCAGAGTGAACCATCAGGCGTTCTAGAAGCATACATTACATATATAATTTCCTGACTACCTATCCACTGGAGCACCAGGACAATGGAACCACCCACAAAATGACCCCATTTTCGAAAGAAAACATCCCAATGTATATTCTACGAGGCACAATGTGTCTTTTGAACATGTCAATTTTTTCCACAAGTTTTTGGAAAATGTGGAAAGAAAATGAAAACTTATTTTTTTTTTACACAAAATTGTCAAATTATAAGATATTTCTAACACATAGGATGTACATAGCAAAAATGACACCTCAAAATACATTCTACTACTCCTCCTGAGTATGGCGATACCACATGTGTGAGACTTTTCCACAGCCTGGCCACATACAGAGGCCCAACATCCAGGTAGCACTGTCAGGCATTCTAAAGGCATAAATTACACATTTAATTTCCTGAGTGCCTATCACGTTTTTGAAGGTTCTGAAAGTATCATGACAATGGAATTATATGTGGCAGATGACCACGGACAGATGTGGCAGATGATCACAGACAGATGTCCACCAGATGCGTGCAGATGATCATGGACAGATGTGCGCAGATGATCATGGACAGATGTGGCAGATGGCCACAGACAAATGTGCGCCAGATGTGCCCCAGATAATCACAGACAGATGTGGCAGATGATCATGGACAGATGTGGCAGATGATCATGGACAGATGTGGCAGATGATCAGGGACAGATGTGGCAGATGATCAGGGACAGATGTGACAGATGATCATGGACAGATGTGCCAGATGATCATGGACAGATGTCCACCAGGTGTGCACAGATGACCATGGACAGATGTGCGCAGATGATCATGGACAGATGTGTGCTGATGACCACAGGCAGATGGACAGATGTGGCAGATGATCATGGACAGATGTGACAGATGATCACAGGCAGATGGTCAGTGAGAGAGATGTGGCAGATGTTCAGTGAGACAAATGTTTACTGGGACAGATGTGTGACAGGTGTTTTTCACTGTGTTGGGGACACTGTGACAGGATACTGTTTGGGGACACCAGCTGGGTGATCAGTGTGTAAAAAACAGCTCATACACACTGATCTCTAGCTCGCAGCACAGATCCACTCTCCTTCTCCTCACTAATAGGCTCTGTGTAAGGAGAATCAGAGCTGATCACCTTGCAACGGCTGTCTTTACATTACATGATGGCTGTGATTGGACACCTGTGATCAGGAGGGCGAGAGGAGGTTTTGTTGTGTATTTTTTATGGCGATATAAATGCACTGTTTAGATGAATCAATGTTTCATTACAATTGTTTTTTAAAATGTGTTTCTATAAATAAAACTTGTTTATTATTATAATTTTCTGTATACTTTGCTATATATTTTTCACACACAATACAAATTAAGTGCCTTAAAAGTCCATTTAGGGGAACCCTGTTTATCTCTTGATCATTGGATGTGGCACTCCCCTTAACATAGGTTAGCCTTTCGCCCCTCTCTTCTCTAAGAATATTTTCGGTTCAGGGCACCACCACCACCGCCTAAGGCCCAATTTCTCTGCCCCTGTTTAACAGGGTCACGTAATTACAATTCTTGATATAATATTTCACAGCAGGGCCCGTTCCAGTGCCCACCAAGAGTAACTGTGAGGGGTTACAGTGTTGTGGTACCACCAACACCTAAGGCTCAATTTTCCACAGAGTATATAGGGCAGGCCATATAGTATATACAGGCGGTCCCCTACTTTCAAACATCTAACTTACAAATGACTCCTACTTAGAAACGGAAGGAGACAACAGGAAGTCAGAGGAAATCTACTCCTAGGAAGGGAAATTCTCTCCTGTAAGAGTTAAAATGGGAAAAAGGTGTCTCCACTGATGCTTTATCACCAATCCTTGTTTCCCTAATAACCCAAAATTTTCAAAATCCAATTGTCATTGGAAAAGAAAATGAGGTGAAATCTTCTGAAGAGGAGCACAGACAGCAAAACAAATGTCCCAGCGGTGATAACCCTTCCCTATGTTTTCCAAAAAGCTTAAAAATAGATTTTTTGGCTGCAGCTACATTTACAAAATGTACCTGTTCCAAATTACAAACAGATTTAACTTAAGTACAAACCTACAGTCCCTATCTTGTTTGTAACTCGGGGACTGCCTGTATACTGCAGTTGTTTAGAGTATATAGGGCCTGGGGGCCCCACGCCTTTTTTTTTCATTTGGGTGCGGGGTTCACCTTAATATCCATACCAGATCCAAAGGGCCTGGTAATGGGCTGGGGGGGGGGCAACATTACATTACTGCTGCAAGCAGTTTTAAATGACTTTTATTCCTTTAGAAATGTCATTTTGTGTAGGGACTGATCTAAACATAGGAAAAATGTGCCACTTTACAGGTATACTATAGACACCCCCTAGGAATAAAGGAATATTACACTTTTATTGTTTCACTTTAAGCATTATTAAAATCACTGCTCCCGAAAAAAATGCAGTTTTTAAAACATTTTTTTGCATTATACATGTCCCCTGGGGCAGGACCCGGGTCCCCAAACACTTTTTATGACAATACCATGCATATTAGCCTTTAAAATTAGCACTTTTGATATTTCAAGTTCGAGTCACATAGACTTTAACGATGTTCGCACTAATTTTTGGTCTGTTTGCATGTTCTGCCACAAACCGAACTGGGGGGTGTTCGGCTCATCCCTATTCATCACCAGACCCTCTAGTGTGGCAGCCGCTGTGTGCACCAACCCAACTAAATAAGTATAGGCCTCTGTAAATAATATGTCCAATGTTCTCCTCTATCTCTCCTCTCCCTATTACTGCTCATCTACAATGACTGTGGAAATGATCTTACCAGACTTTGTCTCCCATCTAGAACTCTCCCTGAAGAGACAGGAAACTGTGCCAAGCTCGGATCTACTCTGAGACTGGATAACTGTTATGCTGCACTGAACTATATCTGTGAGAGCGACTTTGTGTGACCGCACTGATCTGAGGAACACTGTGTGACCGCACTGATCTGAGGAACACTGTGTGACCGCACTGATCTGAGGAACACTGTGTGACCACACTGATCTGAGGAACCCTGTGTGACCGCACTGATCTGAGGAACACTGTGTGACCACACTGATCTGAGGAACCCTGTGTGACCGCACTGATCTGAGGAACACTGTGTGACCGCACTGATCTGAGGAACCCTGTGTGACCGCACTGATCTGAGGAACCCTGTGTGACCGCACTGATCTGAGGAACCCTGTGTGAATGCACTGATCTGAGGAACACTGTGTGACCACACTGATCTGAGGAACCCTGTGTGACCGCACTGATCTGAGGAACACTGTGTGACCGCACTGATCTGAGGAACCCTGTGTGACCGCACTGATCTGAGGAACCCTGTGTGACCACACTGATCTGAGGAACCCTGTGTGACCACACTGATCTGAGGAACCCTGTGTGACCGCACTGATCTGAGGAACCCTGTGTGACCGCACTGATCTGAGGAACACTGTGTGACCGCACTGATCTGAGGAACACTGTGTGACTGCACTGATCTGAGGAACCCTGTGTGACCGCACTGATCTAAGGAACACTGTGTGACCGCACTGATCTGAGGAACACTGTGTGACTGCACTGATCTGAGGAACCCTGTGGGACCGCACTGATCTGAGGAACCCTGTGTGACCGCACTGATCTGAGGAATGCTTTATAAATGTTCTGATCTCAGTGCAATTATTCTGAATTGTATATAAAGTATGGATGAAGTCAAAGTTGTTGCTCCTTCGTGTTTATTTCTGTATTTGTCAAGTAATAAAATGATTGATAATAATATGTATGTACTGAATCTCAGAAGATTATAAGGTAAGGACACTTTTCTCACACCGTCCTCAGATGTCTCCTCAGAGCTGAAGTTATTTGTAATAGATTATACTGGAATGGGGATCCTCAGAGGATGGTGGACGGGAGAGGAGATGAGATTTTAGGTTAGGAAAGAAGAGGAGTTTAGACAAGTAGAAAGGAGAATAGGGGAAGGTTCAAGAAAGGAAGGGAGAGAAGGTTAGAGAGAGGAAGGGTAAGGAGGAGAGGGTTTAAGAGAGGAAGCAAAAGGAGGTTAGGTTCAGGAGAGGAGGTTAGAGAGGGTAAAAAGAAGAAGAGGGGAAAGAAGAGAAGGCTAGGGGAAGGGAAGGGAGGGGAAGGTTCAGGGGTGGAAGAAAGAGGAGGTTTGAGAGGAAGGGTGAGGAGGGGAGGGTTCAAGAGAGAAAGAGAATGGGGTTTAGAGGAGATGTGGGTTCAGGAGAGGAGGTTAGAGAAGGTGTAGGAACAAGAGGGGAGGGACAGGGGTTCAGGAGAGGAAAGATGAGGAGGTTACAGAAGTGGAAGGGAGAAGGTGGAAGGATTTAGGAAAGGAAGGGAGAAAAGGTTAGATAAGAGTAAGGGGGTTTAAGAAAGGAAGAGAGAGGAAGTTAGAGAAAGGGGAGGGGAGGGAGAAGAGGGGAGGTTCAAGAAAAGAAAAAGAGAGAACATAAAGTGGAGTTCCGCCTGCCAAAAAAAATTAAAAGTCAGCAGCTACAAATACTGCAGCTGCTGACTTTTAATATAAGGACACTTACCTGTCCAGGGCACCCGTGATGTCCTCACCCGAAGCCGACCCGTCCCTTGGCTCCGGGTGCAGGCGCCGACATCTTCAGTAAGGGAGACAGAAAGTGAAGCCTTGCGGCTTCACACAGCCTGTTTCCTACTGCCCATGTGCGAGTCGCGCTGCGCGGTATGAATGGTCCCTGCTGTCTTCTGGGACCTATGTGTCTCCCAGAAGACAGCCGGGGGGGTGAGGCTCCAGACACTGCAGAATCTGTGACACCCTTTCACCGCAAGTGGGAGCAAATACTTGGATTTGACAAGTATCTGCTCCCCCCCTGCCAAATGTGAGGGGGGAGGAACCGGATCAGCGGAAGTTCCATTTCTGGGTGGAACTCCACTTTAAGAAAAGAGAAAGGAAAGAAAGGGAGAGGAGGTTAGAGAATGGGGAAGAGAGAGGTTGGGCGGGTTCAGGGTAGAACAGAAAAGGAGGTAAGAGAAGGGGAGGGAAGAAGGAGGAAGGGTTTAGGAGAGGAAGAGAGATAAGGTTAGAGGGGGGATGGGAGAAGAATGGAAGGATGGTGTCATGATCCAGCCAAGAGTGAGTAGCCCTGAGTACAATAATAAAAAAATCACAGTACAAATCTGCTATGATATTAACAATGTAGTGTTGAAGGAAGGGCAACTGTTTAATCTGTATATCCTCCCAATGGGGGGGTCATTTAGATCCCCACTGGACACCAGATGAAGTGTCTACATCACAAATAAACACAGACAAGGTGGAAAGTCTCAGCTCATCTCAGAGATAAATGTCTGTATTTCTCCCATCCTGTTCAGTGCACAGATATACAACTTTCTGCAAACGCTTGGTTCTGCAGCCCTCTCTTCTCTACATCCATTCAAAATACAGTATATACACAACATTTCTCAGCTCCAGAAGGCAGGGGGCGATGATCTGATGTCATACACTGCACAGCATAGAGCAGGGAGCTGAGTGTAATCTGAGACCTAAGTGGAGGGAATTGACACCCCCTCCTCACACAGTCTTTTAGGGAAACATGAACAGCTGAGGCTGTCAATCATCTGCTGTGTGTTGGAGGGGGGTTGGACTGTATCCCGGAATTCTGTGGTGTCAGACAAGAACCACACCAGGTGCTTTGGACTGAGGTAAGTACACACTATAGAACAGGGGTTGGCAACTGCAGCTGTTGTAGAAATACATATCCCACAATGCTTTGCAGGACTAATAGGGCATACACACGGTCGGACTTTGTTCGGACATTCCGACAACAAAATCCTAGGATTTTTTCCGACAGATGTTGGCTCAAACTTGTTTTGCCTACACACGGTCGCACAAAGTTGTCAGAATTTCCGATCGCCAACCACGCGGTCACGTACACCACGTACGACAAGACTAGAAAAGGCCGGTTCAGAACCAAGCGCGGCACCCTTTGGGCTCCTTTTGCTAATCTCGTGTTAGTAAAAGTTTGGTGAGAGACGATTCGCGCTTTTTCAGACTCGTGGTTTTCAGATCATTTTCTGCCGTTCAGTTTGTGCTTGTGGGTTTGTATCTGCTCTTCAGTGCGTGCAGTCAGTTCGTATCAGAGTTTTCTGTGTGATCTTGCCTGCTCGTTGCTGTTTTTCAGGTCGCTCTTCACAGGCCTTGCTGTTCTTCAGTGCGTTCTGTTACTTCGTTCTGAGCAGCCGACTGTTTTCTAGCCATGTTTCGTATGCGTACTCCTCGTAGAGTTCGTGCTGTGCGGGGGCTTGGTGTTGGGGTCCTGACCTTGACACAAGTCCAGTCCATGAACAGGGTGGGGAGGAGTTCATGGACCAAGAATTGGTTGCTTCAGCGTGACCAGTTCTCTCATATGCCTTTGCTCCGTGAGATCCGTGAGAATAATCCTGATGATTTCAGGAACTTTCTCAGGATGACGGACCCCGTGTTTAACCGTTTGTTGGCTTCGCTGACCCCCTATATTAGCAGGCAGGATACCTGCATGAGGCAAGCCATCACTCCGGAGCAGAGGTTGGTTGCTACCTTGCGGTATTTGGCCACAGGGAGAAGCCTGCAGGACTTGAAGTTCTCGACAGTCATCTCCCCCCAGACTCTGGGGATCATTATCCCAGAGACCTGTTCTGCCATCATCCAGGTCCTGCAGAAGGAGTATATGAAGGTAAGATTTTTATCCTTTAATATCACATTTTATTGTCTTTAATGTAATGTATTGTATTTCTTTCCTCATTCCCTAATTACCATGATTGTAATATGCTGTGAATGTCCCCTTTGTCCTCATCCATGCTGGATTTTTATGTAATTATTATTTTATGTCCTTCATACATATTTGCCCTTCACTAACCTCCCCAGCATGGTGTCTCCTGGCCCTATATTCACCTCATGTAGTCACTTAACAATGTATTTTATCAGCTCCATAGTAGTGCTTTACCCCAAACACCCCCTAAAATGTTTGGTAATGTTATTTTTGATTTAAATTCAGGCAGAGTGCCATAGGCTTTTTTTTGTGGTGGGAAAAAATAAGGGGTTGCGCTAATACCTGTGTACCTTAATATAAAATCTACAGTGAGAAGATATTTATATAATGGCTATATATAAACCAAAAGTAATGTGCAAACATTAAATAGTGATATGAAAAAGTCCCATCAAGTGAAACATCAAATATAATATCTTAGTGAGTCCAAATCACCAACAGAAACCAAAAAAAGTCCAAGTGATAATTGGTATTAATCCATGACAGCAAGGGAGGGTCCACCACCAGACAATGGAAGGGGTTGCTCCTTACCAGATGGCCATGACCCCCCACCACAGAGGATCACAGCAAGCAGAAATCTTTAAAAGCCAGAATTAGGAACTGCCAACAATGTCCACCACTTTTTTTTGTGGTGTCCCAAAATAATTTTTAGTAACCCTCCCTCCCCCAACTGCTAAGTCAGCTAATCACAATTCTCTATCCTCAATCATCTATCTGCTGACTTTGCCAAACCCATACACACTATACCCATCTCTTTTGTGCTCAGATTTATGGATGAATTCCCCAAAGCATGTAGTGCAAGGGCCTGCCTGTATACTTTCCAATGGTACTGTTTAAAGTTTTTGTATCCTATTATTATCTTGATAGGTAATAGTAGAATGTCCAAATGTCCTCAAATGTGTACAGTGTGTATTTATATCTTTGTATTATGACACTTACCTGTCCATTGGGCTGCCAATAGTGTAACTAAGGAGGGGCTGTTCCAAGTAATACCCTGTATTTAGGCATTCATCTCTCAAGGAAGTGAAGAGGGTTACCTGTCCAAGAGTCCCCCCCATAATGTTAGAAATGGCCCATGAGAGGGGGGAGGGGGAATATGATAGTTGTACCTTATACTTTGGCGTTGTTAAATTCCCCTTAATAAATGCTATCTGGAGGTTGCCCCATAATGTTTGTGTCTAATCTGCTTGCCATGTTTCAGAGTAAAAATAGTAATGTTTATTGTTTTTTCCTCAACAGTTTCCTTCCACGCCACGGGAATGGCAGACTGTGGCCTCCCACTTTGCCCAGCGGTGGGACTTTCCTAACTGCGGAGGGGCAATTGATGGGAAACACGTCCACATCGTCCCACCACCCAACTCGGGGTCATACTATTATAATTACAAGGGGTTTAATAGTATAGTGATGTTGGCGGTGGTGTCGGCTAATTACGACTTCTTGTATGTGGACGTGGGGAAGCATGGCCGGATGTCCGATGGTGGAGTCATCGCCCAGACGGAGTTCTACAGGCGTCTCCAGAATGGCAGCTTGGACTTGCCAGCTCCAGAGGACAATGTGGAAGGTCTCCCATTTGTGTTCGTTGCTGATGAAGCGTTTGCGTTGGGGGACCACCTGATGCGGCCATTCCCGATGAGGACCCTCACCCCGGAACAGAGGGTTTTTAATTACCGGCTGGCCAGAGCCCGAAGAGTGGTGGAGAACACATTTGGAATCCTGGCCAGCCGGTTCCGACTATTTCTGACACCCATCCACATGGCAGAGTATAAACTGAACCATATAATACTTGCGTGCTGTGTCCTCCATAATTTTTTAAGAAAACATTCGGCCAACTATGCTGGCTCAGTTGGGCCTGAGGCCGGAATCCTACATCCAACAACACTGACAGCGCTTGAAAGTGGCCGTCCTGGCTTGCCCTCCCTGAGTGCCCGTGATGTCCGGTTACGATACCTGGAGTTCTTTGCGGGTAGGGGGGCTATCAATATGCCAGACAATATGTGAAGCCTTTTTCTAATAAAAAAAAAACAAAAGAAATTCTTTGTGGACATTTACTGCTTGTGTTTGTTTTAGCTGACCCTGACAGAAATGTGTTGAGTGCAGAAAATGTCATGATTGGGTAGCCTTTTAAAAAAAACACTGTTGGCTGGTATTTCCTAAATGCAAAAACACATTTCACTACAAGTGCACTTGCAACTGCACTGAAACTGCACTTGTAGTGCAAAGTGGATTTGCCCTTAGGAAATAACCCCCATTTTTGCATAAAACAGCTATTACATCACCCCAAAAGTGTTGTAGTGTTGAGACAATAATCCACACATTCTTGAGTAACCAACTTTTTTATACCTGCACAATCACATGTGCAATTACCAAAGGTTTTTAAAACAAACCAACATGTTTGTTGTATAACAATTTTTGCAGTAGCATTATCAAAAATCAAAATGTCCATTTAAGATAAATCAGGCATGTGTAAAACCCAAAAGAAAGCCAAAAAACTTGAACTTACAAAGTTCACATTTAGAAAAACCTGAAGGCTATATCAGACATCAGTATTTAGGAACTGTGTTTGATATAGCGTTCAGATGGGGGGAAATCACCCCTGGAAAAGCCAAATTTGGAAGATGCACACCAAGTTCCGAATGTCAACATGTGCTATCTGCCATCAGGGGGGATCAAGGGACGTGTTTTGGGGGAGCAAGCCCTTCCTCAACGCTACTTTATAATTGATGAAGGGGTTGCACCCCCAAAACGCGTCCATTGATCTCCCGTGATGGCAGATAGCACATGTTGACACACTGTGTGCATCCTCTAAATTTGGCTTTTCAAAACATTGCAAAAAGATTTTAAAAATTGGAACACAATCCCAAAAATATATTTTGTGGGGTTTTAAATTCGCCCCAAAACATCAATGATGTTATTATTTTTTTTAATAACATAATTTATTTTTTGCTGTATGTTGTGCAATTTGAGATTACACCCCATGATCTCCCCGATCAGGATCTGGGCACTTTCTGAAGTAAAGCGTTCTGGATCCACAACCTCACCATCACCTAAAAAGAGAGAAACAAAACAAAAACAGGTATCAAAAATCTGCCACCATCCATATCGGTAACCTGAGCCTGTGGTCGCAGACACTCAACTGTTGTGGTGCCAATCTCCACCACATCTTCTTCTTCCTCCTGCTCTTCTTCGTTTGGGGGTATTTCACCTTCTTCCATAGGTGGGGGGTCTGTGGTCTCCTCAGATGAGGGGTGTCCTCCGAGTCTTTTCTCCCCTATGTAAAACAAAAATGGTATAATTAGCACACAGATATTTGATGGCAGAACTAGAAATAGGAAACATTGCTTGGAAGTGGGGTACAATTGTCTATTTTAGCCGAGTTCCAAGATGTATTTTTTTTATTGCCCTTTGTCAAGCTGCAATACTTTACTGGTTTAGTACAAACTTCACAGATGGAGACCCCCCTATAGTATACACTGGAGCACCTGTGTGCCCCCCCTAATAAAAATGTTGCTCTAGGATCCCACACTAGTGCTCCAGTGTCCAGATGTGAAAACAGCTGCTCAGTGTCTTCTCCTTACACACAATCTAGTTGGCATTTCATTCTAGTAACAAACCCATCTACACAAACAACTATTTGGCATCCAAGTAGGCCCTAAAAAAAATGTGGGAAAATGCATATGGCCTAAACAATGGTGTTTTAGAGGCCCAAAGAAAAATGTTTGATATGAACGAATAATGGGCCCATGAACATTAAAGTTGCCCTTTTAAACGTTACAATTACTAAAAGCATATGGAGCAGAATGAACGTAATAAAGACAGAAAGAATAGGAACACAGCACAACTACTTACTTTTTTGCAGCACTCTCCGGATCTTTCGGTACTGCTCTGGCTCTCTTAATTTCAGGTCCGATCACCGCTTCCGGAGCTGATCTTTTGATCTTCGGACCCCGAAATTCCTCTCAAGACTCCTGACCGCTTTCACCATGATCTTGGCCTTTCGGATGTTCGGGTTGGGGTAAGGCCCATACTTTCCATCATAGTCAGCCTTCTTCATGATTTCGACCATCTCCAATATCTCCCCAAAGGACATATTTGTGGCCTTAAAATGTCTCCTTCTGGATCAGGACGTGTCCGGATCCGGGCTTTCCTCCTCCTCCTCCTCGTTCCTGCAATTAGCACGCACCTGCTGTGACTCCGCCATCATGCTCTTCCCCCACTGCGCGAACGAAAAGGGGCGGGGAATAGACTAGAAAGAACGTAAGGGGCGGGCGGAGTTACACGCATGCGCAGTGTGTATAAAGCGTAACACGCATGCGTATTACGTACGATCTGTGAGCGGAGGAAGGAGCATTGGACACGCCGATCGTAAGAACGAAGGTAAGAGACAAACTTGTGCCTATACTGCTTCTACATTGAGGCCTATATTGTAACAAGATTAGGAGAGTTTTGTCTGACATTAGGCTTTGTCTTGTGTTGTGTCTTGCAGTGAACATGGATATGGTACTCAAAGATAATGACTTCATGTCAGTATTCATAGATATCTTAAGGGAGCTGCCCTGTCTGTGGGAGATTAAACACCCCCATTTCAAGAACCAAGCAAAGAGGAAGGCAGCACTGGAGCAATTGTGTGAAATTGTGAAGCAGGTGATCCCCACGGCAGACATCACCTATTTAAAGAAATTAATTGGTTGCCTGAGGAGCACATATCTGAGGGAGCGCAAGAAAGTCCTGGATTCACAGAGATCCGGAGCAGCAGATGACATCTATGTCCCCAGGATGTTGTACTACGACAGGCTGCATTTTCTGGCAGGCCAGACTGAACCCAGGCCATCCCTCTCCAGTCTTCCTTCCACGCTTCCTTCCCCCCTGGCTGAGGCTTCTTACGCCCAACCTGGGCCTTCCAGGCCACATGTGGAGGAGCCCAGATTGAGCCAGGTATAGCATTCCTCTAAATATTTCTGCTTGTACAATCAATGATGTTAACTAGATGTTAGTTGGGAGTACTAATTTAGGATTGTGATTGATGATGCAAAACATTACAACCATATCCCTTTTTCATACACAGGGAAGTCTCAGCCAGGAGGTGGCCGGGCCGAGCCGGCTGGCTGATCTGCAGGTCCCTCCACCCCCCCTGAAAAGAGAAAGTGGCAGTAGGAGGAGTGCCCTAGAGGAGGCTACCAGAGGACTCTTTTGGAGGGCTACAGAGGTCCTGGGAGCACGACAGACCGTGGAGGAGGACATTGCTGCCGTCATTGCATATAAAATACAGAGGATGGAGGAGGGACAACAAGTCATGTGTGAGGCGCTCATATCGGAGGCTCTGGAGAAAGGTATGAGGGGCCAAATTACAGCTCAGACACACCTTTGTGATGGTCCTCCTCCTCCTCCTGCAGGTCCTCCTCCTCCCTCTCCTCCAGGTCCTCCCAGTCCTCCTCCAGGTCCTACTCCTCCTCCTGCCAGGACTCCAACTGCACAGCCACAGCCCGGAAGGAAGCGTGGAAGGAAGACCAGAAAGTGAGGACCCTGGATCTAGTCTGGTCGGCCAAAAAATGCAGCCTCTTGTGGTACCACAGCCTGGGGACACAGATGTCATCTGCTGCTATCTGGATCTCTGCGAATTCTGGACCAGACTGCCCTCCCTTACATATGGACTCCTCAGGCCACCAATTTTGATGTTCAAGAATTGATGTCTGCCGTGGGGGTCCCAGGCTTCGCTAATTTCTCATGTTGATCCAGTGTTGCCTTCCTCTTTGTTTGGTTCTGATCCCTTAATAAAGGATTTTTGTTTTGAATTATATTCCCCTATGTGTTTTACTTAAAAAATGACAGTTTGTTTGTGAGGATTCAGGTACATTTCAAATATACAATGTGAAATGAACAAGGGACACCAACAACAAACAATCTCCTTGAGAATAAATAATAAAAGATATCAATGGTGTTGGGGTAACTTGACACACAAAACACACACAAAAATATTCTGGAGTAAAAATAAAAATAACATTGAACAAAGATCAGCCTTTGAAAAAATACAAACATTACAGAAAAAAAAAAGGCTTAAAATAAAAAAAAAAAAAAATAATATAAAACTGTCAGATGTGACAACTAATAACAATATATTGAGGGAATCCCAATAAAAAAAACAAAATAAAAGTTTGTGAGAAGTGTGTGTGAATATGAGCATCAAAACTACTTATTTCTTGTCACATTATAAAGAAGAAGAGAGTGCGCTGTATTAAACCATTTTTAACATTGCAGCGTGATGAAAGTGCTGTATCCATTGCGAACGCTAAGTTTACCAGAACGAGCTGTCCTGTCTCGGAATTTCTTCTGAGCATGCGTGGCACTTTGTGCGTCGGAACAGGCCACACGTGGTCGGAATTGACGCGATCGGATTTGGTTGTCGGAAAATTTTATCTCCTGCTGTCCAACTTTGTGTGTCGGAAAATCCGATGGAAAATGTCCGATGGAGCCCACACACGGTCGGAATTTCCGACAACACGCTCCGATCGGACATTTTCCATCGGAAAATCCGACCGTGTGTACGGGGCATAACAATCACATGCATGACTCCCAGAAGCAGAGATGATGGGACTTGTAGTTCTGCAACAGCTGGAGGGCCAAAGTTTGTCCACCCCTGCTATAGAAGAATATGCTTTGTTCATTTTTATTTTCCGGGGTGTACAACCACTTTAAAGGGAAAAAAATTTAAAAAATGCTAAAATTTGTTTAAATAACATTTCTGGGGGATGTGTTAAACCTGCCTGTGAAGTGGCTCATCTGTATGATGTACTACAGGAAAAGTGATATTCACTAAGTAAAAAAAAATGAATTGCCGGCTGCTAAATGATATTTCCCGGTCACTTTGTTCTGTTTGTAAAAAAAAGACCAGGATTACTCTCAGCATTTATATCAGGCCGATATCTTGGGTGAGGGTCTGCTATGGATTGTAATAGGGGAACCCAAAAAAAGCAAACACAAAACTACGCACATATCCTTGAAAAGTTGTCTGGTCTGGATGTCAAGGGGGAACTCACGAAGAAAAGAAAAAAAAACTGCATGTGGGCCACAAAAATGTAATATCAGTTTCCCTTTAAAAAAATAGAGGGCTTCATGCCGCCAACACAGAATTCACCTTTTTGCACATTTTGCTAAACACACGGGGGAACCAAAAAGAAGCAATGGGTTGTGGAAGTGGAACTATACTCACCTCCATTCCATGATGTGGCATCAACGAGCTCCCTCACCAGCAGTGACATCTTCTCAGATAATACCAGTGGATGGTGTAATTGTGCCCCATCACCCCCCATCCCTTTCCCTGGGAATGGTAACACTCTTCTTAACAGCTTCTCTTCACCCTGATTGGAGTAAAAGGAAGGCAAACGTCACCAAGATTTATAAATGAGAAAAACATAATTCCAGTGGTAAAAACTGGAAAGGTGAAGCATAGTAATTCTAGTTGCCAAACACAACTATGGAAACCCCTTTTAGAAATCGGTGAAATACAGATGTGAAAGGGATGGCAGAGGTATCAAACTTGGGATTAAAAGACCCATCTGACCCGATGTAAAATGTAGACACATTCCTTAGTAGAATAAGGAGTAGGAGGACCTTATAGAGATAAAAGACACAAAGGAGTATTATTTGGATGTTCTACACAAACAGTAAACTAGGACCTCTCCGTACACATGAGGCATCCCTGTATGATCAGATAGATGGATTCAGCGATCAAGTATGCACTCTCATGTGAACCCCTGTCTCTTCTTCATTTCCTTTTGTAAATCAGTCCCATCATCTCTATTAAACATCATGCTGTTGTTCCTCCTGTCCCCATACAAGTCTGACCACAGTCTGCAGACACAGAGGAGCACTCAGGTCTCATTACCTCTTCCCCTCTGGCTGGAGAGACCACAGAACATCATATGAGAGCAGAGACACCATGGAGGAGGACGCCAAGTCTGCACGGAGGAGCGCTCAGAGAGCAGGTAACCTGGGGAGGGATGGGGAGAACAAAGTGAGGACATTTATTAATGCAGTTGGGGCTCAAATCACCAATCTTCATGTGCAAATATGTCAGCAGTTATTGTTGGATCTTTTTGCCATCAAATCAACAAATGCATGGGGAAAAGGGAAGGGGTGGAGGGGGGGCAGGGGGAATGGGATATGGGGGTGGAGTGGGGGGTGTGAAGAGGGGGGGTGCGAAGGGGTGTGGTGAGGGGAGAGGAGGGGAGGCGGAGGGGAAAGGGAGGGGTTTTAACAACGAAACAGAGTCATGAGCTTGTCCCACACAGAGAAAAACACAAACGAGTAAGTGAGGATGTCTAGCTTAAAAATGATCTCTTACAACGTCAGGGGTTTGAATTCCCACGTAGAACGTGCCAATATCTTATGTGAACTGAAGTTTCTGAAAGCCGAGGTGGCATTGCTTCAAGAGCATAGATGTGCGCAGCCTATTGTATTAGGGTGTGCACTTCAAAGCTCCAGCACATATGCCTTTGTGACATTTTAACCGGCTTCTTCCCCACTCGTCATCCTAAAACAATGGGGGGGAGCAGGTGAGCACACAGGGGGACCTGGGCAGCAGAAAGAAGAAAAACTGGGACAAGAGGGGTGGCATACATTAGTACAAATCCCCTGTATTTTCTTCCCGTGGCAGCTGAATATCGGCGGGAGGAAGGGGAGGAGAAACATACTTTCAGCTGCTGCAGAAGAAAATACAGATCGGTCCATTCATTTCCACTCCAGCCGCCTACCCTGTCCAGGTTCTGGGGGTCGGCAAGTAAGGATTGCGGCTTACCTGTCACCTGCCCACAATTGATGGGTTGCCAACTGAAGGATTAGGGTGTGCCCAGGCACACCTGGCACACCCCTTGCGCACACCTATGTTCAAGAGACACATTTAAGCGCTAGCAAGAATCAAAAAATCTACTCTAGAGATTTCCCAGTGTGGTACTACAGTGACTCACCGATTAAAGGGGCAAGAGGAGTGGCCATAGGGTTTGCCAGGGAGACCAGATTTGAGCTGGAGGAGGGACTGGCCGACCCGGAGGGTCGGTTTCTCTTCTTAAAAGGTAAAATTAACGGCTCGAGGTGCTCTCTGGCAAACATCTATGGGCCAAACAAAAACACTTATAGAAAAGTAATAGGTATACTGGCAAAATTTGAAGAATTCAAGATGGGGAAGGCTATTATAGCGGGGGATTTCAATATATGTTTAGACCCTGAAAAAGATTGTTCGTCACATGTCCGGGGGACAGGTGGAGTATAGGCAAGAAAACTCAAAAAGAAGCTGCAACAGCTTCAGCTGGTAGATGTATGGAGGACTTTTTCCTGGATGAACATAGGTTACTGGAAGCGGTTACGGGGGCAGTTATTGGTAACATGACGTTTTCTGATCATGCACCGGTGAGTTTACAAATAAAAATAGGGGAACCTCATATACAGGGTTTGAAACAGGAAAATCTGGATGCCGCACACCGGATAAAGTTGAAAACATCTTCTTTATTGTAAAACTTGGATCATAAAAAACAGGACAATCAGGCGGGTGGTACAGACACAGCTGACGCGTTTCGCGCTCTAGTTCGAGCGCTTACTCATAGCTATGAGTAAGCGCTCGAACTAGAGCGCAAAACGCGTCAGCTGTGTCTGTACCACCCGCCTGATTGTCCTGTTTTTTATGATCCAAGTTTTACAATAAAGAAGATGTTTTCAACTTTATCCGGTGTGCGGCATCCAGATTTTCCTGTTTCAAACCCTGCTTCAATTTGCATTTAGCCAGCACCTGGGACTCCTCTCCTCTGAAGGATTCACTAATACACACCTGAAAGCAAGTTCTCCTGAGCGGTGATTTATTTTTTCTGTCTTGTCTGCAACCTCATATACAGGGTACAGGGTGGAGATTGAACGAAGATCTGCTACAAGACAAAGATATCCTAAAGAGAATCAAGGAAGAACTGGATTGGTACTTTAAAATAAATATGCCCGGGGAGGTAAATGAGGCTACAGTCTGGGAGGCCCATAAAGCATATATCCGGGGCATACTAATGATGGTAGGTACGGAAAAAAAAAAAGAGATGGAAAAAAGAAAGGACAGCCCTGGTAAAATAAATCCAAGAACTAGAGCGGCAACATAAAACATCGGGAGGGAGGGAGGCTTGGATAAACCTACAAAAAAAAAGTGAAGAGCTGAGGGCTTGTACAGAACAGGAAACGCGTAAAACTTATAACTTGGTCAAGAAAGAAAGATACATCAACGGTAACAAACCAGGCAAACTCCTAGCCAGGGCCTTGAAAAAAAAGAAAACGAGTAACTTTATAGAAAAAATCAAGACCAAATCAGGTGAATTTAAATACAAAACGTGTGACATTGCGAAAGCATTCAAAGATTTTTTTGGAGAGTTGTACGCAATAAACTCAAATAGCTCACATGAGTCAAATAGACGTAAGCGAGAGGACAGCAAAACTTTCTTAAAAGAGGCAAATTTAACAAAAATTGCGGAAGACGACAAAGTTATACTAGATGCCCCAATAACTGAACAGGAACTTAAAAAAGCCCTACAGGATACCCCAAATGGGAAAAGCCCAGGCCCAGATGGGCTGACTGTCCTTTATTATAAAAAACTACAGGAAACATTGATTCCCATAATGTGTTCATACATGAATGGGATAGGGGAAAACTGGGAGATGAGGAAGGAAGCATTAGAAGCAAGCATCGCCATCATTCAGAAAGAAGGGAGGGATAGCACGTTATGTTCCAGTTACAGGCCCATTTCTATTTTGAACGTCGACACAAAGCTATTTGCGAAGATCTTAGCCAACAGACTGAAAAAGATAATAAATGAGATTGTCCATTCTGACCAAGTGGGCTTCATGCCGGGTAGGGAAGGGAGAGATAACGGCATTAAAACGTTAATGGTGTCCCAGATAATGAAGGATAGAGGAGCCCCAGGTCTACTCCTGTCGATGGATGCCGAAAAAGCCTTCGATAGGGTAGACTGGGGCTTCATGTGGGATACTCTTGAGGAGATTGGCATAGGCAATAATATGCTCAGTAGGATAAAGGCCTTATACACTTTCCCCACAGCAAGAGTTAAGACGAACGGCACTCTTTCCGAACCTTTTATTATGCACAATGGCACTAGACAGGGGTGCCCACTTTCCCCGCTGCTTTTCGTGCTGACATTGGAACCTTTATTGGCGAAGATAAGACTCAGCCCGGACATCAGTGGGGTCAAAATTGGGGAAGAAGAGTACAAAATAGCTGCCTTTGCGGACGACGTCTTACTGTACGTCACCCGCCCGAGGATCACCCTTCCGAACCTGCTAGAGACCATTAAGACTTATGGCAGATTATCTAATTTCCGGGTTAATTCAACGAAGTTGGGAATATTGGAAATAGTGGAAGATAAAGAAGGGGATAAGGCTTACCAAAAGAGCCTCCCATTTAAATGGGGGATAAAGGAGCTTAACTACCTAGGAGTTAAAATCTCTCCAGCAAAAGAGACACTGTTCCAAGCCAATTATATGTCACTCCTTAATTAGATCAGGACTGACTTGAATAGATTCCCGCGCAACCAACTCTCTTGGGGAGGCAGAATAAACTTACTCAAAATGTCAGTTCTCCCAAAAATCACATATAAAATTCAAATGCTCCCAATTTCAATACCGCAGAGTTTTTTGAATAAATTGCACACTTTGTTTTTAATGTTTATATGGAGGGGCAAAAAAACACGAATCAAGTACGCACAATTAGTTAATGATAAGAGGAAAGGGGGGTGGGGGGCACCTGATATCAAAAAATATTATGTAGCTATAGTTGTATCACGTATATTAGACTGGGCGAAAAATAATAAAGAAAAACAATGGGTGAAATTAGAGAGTATAACGAGTGGGGTGTAGTTGGGTAAAAATGTGTGGATACCACCACAGTTTAGAAAACTGAGCACGAAAACACTGGACATCACTAAACACACTTTAACTTTGTGGGATAAAATACATGACAGGGAGCAATGGGGATATAATTCACCGTTAATTCCACTTAAGGACACAGATTATTTTCTGCCTGGGAGGTAGGATCTGTTTGGGAGGTGGATATTAAAGGAAGAGGCCCAACTAAAAGACATCACAAGTCAGGGCAAGTTGTGTACATATCAGGAACTAAAAGCTAAAGATAAATGGTTTACAATGGATATTTGGAAGTACAGGCAGTTGAAACAATTTGTTGATTCACTCCCACAGCCAATAAGGTCGATGGAAGATCTCCACCCCCTCGAAAAAGCACTTCTTGAGAAAAAAGGGAGGGGAGATGTGTCTAGGATCTATAGAATTTTGATTAAAATGAGAGAGGTGGAGTGTCCGATATTTCTTAGGAAATGGGAGGAGGAATTGGAAAACAAGATCAGTGAAAGGGAGGTGGGGCTTGTCCTTGAAAGAGTGAACGCCACTTCAGTGAACTATAGGGTATCTGAGATGAACTTCAGAATCTTGGCGCGAATGTATATGATCCCGGACAGAGCACATAAATTACAGAAAGAAATATCGCAATCATGTTGGAGGGGTTGTGGGGACATAGGGACAATGGCGCATATATGGTGGCAGTGCCCGGAAATGAAAAAATTCTGGGGGGAGATAAAGAGAATTATATCTGGGATCACCAGTACGAGGGTCAGGGATGACCCCTGGGTCTGTTTACACCATGGGAGTAACATGCCCACAAAAAGGTATCTGAAATCACTGTTACCGCATCTCCTCAATGCCGCTAAAAGTCTTATTCCTAGACACTGGTTAGACAGAAGGAGACCCACAATGCGGGAGTGGTTCAATAAAATAGAGGCAATAATGTAGAGGAAATTCACTGCCTGAAATATCTGAGATACAGTGAAGGGTTTGAGATGGAAGAGTACGAAGAGACGTGGAGAGACTGGGTAAAATACAAGTCATCCCTCCAGGTGGCTGAGGTGTGGGAAACTGAGCTGGATAACTCACCCAACATAAATTTAAACATAAACTGGAACTAGACGATTCACACTCTAACAGATCAAAAGAGAAGGAGGAGGAGTGTGATAGGTATAAGTCATGACTCTTGTGGGACGAGCCGGGTGGGTAGGGCCGGGGGGGGTCGGGTGGGGATTAGGGTCTAGAGAGGGGGGGTTCTAGGGGTATAAAATCTTTCTTTGAGGATATTTGCATAGTATGTTGTAAATACTATCTTTCAATAAAATGGATGAGGAAAAAAAAAAAAGTAAGCCACAATGATGTGAAATTGTTAGGGATGAGATTGACTGGAAAGTTGAAACAATATCTCCCACATAAACATTTTGCTGAAGTGGAAAAAAAAAAAAAAAAAAAAAAAATAAAAATCAACAGGTGTAGTTTTCTGTGGTAGTGCCACCAAATAGCCGATGATATTTTTATGTTTGTCACCAACCCTATAGTCACTCTCCCTAACCTTTCAGCCCCTTTGTCCCACTTTGGTAGTCCCTCTGGTCTCCATATCAACCACACCAAATCCAAGATTTTGAATGTTTCCTTACCACCACATTTAGAGGTCTCTTTCCCCTACTCATGGGAACTGAACTGCCTCCCCTACCTAGGAATTTATCTCACCTCCTCATGTGATACTCTTCATGAAGCTAATTGCCCACCACTTTTTCATAAATGTAAACATTTGTTAATTATCTGGTACACCTTCCTTCTATCTTGGTTAGGCTGAATTGCATCAATTAGGATGACCTATCAACTGAAGTCACTATATCTCTTCTGGGTCCTACCTCTGTGAGTCCCCTCCCACATTTCACATATACAACAAAACCAAATCATACAATTCATCTGATGCCATCACAATCCTGGACTTGCTAGCTACTAGGGATGAGCCGAACACCCCCCGGTTCGGTTCGCCCCAGAACCTGCGAACGGACCGAAAATTCGCACGAACGTTAGAACCCCATTGACGTCTATGGGACTCGAACGTTCAAAATCAAAAGTGTTAATTTTAAAGGCTAATTTGCATGGTATTGTCCTAAAAAGGGTTTGGGGACCCGGGTCCTGCCCCAGAGGACATGTATCAATGCAAAAAAAACTTTTAAAAACGGCCGTTTTTTCGGGAGCAGTGATTTTAATGATGCTTAAAGTAAAAAAAAAAAAAGTGAAATATTCCTTTAAATATCGTACCTGGGGGGTGTCTATAGTATGCCTGTAAAGTGGCGCGTGTTTCCCGTGCTTAGAACAGTCCCTGCACAAAATGTCATTTTTAAAGGAAAAAAAGTCATTTAAAACTGCTTGCGACTTTAATGTAATGTCGGGTCCTGGCAATATGGATGAAAATCAGTGAGACAAACGGCATGGGTACCCCCCTTCCATTACGAGGCCCTTTGGGTTTTGTATGGATATTAAGGGGAACCCCGCGCCCAAATTAAAATAAGGAAAGGTGTGGGGCCACCAGGCCCTATATACTCTGAACAGCAGTATACAGGCGGTGCAAACAAGACAGGGACTGTAGGTTTGTTGTTAAGTAGAATCTGTTTGTAATTTTGAACGGGTACATTTTTAACGTGTTTAGCTCCAGCCAAAAAATCTTTTTTAAGCTTTTTGGAAAACATAGGGAAGGGTTATCACCCCTGTGACATTTGTTTTGCTGTTTTTCCTCCTCTTCAGAAGATTTCACCTCACTTTTTGTCCCAATGACAAATGTTTTTTGAAAATTTGGGGTTTTTTGTGGAACAAGGATTGGAAAGCATCAGTGGAAAGGAGAAATGTTTTTCCCATATTAACACTTACAGGAGAGAATTTCCCTTCCTAGGGGTATATTTCATCTCACTTCCTGTTGTCTCCTTCCGTTTGCAAGTAGGAGACGTTTGTAAGTTAGATGTTTGAAAGTAGGGGCCTGCCCTATATACTTAGCAGAAATTTGGGCATTAGGTGTTGTTGTGGCCACAACACTGTAAGCCCTCACAGGGCCCTGCTGTGAAATATTAGATCAAGAATTGTAATTACATGCCCCTGTTGAACAAAGGCAGAAAAATTGGGCCTTTGGTGGTGGTGGTGGTGCTGGTGCCACAACACTGTAAGTCCTCACTCACTCCTGACGGGTGCAGAAATGGGCCCTGCTGTGAAATATTAGATCAAGAATTGTAATTACATGCCCCTGTTGAACAAGGGCAGAAAAATTGGGCCTTTGGTGGTGGTGGTGGTGCTGGTGCCACAACACTGTAAGTCCTCACTCGCTCTTGGTGGGTGCAGAAATGGGACCTGCTGTGAAATATTAGATCAAGAATTGTAATTACATGCCAATGTTGAACAAGGGCAGAAAAATTGGGCCTTTGGTGGTGGTGGTGGTGCTGGTGCCACAACACTGTAAGTCCTCACTCGCTCTTTGTGGGCGCAGAAATGGGCCCTGCTGTGAAATATTAGATCAAGAATTGTAATTACTAGCCCCTGTTGAACAGGGGCTGAAAAATTAGGCCTTAGGAACTGGTGCTGGTGTCACAACACTGCAACCCCTCACAGACACTCTAGTTGGAACGCAGGAACGAGCCCTGCTGCAAAGTATTGCATCAAAAATTGTAATTACATGCCCCTGTTAAACAGGGGCTAAAAAATTGGACCTTAGGCACTGGTGCTGGTGCCACAACACTGCAATCCCTCACAGATACTCTAGTTGGAACGCAGAAACGAGCCCTGCTGCAAAGTATTGCATCAAAAAATTATAATTACATGCCCCTGTCAAACAGGGGCTGAAAAATTGGGCCTTAGGCACTGGTGCTGGTGCCACAACACTGCAACCCCTCACAGATACTCTAGTTGGAACGCAGAAACGAGCCCTGCTGCAAAGTATTGCATCAAAAATTGTAATTACACGCCCCTGTTAAACAGGAGCAGAAAAATTGGGCCTTAGGCACTGGTGGTGGCGCCCAGAACCAAAAATGTTCTTACAAGCTATCAGAGTGATCATTGAGGAGGAAGAGGATAATTACTCAGGGATAGTCACTCAGCATCAGCATAGGCAGTCTTTGAAGGGATCTGAGATTTCAAAAAAAATTATTCGGTTACATCAGCATCAGGTGGTTGGTAGCTGGTGGTGATCCAAGACTGATTCATTTTTAAGAAGGTCAGTCGATCGACTGAGTCGGTGGACAGACGCACCCTGTGATTGGTTACAAAGCTTCCAGCAGCACTGAATGTGTGTTCCGAAAGAACGCTGGATGCAGGAAAGGCCAGTAGCTCAATTGCATACTGTGCAAGCTCTGGCCAGTGATCCATCCTCAAGACCCAAAAACCCAGAGGATTTTCGGTGGGAAAGGTGTCCAAGTCAGATCTTGGCCCTAGGTATTCCTGCACCATGTAAAACAGACGCTGGCGATGGTTGCTGGAACCGATCATACCTTGGGGCTGCGGACCAAAAAATTGTCTGAACGCATCGATCAGACGGCCACCTTCTCCACCGCTCCTTCTTTGACTGACCGAAGCCTCAGCAACACGTTGTCCAGAAACAGGAGTTTGTAACCTCCCAGTCTCTGGGAACACATTGCACAGACCTTTCTGCAAGGCCTCCCGAAGATGTTTCATCCTCTGCTCCCTCTGCGATGGCAAGATAAGGTCCGCAAAACCTTACCCTTGTAACGTGGATCAAGGAGGGTTGCCAGCCAGTATTGGTCCTTCTCTTTGATATCACGAATACGTGGATCCTTACGCAGGCTTTGCAGGATCAGGGAGGCCATGCAGCGTAGGTTTGCTGAGGCATTCTGTCCGGAGTCCTCTGGGTCACTAAGGATGACATGGTCCGCAGCCACCTCCTCCCAGCCACGTACAAGTCCATGTGTTTCTTGGGACTGATCCCTTAAAGACTGCTGCTGATGCTGAGTGCCAGGCTCCACCTCCATACTGACACAATCTTCCTCCTCCTCCTCCTCCTCCTCATCCTCTTCCTGAGTGATCGGCGGGCACGCAGTAACACTGTCTGGATAAAGGGGGCCTTGAGAGCTAAGTAAGTCCTCCTCTTCCTGCCTCTGTTCTGCCTCAAGTGCCCTGTCCATTATTCCATGCAGCGTGTGCTCCAACAGGTGGACAAGGGGGACAGTGTCACTGATGCATGCACTCACCATCCTCGTGGCCTCCTCAAATGGTGACAGGACAGTGCATGCATCCCTGATCATGGCCCACTGGCGTGGGGAAAAAAAACAAGCTCCCCTGACCCTGTCCTGGTGCCATAGTCGCACAGGTACTCATTGATGGCCCTCTGCTGCGTGTGCAGCCGCTGCAGCATGGCCAACGTTGAGTTCCACCTGGTGGGCATGTCACAGGTTAGGCGGTTCATGGGCAGGTTAAACTCCTTTTGGAGGTCCGCCAGCCCAGCACTGGCATTATATGACCGGCGGAAATGCACACAGACTTTCCTGGCCTGCCTCAGGACATCCTGTAAGCCCGGGTACCTGCCCAAGAACCGCTGCACCACCAAGTTAAGGACGTGAGCCAAACAGGGCACATGGGTCATTTGTCCCTGTCGGAGGGCAGAGAGGAGGTTGGTGCCATTGCCGCAAACCACCATTCCTGCCTTAAGTTGTCGTGGCGTCAACCACCTCTGTACCTGCCCCTGCAGAGCTGACAGAACCTCTGCCCCAGTGTGGCTCCTGTCCCCCAAGCACACCAGCTCAAGCACCGCATGGCATCTTTTGGCCTGCATACTTGCGTAGCCCCTTGAACGGCTACGGAGCACCGCTGGTTCTGAGGACAAAGCACAGGAAGAGGCCATGGAGGAAGAAGAAGAGGAGGGGGTGGAGGAGAGAGGTGTGTCACAATCATTAGTAGTGGCATTTTGGAGGCGTGGTGGCGGAACAACCTCCAAAACTACTGCACCTTGTCCTGCATCCTTCCCAGCTGCCAGCAGATTCACCCAATGCGCTGTGAAACTTAGGTAACGTCCCTGTCCATGCCTGCTGGACCATGAGTCAGTGGTAATATGCACCTTACCGCTGATGGCCCTGTCCAGTGAGGCATGGACATTGCCTTCCACATGCCGGTAGAGAGCCAAAATCGCCTTCCGTGAGAAAAAGTGGCGTTTGGGTACCTGCCACTGAGGAACCGCACATTCCACAAACTCACGGAAGGGGGCAGAGTCTACCAACTGAAAAGGCAGCAGTTGAAGTGCTAGCAATTTTGCCAAGCTAGCATTCAACTGCTGGGCATGTGGATGGCTGGGAGCAAACTTCTTTCGGCGGTGCAGCAGCTGGGGCAGGGAAATTTGCCTGGTACAATCTGACGTTGGTGTACCGAAAGCAGATTGCCCACAAGTACTTGGCTGTGACACACCTAATTCTACACCTTCATTCCTCTCAGTGCAGGTCTCAGAGAGGACTGAAGGTATAGTGGGGTTGGAGATCTCAGCTGATGAGGAGCAAGGAGAGGTCCTCTTTGTTCTTTGGTGTGGGTCTTTTAGATACGCTTGCCAACGAACTGCATGGCAGGTCAACATATGTCTGGTCAAGCATGTGGTACCAAGCGGGAGATGTTTTTGCCACGCGAGATACGCTTGAGACATATGTTGCAAATAGCAGCGGTGCGATCTGATGCACTCGTCTCAAAAAAGGCCCACACCAAAGAACTTTTTGAATAACGTGCAGAGACTGCAGCGCCCTGCACATGTGGAGCTTTGGAGTGTGATGCAGTCAGTGTGCTGCCCTCAGGCTGGCCCCTGGAGGGCATCCTGCCTCATTGGTGATGTGCCGCCTCCTCCTCCTCCTCCTCCTCTCTCCTATCAGGCACCCACATTGAGTCAGTAACCTCATCATCCCCTCCCTCCTCATCACTGGAGCAAACCTGGCAGCATGCTGCAGCAGGGGGAGCATGACTGCTAGATTGCTGTCCTTCTTGGGCACCCCCTCTGTCCGTGCTCATGTTACTGCCTTCATCGAGCTCAGTATCATCATCAGAGCCTTCCAAACGCTGGGCATCCTCCTGGAGCATGTACCCAACACTGTGGTCAAACAGTTCGAGGGACTCCTCAGGAGGACATGGTGGGGCTAGGGAAGGAGTCACTGATGACATTGAGCCAAGGGAAGAGGCCACTGCTTTGCCAGACAAAGTACCCTGAGCATGGGTGAGAGAGGATGAGGAGGATGAGGATGGCTTGGTCATCCACTCGACCAAGTCTTCCGCATGGTGCGGCTCAACACGGCCAGCTGCCGAAAAAAAGGCCAAGCGTGTCCCACGGCCACGTGCTGATGAGGATGCACCGTCTCCAAAACCAGCACTAGACACAGAACCTGCTTGCCCTCTTTTATTGGCTTGTGACTGTCTGCCTCTCCTTCTTGGCCTTCCAGACATACTAATGGCCTGTAGCTGCACTAATCTGGGATATATATATATATATATATATGTACTGATACTGCAGCTAGCAAAATCAACTGTCTGCCTGTAATATGAGAACACCAGCAACCTTCTACAGGTAGCTTTAGCTGAACACTGTGCAGAGCTCGCAAAAAAATAACTTGCAGCTTATTTAGCTGCCTGCGGTAGTGATAGGATCCGGAAAACACCACCAACCTTCTACAGGTAGCTTTAGCTGAACACTGTGCAGAGCTCGCAAAAAAATAACTTGTAGGTTTAGCTGAACACTGTGAGGAGGACGCACCACACTAACTTGTAGTTTTAGCTGAACACTGTGAGCAGGACGCACTGCACTAACTTGTAGCTTTAGATGAACACTGTGCAGGGGTCTCACTACACTAACTTTTAGTTTTAGCTGAACACTGTGAGTAGGACACACTGCACTAACTTGTAGTTTTAGATGAACACTGTGCAGAGGTCTCACTACACTAACTTGTAGTTTTAGCTGAACACTGTGAGCAAGACGCACTACACTAACTTGTAGCTTTAGATGAACACTGTGCAGAGCTCGCAAAAAAATAACTTGTAGGTTTAGCTGAATACTGTGAGGAGGACACACCACACTAACTTGTAGTTTTAGCTGAACACTGTGAGCAGGGCTCACTACACTAACTTGTAGCTTTAGATGAACACTGTGCAGAGCTCGCAAAAAAATAACTTGTAGGTTTAGCTGAACACTGTGAGGAGGATGCACCACACTAACTTGTAGTTTTAGCTGAACACTGTGAGCAGGATGCACTGCACTAACTTGTAGCTTTAGATGAACACTGTGCAGAGGTCTCACTACACTAACTTGTAGTTTTAGCTGAACACTGTGAGTAGGACGCACTGCACTAACTTGAAGCTTTAGATGAACACTGTGAGCAGGACGCACTGCACTAACTTGTAGCTTTAGATGAACACTGTGCAGAGGTCTCACTACACTAACTTGTAGTTTTAGCTGAACACTGTGAGGAGGACGCACCACACTAACTTGTAGTTTTAGCTGAACACTGTGAGCAGGACGCACTACACTAACTTGTAGCTTTAGATGAACACTGTACAGAGGTCTCACTACACTAACTTGTAGTTTTAGCTGAACACTGTGAGCAGGACACACTGCACTAACTTGTAGGTTTAGCTGAACACTGTGAAGAGGTTGCACTACACTAACTTGTAGTTTTAGCTGAACACTGTGAGGAGGACGCACCACACTAACTTGTAGTTTTAGCTGAACACTGTGAGCAGGACGCACTACACTAACTTGTAGCTTTAGATGAACACTGTACAGAGGTCTCACTACACTAACTTGTAGTTTTAGCTGAACACTGTGAGCAGGACACACTGCACTAACTTGTAGGTTTAGCTGAACACTGTGAAGAGGTTGCACTACACTAACTTGTAGTTTTAGCTGAACACTGTGAGGAGGACGCACCACACTAACTTGTAGTTTTAGCTGAACACTGTGCAGAGCTCGCAAAAAAATAACATGTAGGTTTAGCCGAACACTGTGAGGAGGACGCACCACACTAACTTGTAGTTTTAGCTGAACACTGTGCAGAGGTCACACTAAACTAACTTGTAGCTTTAGCTGAACACTGTAAGGAGGACGCAGTACACTAACTGTAAATAGTCTAGCTGCCTGACTGTGGTACTAATAGGATCAAAAGAACACAAGGAATTTTCTTCAGGTAGCTGTAAATACTGTAACAAGACAAGCCTGCCTGTCAGTAGGAAGATAACAGGAACGGATCTAGCTAAACTGAATACAGTGTATATATATATATATATATATATATATATATATATATATAAATATATATATATGCAACATCTGGGATGCATATATATATATATATACACAATACATTGTAGGTGCAGCTAACTCACTGATTGTCCTTCCTAATAAAGCTAGCTCAAATGAAATGACACTGTCTCTCTGTCTATCTATGTATCTCAACCCCGGAACACACACTACACAGGGCCGCCGTGCAGGCGGCCTTATATAGTGTGGGGCGTGTTCTAAACCCCCTGAGCCATAATTGGCCAAAGCCACCCTGGCTTTGGCCAATTACAGCTCTCTCTACCGACGGCGCTGTGATTGGCCAAGCATGCGGGTCATAGTGCATACTTGGCCAATCATCAGCCAGCAATGCACTGTGATGCCGCAGTGAATTATGGGCACGAATTTGGCGCGAACGTCCCATAACGTTCGGAATTCGGCGAACGACCGAACAGCCAATGTTCGAGTCGAACATGGGTTCGACTCGAACACGAAGCTCATCCCTACTAGCTACACTCTTTTTTACAGTAGACCTCAAGGCACCCTAGAAGTTCATATATATTTCCAAGCTGTTCAGTAGTTCTCCCTCCCCAAATACCATGTGACCACAGAAATCCCTCTTTGGGTCTCACTGGAGGCAGATGATTGCACCCTTCTCTGCATAGATAATCTCCCTTATTTTCTTATGAAGAACAGAACTTGTATACACAATCCTGTTACATTACATTCTCTAAAACTTTGGGATAATCTGTAGTACTCTGGGCAAAACAAATCCCCCCATCTGCTTTCATTTTGTACAAAATCCTTTCTACTGGGTTTTGAGAATCCTTCCCTTGTTAAACAATGATCACAATGAAAGATCACTCGCTTACACACCCTTGTTACACCAGGTGGTGTTAAGTTATTCCAAACACTTCAAAACACTTACACCCCCCTTAATTCTGAGATATTTAATTTATTGCAGATAAACCATTATGTCATTTATTCGGTCTGTAGCACATCAGACAGCACTACCCTTGCATAAATGTAAACATGACCCCATGCCCTGGGTATGGGCTCCTTACCATATAATTAGATTCTGACGGAAACATCCAGGCCCAACCATGTCCAAATGGCTGTCAGACCTTGACATCCAACTGGACCCAGAACAATGGTCCTTGATCTGGGATACCAGCAAGTCTTGCTCTCAGAATGCCCTGGAAACGAACTACAAGCAAACACCATTGGTATTTGACCCCAACTAAAATTTCAAAATTCACCTTGGAAAATACGAGAGCTTGCTTCAGAGGGTGTCCAGATCTGGGGAAATACCTCCATACCTGGTGGACCTGTCCAGTTGTACAAAGACTATGGACTAAGGCAGGGGTAGGCAACCTTGTCCCTCCAGCTGTGGTGAAACTACAAGTCCCATGAGACATTGCAAGTCTCTGACAATCACAGGCATGACTCCTAGAGGCAGAGGCATGATGGGATTTGTATTTTCACCACAGCTGGAGGGCGGAGGTTGCCTACCCCTGGACTAAGGTATACAGCATTTTAGCCCTTCTGTTGACCACTTCAGTCCCAATGCTCCCAGCTGAGGCCTACTAAAAAAACAACTAATGACCCATGTGCTCACAGCTGCTAAACAAGCTATAGCACAAGTGTGGCTAACTGACCCCCTCTGGATGACAGCAGATAAAAATTGGCTTCATACAACCTTTATCAATGAAAAACTAACAGCAAGGGCGTGGCTTGGCGCTTGATGGCGACGGACGCACACTAGCAGAGCTCCGCGAAGGAACCCGGCCTGCAGCCAGAAACCTCGTTACCAGCGACACAGCTATGGGCAGAAAGTTGTACCAGACTCCCCAGACTCACCCTAAATGTAGCACCGCTGCCTCCCAGATCAGAAACATCCCGGATATCTTCAAAAGCCAAGCGGTATCCCGAGGCAGCATGGCGGGACACAAAATGGCGCGGACACAGCGAACGGAGGAAGACTCGAGCGAGGACTCCATGTCCACAGCAGGAGAGTCAGGTAGGGGATACTCCCAGACAAACCAACCTCTGACTTATGCAGACATGTCCGGCTTTGCAGCGGACATAAAGTCCACGTTCTCCGCCGCCATTACCGACTTGAAATCCAACCTGCTAGTTTTAACTGACAAGCTGGCTACCGTTGAAGCTAATGGGAAACACAGAGACAGGAGGATGGATATATTGTTAAATGTGGCTGCTTCCCACTCCTCTCACCTAATCGAGATGAATCGACACCTCGAGGATTTAGATAACAGGGGAAGAAGGTGCAATATCAGGGTGAGAGGTATCCCCGTATCTGTTGACACAGCACAGATAATCCCAGCTCTCCAGAGAGTCTTCAACTCTCTCCTGGAAAGACAGGAAGACACCACCATTGACTTTGTAAGGGCTCACAGAGCTCTCAGACCCAAAGGTCCTGATACCGCTCCCCCCAGGGATATAATCTGTTGTTTACAGAGCTTCCCACTAAAGGAATCTATTATGATTAAAGCTAGGGGCAATGACAGCATTGTATTTAACGGAGAGACCATCATGTTGTTCCACGACCTCTCCCAAATTACACTACGCAATCGCAGGGCCCTGCGACCCCTCCTTGACAAGCTGAGGGCGAGTGACTTGAGATACACGTGGCGATTCCCCTTTGCCCTTACTGTAACGCATGCAGGCAAGCAGCATGTGTTACGCACTCCCGCTGATCTGCCCGACTTCTTTGAATCATAGCACATGGAGCCTGTGGCACTGCCTGAATGGTATCAGGAATTTCTTCTTCCAAGATCTGAAGGGAGCCCACACAGATCGCCTCTCTCCTCACCTGAAAAGAGGATGTCCAAAAAGTCCAAACACAACAGAGGTTCTGGAGCTCATGGCGGCACACCCAACCCCAGACAGGCCGCTCCAAAAGCAGTAGAGGAGCATCAAGCCGAATCAAATGACTGGTGAGCAGCAGCTTCCCTTTTGCCAGGATCCTAATGGCACAAATTAAGGACCTTTACCACTCATTGGGATACAAGTGCCTTTGGAAAGTGAGCTCAAGCTCCAAATATGCCATAAGCCTCTGCCTCTCTTACAGTAAGAGCTGTGTGAGGGGGGTCAGCTCACTTCATCTTGCTAGGACTGGCAACCAAGCGGTATTACTTTCTTTTTTTTTAATTTTATGTTATCTTTTTTTATGCCTGAATACCAATGAGCTACAAACTGAAGCTGCAAAGCCTCTCATTTTTCATTGGTACTTTTTCCAACCCACTTTATAATTTTCTTTTTTGCTATGGTTCACTCTGTTTTACCTCCCTGCCCTCCATATGGCAAAAGACATTATTTTTGAGTCACTACCCCTGCTACTCCGTAGGGGCCGGAAACAGTCCTTGAGTATAACAGAATAGTTGATTTTCAGATCTGCTTGTTGGCTGGGTGGAGGGGCTGCTACCGATGGAATATATCAAGGCCACCACCAGGGGCATATTACAATTCCAGAGGACAACTGGAGATTTATTACTGTTTTAATTGTATTTTGAAATCAAACGCAAGGTTTCTTTAAAAAAAAAAAAGAAAAAAAAAATTTTATTTATTTTTTTCTCTTTTATTAATGTGTGGTGTCCCATGCGCGGCGCTTGATGGGAGTGGCGGGTGGGACACCCCACGTGACTTAATTGGCCGGGTTCCGTTGTTTTCACGTGTTGGCTGTATTATAAACATTACGTATAATTTTGGTTGTTACTGGTGATTTATCATTGATCCTATAAAGTGAGTGTTTGTAGGATAGGTAATAACCACCGCTGCCTGGAAGCAGCCTAGCTACGTTACCTCAATAGTGACCCTAGGGGCTAACCGAGGCCTCTGGTTACACTAAATACTGACCATAGGACGACAGTTCCGTCCTGAGGTGAACTGATTACTCTCTGTAGAGTGTTTTTTCTTCCTGTTTGTTTCTTTTTTCTCCTTCTACCACCTTCTTATCCTTCATCTTCACAGACCAATGGTCATATCGCACAATGTGAAAGGGCTGAATGTCCCAGAAAAACGATCCACACTGACAAGGGAATTAAAGAAAGGTAGGCCACACTTCGCCTTTTTACAGGAAACCCATTTTCAAACGAACAAGATACCAAAAATGACTGGCCCTTACTTTGTAGAAGCCATACATGCTACGAATTCATTAGCTAAAACTAAAGGGGTGTCAATTTTGATCGGCAAGGGTGCTCCGTTCAATCTGACAGATAAATGATAGACCCAGAAGGAAGATACATCTTCGTGAAGGGTACTTATGCTGGCTCCCTGATTACCCTCGCTAATGTATACTTCCCCAATTCATCCCATGTGGCTTTTTGCCAACGTCTGATACGGGAGCTTTCGGACTTTGCAACGGGTTGCCTAATATTAGGAGGAGACTTCAACATCCCTCTTAATCCACTTTTAGACACGTCAACGGGAAAGACTTGCATAACCTATAAAATACTCAAAAAAATTAAGCTCATGTTAAACTCATTAAACTTAATTGATACATGGCGATTTCTACACCCAACAGATAAAGATTATACCTTTCACTCCATCCCGCACAACCGTTATTCCCGTATAGATCACATATACATTTCACAAAGAGATCTTTCGAGAGTGATAGAGGCTAGAATAGGAATTCAAACCTTATCAGACCACGCCCCTATCTCCCTGTCATTAGTAGAAAATCTGACGACTTTTAACTCGACCTCCTGGAGACTTAATGCATCTCTCTTGACCGATATAGAATTATTACCCAAAATTAAAACTAAAATTAAAGAATTCTTCCAACTGAATGATACGCCAGGAGCAGACCCTCTGGCGATATGGGGAGCCCACAAATGTACAGTTAGAGGTGACTTGATTCGCATGGGGGCGCATCGTAAGAGACTCCAGGAAGCCGAAATCAAAAAATTGCTAAGACAGATTACCTCACTTGAAACAAAACACAAACAATCTTTATCTGAAGCCTCTGCCAGTAACCTTCTGGAGGCCAGAAAAAACTTACAACAAATTTTACATACTAAAACAAAACGCCTTCTTTTTTTTCCGGAAGAATGTATATTATGAGGCAGGTGATAAATCAGGCAAACTTTTAGCTAGGGCCTTACGAGAACCACACAACTCTAAAAACATTTCAGGAATCAGAAACGCAAATGGATCCGTAGATGTCACAACAGAAGACATAGCCAGACACTTCCACACATATTACACAAAACTTTATAACCTACCACCCCAACAGAGACCTCCAGGTGTCCCTGCTAACAGAACACAGGCCATACAAGATTATGTCCAACAGAGTGGACTACCCCAGTTAAAAACAGAAGATGTTAGTCAACTAGATGAACCAATTACCCCAATAGAATTGCAACAAGCTATCAAAGCACTCAAACCAGGAAAGAGCCCAGGGCCGGACTGCTATACTGCCATATACTATAAGACTTTTATGGACATTCTGTTAGACCCCCTGCTGAAAGCCTTTAACTCCCTGACTGATACTAGACCTATTCCATCAGACTTACTAACTGCACACATTACGGTGATTCCCAAACCGGACAAAGACACAGCAATCTGCTCGAGCTATAGGCCCATTTCCCTATTGAATATCGACATAAAGCTACTAGCCAAAATCCTTGCAAACAGACTCAGACCATTACTACCGGAGATAATTGGTCCTGAACAAGTAGGCTTCATGCCAGGAAGGGAAGCAAAAGATAATATTATCAAGGCTCTCCTTCTCACACAAGCTTCACACTCCCTGCAAGTCGAAAGCCTTCTCCTGTCCACTGATGCGGAGAAGGCTTTCGACAGGGTAGCTTGGGATTTTATGTTTGCGACATGTGCACATATTGGCTTAAAATCTAATATGATGGCATGGATCACAACACTTTACCAGACACCATCAGCGCGGATAAAGATCAATGGATCCTTATCAGAGACAGTAGAAAGGAGGAGCGGTACGAGGCAAGGATGTCCCTTGTCCCCGCTGCTGTTCATCCTCTCGCTGGAACCTTTCATAAGAACGATTAACAAAGATGAATCAATTCAAGGCATCACCATACATGACAGGACATACAAAACAGCAGCGTATGCGGACGATCTACTATTTTTCGTAACAAGCCCACACACCACACTACCTAACCTCATGAAAGCTTTCACGCATTATGGTTATCTCTCTAACCTTAAAATTAACCTCACTAAATCGGAAGCCATGAACATCAACTTATCACCATCTACCTTGATGTTGACACAAGCCAACTGCCCATTTAAATGGGAACAGAAGGCTTTAAAATATCTGGGAGTATGGCTGACTCCTAAGACGGCTATGATCTTTGAGGCTAACTTTCCACCACTACTTCTTAAAATAGAAAGGGATCTGAAGCTTTGGAATGCAGGATACTTTTCGTGGTTTGGAAGGGCTGCCATATTAAAAATGGTGATACTACCTAGGCTCCTGTACCTCCTGAGGGCACTGCCGGTCAACCTACCTCAAAAATTCTATCGAAGATTACACACTTCTTCCCTAAACTTCCTCTGGGCACATAAGAGAGCTAGGATCAAATTCTCACTTACAGGTATGACCAGACCCAAGGAGGTCAGAGGAATGGGACTTCCAGACTACAAGAAGTATCATCAAGCAGCTCATCTTACAAGGGTGGTTGACTGGCACTGCCACGGAGGGGACAAGGACAGGGTCGAACTCGAAAAAAACTTAGCTCCTATCCACTTTTGCTCTCCCCATGGAATCCTGGATTACAAAGACTCACTAAGTCTCAACAAAATTCAATACAACATAACACACTAGCCATATGCAAAAAAACAGACAAAAATTTGATACTGACTTCCCCGCTGAGTCCCCTTACCCCTTTAACTGATAACCTGGACTTTTTACCAGGTGTAAATAACAGACTACTCTGGAAACCTCTCACGGACAAGACTTTACAAGCAGGAGATTGTTTTCAGAACGGGAAATTTAAAGACTACCTGACTTTAAAGAAAGATAGTGGGTTACACAATTTGCCACTCTGGACTTATTTTCAGATACATAGTTATGTGAACGATAAGTCCAGAAGAGGACACTTCTCAAGACAACTAACTGACTTGGAAAAGGTATGCGAGGTAGGGGAACGGATGACAAAAACAACCTCTATCACATATAAATGGTTGCAAAACTCAACCATAGACTCAGATGACAGATTCAAACACATTGGTCTCAGGTACTAGGCCACACGATTACTAGCAGACAGTGGACAAAAGCTTGCACTCTAGCACACAAGTGCTCTATCAGCACAAAGACTCAGGAAACATCTTACAAATTACTCACAAACTGGTATATCACTCCGGCCAAATTGCACTCCTGGTACACACAGACTCCTGATGTTTGCTGGAGATGTGGGAGTGAAGGAGGCACGCTAATACACATCTGGTGGCAGTGTCCCAGCTTGACCAAATTTTGGCAACAGGTTAGAGACACTATTAAATTAATTACCGAAACTAAGATCGTATTAGATGCGGCGTGCTGCCTTCTCCACATCACCGCATTCCCATTAAAGAGATACAAACATTCGCTGACCAAACATCTGCTAAACGCGGCCAAAACTTTGATTCCTGCCCTCTGGAGAACCACACGGACCCCGACCATCTCACAGTGGTTAACAAAAGTTTCCGAGATTTGTGAAATGGAAGATACTCTGGCACAGGCCTCAGATGGAGTGGACAGGTTTCATAAAACATGGACCCCATGGTTTGAATTTCGCTATTCCGACGCTTATAAAGACATAAGAGGAAGCGAAGCAAAGCCGTAACCTACCTTTTATTTGATACAGAACTCTTGATAACAAAAGTACTTACAATATGTGTCTGATACCCCTTCTTGACCCTATTCTATCCTTCTTTCTTTTCATCACTTTATAATCTTTATCTTTTTTTTTTTTTTCTTTATAAATAAAAACATACTGGTATGGATTGATTTTGATCAAAATCTTATTGTGCCTATTTAGGTTCCAAGTAAAACATGGTTACAGATGTTATTTATGTATTACCGAGCTACGGAACCAATAACAGCAGTTAGATAGCCAAGAAATGTATGTATAACGCTTATCTGATCTAAAGTTCAAAGGTTGTAATACGTTATATAACATAATTGGATGCCTTATGCTTTAAACAGTGGATTTTTGAATGTAAGGTACGTTCCTGATGTAAGCTTGTACACTTTTCTATACTGTTATGAAACTTAATAAACTTTGAATGTTTAAAAAAGAAAAACTAACAGCGAGACTGATGACTAAAATGTCCAAATTCCACCAGGTTTGGGACCCTTGGGTCACACATATTATGACTAGGGATGAGCCAAACACCCCCCGGTTCGGTTCGCACCAGAACCTGCGAACGGACCGAAATGAACGAACGTTAGAACCCCATTGACGTCTATGGGACTCGAACGTTCGAAATCAAAAGTGCTCATTTTAAAGGCTAATTTGCATGGTATTGTCCTAAAAAGGGTTTGGGGACCCGGGTCCTACCCCAGGGGACATGGATCAATGCAAAAAAAAAGCAGTGATTTTAATGATGCTTAAAGGAAAAAAAAAAAAAGTGAAATATTCCTTTAAATATCGTACCTGGGGGGTGTCTATAGTATGCCTGTAAAGTGGCGCGTGTTTCCCGTGTTTAGAACAGTCCCTGCACCAAATGTCATTTTTAAAGGAAAAAATCTCATTTAAAACTGCTTGCGGGTTTAATGTAATGTCCGGTCCTGGCAATATGGATGAAAATCAGTGAGACAAACGGCATGGGTACCCCCCAGTCCATTACCAGGCCCTTTGGGTCTTGTATGGATATTAAGGGGAACCCCGCACCAAAATTAAAATAAGGAAAGGTGTGGGGCCACCAGGCCCTATATACTCTGAACAGCAGTATACAGGCGGTGCAAACAAGACAGGGACTGTAGGTTTGTTGTTAAGTAGAATCTGTTTGTCATTTTGAACGGGTACATTTTTAACGTGTTTAGCTCCAGCCAAAAAATCTTTTTTAAGCTTTTTGGAAAACATAGGGAAGGGTTATCACCCCTGTGACATTTGTTTTGCTGTCTTTCCTCCTCTTTAGAAGATTTCACCTCACTTTTTGTCCCAATGACAAATGCTTTTTGAGAATTTGGGGTTTTTTGTAGAACAAGGATTGGAAAGCATCAGTGGAAAGGAGAAATGTTTTTCCCATATTAACTCTTACAGGAGAGAATTTCCCTTCCTAGGGGTAGATTTCATATCACTTCCTGTTGTCTCCTTCCGTTTGCAAGTAGGAGTCGTTTGTAAGTTAGATGTTTGAAAGTAGGGGCCTGCCCTATATACTCAGCAGAAATTGGGCCTTAGGTGTTGTTGTGGCCACAACACTGTAAGCCCTCACAGGGCCCTGCTGTGAAATATTAGATCAAGAATTGTAATTACATGCCCCTGTTGAACAGGGGCAGAAAACCTGGGCCTTTGGTGGTGGTGGTGGTGGTGCTGGTGCCACAACACTGTAAGTCCTCACTCGCTCTTGGTGGGTGCAGAAATGGGCCCTGCTGTGAAATATTAGATCAAGAATTGTAATTACATGCCCCTGTTGAACAGGGGCAGAAAAATTGGGCCTTTGGTGGTGGTGGTGGTGCTGGTGCCACAACACTGCAACCCCTCACAGACACTCTAGTTGGAACGCAGGAACGAGCCCTGCTGCAAAGTATTGCATCAAAAATTGTAATTACACGCCCCTGTTAAACAGGGGCTGAAAAATTGTGCCTTAGGCACTGGTGGTGGCGCCCAGAACCAAAAATGTTCTTACAAGCTATCAGCGTGATGATTGAGGAGGAAGAGGATAATTACTCAGGGATAGTCACTCAGCATCAGCATAGGCAGTCTTTGAAGGGATCTAAGATTTCAAAAAAAAATATTCGGTTACATCAGCATCAGGTGCTTGGTAGCTGGTGGTGATCCAAGACTGATTCATTTTTATGAAGGTCAGTCGATCAACCGAGTCGGTGTACAGACGCACCCTGTGATCGGTTACCACGCCTCCAGCAGCACTGAATGTGCGTTCCGAAAGAATGCTGGATGCAGGACAGGCCAGTAGCTCAATTGCATACTGTGCAAGCTCTGGCCAGTGATCCATCCTCAAGACCCAGTAACCCAGAGGATTTTCGGTGGGAAAGGTGTCCAAGTCTGATCTTGCCCCTAGATATTCCTGCACCATATAAAACAGACGCTGGCGATGGTTGCTGGAACCGATCATACCTTGGGGTTGCGGACCAAAAAATTGTCTGAACGCATCGGTCAGACGGCCACCTTCTCCACCGCTCCTTCTTTGACTGACCGAAGCCTCAGCAGCACGTTGTCCAGAAACAGGAGTTTTCTAACCTCCCAGTCTCTGGGAACGCGTTGCACAGACCTTTCTGCAAGGCCTCCCGAAGATGTTTCATCCTCTGCTCCCTCTGCGATGGCAAGATAAGGTCCGCAACCTTACCCTTGTAACGTGGATCAAGGAGGGTTGCCAGCCAGTATTGGTCCTTCTCCTTGATACCACGAATACGAGGATCCTTACGCAGGCTTTGCAGGATCAGGGAGGCCGTGCAGCGTAGGTTTGCTGAGGCATTCGGTCCGGAGTCCTCTGGGTCACTAAGGACGACATGGTCCGCAGCCACCTCCTCCCAGCCACGTACAAGTCCATGTGTTTCTTGGGACTGATCCCTTAAAGACTGCTGCTGATGCTGAGTGTCAGGCTCCACCTCCATACTGACACAATCTTCCTCCTCCTCCTCCTCCTCGTCCTCTTCCTGTGTGATCGGCGGGCATGCAGGAACACTGTCTGGATAAAGGGGGCATTGAGAGCTAAGGAAGTCCTCCTCTTCCTGCCTCTGTTCTGCCTCAAGTGCCCTGTCCATTATTCCACGCAGCGTGTGCTCCAACAGGTGGACAAGGGGGACAGTGTCACTGATGCATGCACTGTCACTGCTCACCATCCTTGTGGCCTCCTCAAATGGTGACAGGACAGTGCATGCATCCCTGATCTTGGCCCACTGGCGTGGGGAAAAAAAAACAAGCTCCCCTGACCCTGTCCTGGTGCCATAGTCGCATAGGTACTCATTGATGGCCCTCTGCTGCGTGTGCAGCTGCTGCAGCATGGCCAACGTTGAGTTCCACCTGGTGGGCATGTCACAGATTAGGCGGTTCTTGGGCAGGTTAAACTCCTTTTGGAGGTCCGTCAGCCGAGCACTGGCATTATATGACTGGCGGAAATGCACACAGACTTTCCTGGCCTGCCTCAGGACATCCTGTAAGCCCGGGTACCTGCCCAAGAACCGCTGCACCACCAAGTTAAGGACGTGAGCCAAACAGGGCACATGGGTCATTTGTCCCTGTCGGAGGGCAGAGAGGAGGTTGGTGCCATTGTCGCAAACCACCATTCCTGCATAAAGTTGGCGTGGCGTCAACCACCTCTGAACCTGCCCCTGCAGAGCTGACAGAACCTCTGCCCCAGTGTGGCTCCTGTCCCCCAAGCACACCAGCTCAAGCACCACATGGCATCTTTTGGCCTGCGTACTTGCGTAGCCCCTTGAACGGCTACAGAGCACCGCTGGTTCCGAGGACAAAGCATAGAAAGAGGCCATGGAGGAAGAAGAAGAGGAGGGGGTGGAGGAGAGAGATGTGTCACAATCATTAGCATTTTGGAGGCGTGGTGGCGGAACAACCTCCAACACTACTGCACCTTGTCCTGCATCCTTCCCAGCTGCCAGCAGAGTCACCCAATGCACCGTGAAACTTAGGTAACGTCCCTGTCCATGCCTGCTGGACCATGAGTCAGCGGTAATATGCACCTTACCGCTGACCGCCCTGTCCAGCGAGGCATGGACATTGCCTTCCACATGCCGGTAGAGAGCCGGAATCGCCTTCCGTGAGAAAAAGTGGCGTTTGGGTACCTGCCACTGAGGAACCGCACATTCCACAAACTCACGGAAGGGGGCAGAGTCTACCAACTGAAAAGGCAGCAGTTGAAGTGCTAGCAATTTTGCCAAGCTAGCATTCAACCGCTGCGCATGTGGATGGCTGGGAGCAAACTTCTTTCTGCGGTGCAGCAGCTGGGGCAGGGAAATTTGCCTGGTACAATCTGACGTCGGTGTACCAAAAGCAGATTGCCCACAAGTACTTGGCTGTGACACACCTAATTCTACACCTTCATTCCTCTCAGTGCAGGTCTCAGAGAGGACTGAAGGTATAGTGAGGTTGGAGATCTCAGCTGATGAGGAGCAAGGAGAGGTCCTCTTTGTTCTTTGGTGTGGGTCTTTTAGATACGCTTGCCAACGAACTGCATGGCAGGTCAACATATGTCTGGTCAAGCATGTGGTACCCAAGCGGGAGATGTTTTGGCCACGCGAGATACGCTTGAGACATATGTTGCAAATAGCAGCGGTGCGATCTGATGCACTCGTCTCAAAAAAGGCCCACACCAAAGAACTTTTTGAATAACGTGCAGAGACTGCAGTGCCCTGCACATGTGGAGCTTTGGGGTGTGATGCAGTCAATGTGCTGCCCTTAGGCTGGCCCCTGGCCATCCTGCCTCGTTGGTGATGTGCCGCCTCCTCCTCCTCTTCCTCTCTCCTATCAGGCACCCACATTGAGTCAGTGACCTCATCATTACCTCCCTCCTCATCACTGGAGCAAACCTGGCAGTATGCTGCAGCAGGGGGAGCATGACTGCCAGATTGCTGTCCTTCTTGGGCACCCCCTCTGTTCGTGCTCATGTTACTGCCTTCATCGAGCTCAGTATCATCATCAGAGCCTTCCAAACGCTGGGCATCCTCCTGGAGCATGTACCCAACACTGTGGTCAAACAGTTCGAGGGACTCCTCAGGAGGACATGGTGGGGCTAGGGAAGGAGTCACTGATGACATTGAGCCGAGGGAAGAGGCCGCTGCTTTGCCAGACAAAGTACCCTGGGCATGGGTGAGAGAGGATGAGGAGGACGAGGACGGCTTGGTCATCCACTAGACCAAGTCTTCCGCATGTTGCGGCTCAACACGACCAGCTGCCGAAAAAAAGGCCAAGCGTGTCCCACGGCCACGTGCTGATGAGGATGCACCATCTCCACGACCAGCACTAGACACAGAGCCTGCTTGCCCTCCCTTATTGGCTTGTGACTGTCTGCCTCTCCTACTTGGCCTTCCAGACATACTAATGGCCTGTAGCTGCACTAAGCTGGGATATATATAACTGCCTGCCTGTAGTATGAGAACACCACCAACCTTCTACAGGTAGCTTTAGCTGAACACTGTGCAGAGCTTGCAAAAAACTAACTTGTAGGTTTAGCTGAACACTGTGAGGTGGACGCACCACACTAACTTGTAGTTTTAGCTGAACACTGTGAGCAGGACGCACTGCACTAACTTGTAGCTTTCGATGAACACTGTGCAGAGGTCTCACTACACCAACTTGTAGGTTTAGCTGAACACTGTGAGCTGGACGCACAGCACTAACTTGTAGTTTTAGCTGAACACTGTGAGCAGGACGCACTGCACTAACTTGTAGCTTTAGATGAACACTGTGCAGAGGTCTCACTACACCAACTTGTAGGTTTAGCTGAACACTGTGAGCAGGACGCACAGCACTAACTTGTAGTTTTAGCTGAACACTGTGAGCAGGATGCACAGCACTAACTTGTAGTTTTAGCTGAACACTGTGAGCAGGACGCACTGCACTAACTTGTAGCTTTAGATGAACACTGTGCAGAGGTCTCACTACACCAACTTGTAGGTTTAGCTGAACACTGTGAGCAGGACGCACAGCACTAACTTGTAGTTTTAGCTGAACACTGTGAGCAGGACGCACAGCACTAACTTGTAGTTTTAGCTGAACACTGTGAGCAGGACGCACTGCACTAACTTGTAGCTTGAGATGAACACTGTGCAGAGGTCTCACTACACCAACTTGTAGGTTTAGCTGAACACCGTGAACAGGACGCACAGCACTAACTTGTAGTTTTAGCTGAACACTGTGAGCAGGACGCACTGCACTAACTTGTAGCTTGAGATGAACACTGTGCAGAGGTCTCACTACACCAACTTGTAGGTTTAGCTAAACACTGTGAGCAGGACGCACTACACTAACTTGTAGTTTTAGCTGAACACTGTGAGCAGGACGCACTGCACTAACTTGTAGCTTTAGATAAACACTGTGCAGAGGTCTCACTACACCAACTTGTAGGTTTAGCTGAACACTGTGAGCAGGACGCACCCCACTAACTTGTAGTTTTAGCTGAACACTGTGAGCAGGACGCACTGCACTAACTGTAAATAGTCTAGTTGCCTGACTGTGGTACTAATAGGATCAAAAGAACACCAGTAATTTTCTTCAAAATACTGTAACAAGACAAGCCTGCCTGTCAGTAAGAAGATAACAGGAATGGATCTAGCTGAACACTGTGAGCAGGACGCACTGCACTAACTTGTAGCTTTAGATGAACACTGTGCAGAGGTCTCACTACACCAAATTGTAGGTTTAGCTGAACACTGTGAGCAGGACGCACCCCACTAACTTGTAGGTTTAGCTGAACACTGTGAGCAGGACGCACCTAACTAACTTGTAGGTTTAGCTGAACACTGTGAGCAGGACGCACCCCACTAACTTGTAGTTTTAGCTGAACACTGTGAGCAGGACGCACCGCACTAACTTGTAGGTTTAGCTGAACACTGTGAGCAGGATGCACCCCACTAACTTGTAGGTTTAGCTGAACACTGTCAGCAGGACGCACTGCACTAACTGTAAATAGTCTAGCTGCCTGACTGTGGTACTAATAGGATCAAAAGAACACCAGCAATTTTCTTCAGGTAGCTGTATATACTGTAACAAGACAAGCCTGCCTGTCAGTAGGAAGATAACAGGAACGGATCTAGCTAAACTGAATACAGTATATATATATATATATATATATATATGCAACACCTGGGATGCATATATATACACAATACACTGTAAGTGCAGCTAAACTGACTGACTGTTCTGCCTAATCTATCTAACTCAAATCAAATGTCACTGTCTGTCTCTCTCTCTCTCTATCTATAAATGCCGGAACACACACTACACAGGGCCACCATGCAGGCGGCCTTATATAGTGTGGGGCGTGTACTAAATCCCCTAAGCCATAATTGGCAAAAGCCTCCTTGGCTCTGGCCAATTACGGCTCTCTGTTCAGATGGCGCTGTGTTTGGCCAAGCATGCGGGTCATAGTGCATGCTTGGCCAATCATCAGCCAGCAATGCACTGTGATGCCGCAGTGAATTATGGGCCGTGACGCGCCACACGAATTTGGTGCGAACGGCCCATATCGTTCGCAATTCGGCGAACGTGCGAATAGACAATGTTCGAGTCGAACATGGGTTCGACTTGAAAACGAAGCTCATCCCTAATTATGACAGAAGACTTCAACTATAGGCTAGTTCACCTATGATATCTACTCTACTACTACTGATCATTACTGCCTTCTGTGCAGCGAGCTGCTCCTCTCAAAACTTGTCTAAGCTGTAATTATGTCACATCTTGTATTACTAGTCATTCTCTCTTTGTATTATGTTTCAATAAAAATTATTGAATGAAAATTGGAGGAAATTTTGTTAAAGCTGTATCAAACCCAAAAGCAAACATTTATTATATTTCAATGAATGCAGCCATCACATCTATGTATTGGTAAGCCGCAATATATGACATTTTTCGTTTTTGGTTTAATACCGCTTTAAACTGTTACTTCTTATAGGGGAGTTATTTATAGAAAGAAGAACACTGGAGACAAGAATGCATTTCTGTCTAGGAAGATTTAAAGGGGATGTAAACCCACTCTCATCTTTTTTAAAGTACTGCCATAGTGGTGATCTATAAGGATATACATGCCTCCTGCATGTATCCTTACCTTTAAAATGTCTGCCCTTTAGCTGTTTGGATCCCCAAAAAACACTGGATTTAGTGGGCGGGTCCATTGTATGGCGCTCGGTGGGCGGAGTCATGACATCACCAGACTCCCCGCCCACCTCTAACTTGCTCCGGGCCGGAGTGAAAAGTGGGCGCACAGGAGAAGAAGAGCGCTAATGGCTGCTGTCACGTCAGGTGTCACTGTCCAGTGACAGTCAGGGATGATCGGTGTGGCGGGGACAGCTTTGAGCATGGATACCCCTGAATGGCTTTTCCGCTGAAAGCCACGGGAGGCAGAGAAGGAGAAGCGGCTGATCAAACGCCATGCAGGGAGATCGGTGCTCACGGCTGTCCCTCCGCTGCACCAATCACCCCTCGACTGTCCCTTGTGTCCTCCTCCTCCAGCACCTGACCCGTTCTCCTCCTCAACCACCACCACTTCCCCTTCTTCCCTTGCCACCTTCTGTCCTCATCCGCCCGCTGTGTCTGCCGACTCCACTCCATTCCCGCGGGCTCTGTCAGGATGGAGAGCGGAGGAAAGGATGGAAATGCTATACATGTCATTTACGGGGGGGGGGTGGAGTGCTGCTGGACACAGCTATATACAGTATATATATATATATATATATATATATATATATATATATATATATATATATATATATATATATATGTAATATAGCTGTGTCCAGCAGCAAACCCCCCCATCAGACCAGTGGAGTGTCTGCAGCCAGGGCTGAGATTATGTGGAACATCCAATCCCGGCAGATCAGCAGAAGAAAGGAGTGGGAGGGAATTTAAAAATACTGCATGTCCCTTACTTAGGCTAGTGCACGAGATATGTAAATCACCTGTCACTCACAGCAAGGGGGAGTATTTGACGAAAGTTTGTCAAGAATTATCTCACTGAACAATAAAAGAGGATTGCTCAGAGATGGATTAACTCTTTGTGGCAAGACTGGGCTCAAATGATACTAAATCTTATACTCTACAATATGACATCAAAAAGAAAAATTTGGGTTTACATCCACTTTAATGGACGTATTCTTGTTATTTGCAACTCACAGCTTGAGACATTGTTTATGTTATGTCTTACATTGTATCTTTTAATACATCGTATGAGAGGTATTTTGTTACATTTGTGTTTTTATATAGAGTATTGCACTATAATGACTCTAATGTTCTACTGAGCTCTGCAGGAGTGATATGGTTTACATACTTCTGCCTTTTGTATACTTCTCAAAACACATTTACAAATGAAATGTTATTGCAAACAGCTCTAATTTTTTAAGTGGCCTTAGTGTATTTTTAAGGTAATCCAAAATCCAACCTTAAACTCAAACGCGCTCAATATTTTATAACCAAAAGTCAAAAAAAAAAAAAGCAAAAACACTCCAATGCCAAACCACTTATCCAATCCACTCTCATCCAACTAACACCCCTCACTAATTCCAAACCTTTCATCTAACCAAAACACCTTCTCCCATCCCAAATGCCCTTACGAAACTCAAAAACCATCATGCTGCCCATTTCATTGTACTCAATACAAATACCTTTATTACCCCCAACCCACTCAAAAAAATACCCTTAAGCCAAATGCCTTATCCAGCCAAGATCCCTCACTCACTCTAAACCCTTAACCAAAACTAAACACCTTCTCTAGCCCAAGAATACTTAACCCTCCTAACATCTTCACCCATTCCAATGACCCTCATCCATCCCATGTATCATCTACCAATCCAAACACTTTCATTAACCTATTAACCACTTCATCCCCAGAAGATTTTACCCCCTTCCTGAACAGAGCACTTTTTTGCGATACAGCACTGCATCTCTTTGGCTGACAATTATGTGGTCATGCGACGCTACACCCCAACCAAATTTGTGTCCTTTTTTACCACAAATAGAGCTTTCTTTGGGTATTATTTGATCACCTCTGCAGTTTTTATTGTTTGCGCTATAAACAAAAAAAGAGTGGCAATTTTGAAAAAAAAACAATATTTTTTACTTTTTGCTATAATAAATAGTCACTTTTTTTTTTCTTAAAACAAATTTCTTCTAGGCTGATATGTATTCTTCTACTCTTAAAGGGACTCCGTACCCGTACGGGGTTTCATGCAGGGGTGCCATTCTGACCCAGTAAAAAGACGTGACGGTCGGGAAACGGTTAATCAATCAAAAACCCAAGCTAAACAAACTCTCTCAGCCAGTCCCCTCACTCATTCCTAACCCATCGCCCAATCCATAACATTCACTTACACCAAACACTTCCTCTACTACAAACACATCACCTCAACCCAAAATGTGTTCATCCTACATAGCATTCTCAAAAAACCCAAATATCCTCACCCAACCTAAACATTGCCCCCTCACCCATCTAAAAGCATCTCCAAAACCAAATCCCCCACTCAACCAAACCACCCTTACACAGCCCACAATCCTCATCAAATCTCTCTTCCAAGATATACTGTATATCTTCAGCCAGCCTAATCACCCCAACTGGACCCAAATGTTTACACCCAGTCCAAACATTTTCACCCAACCTAAATATCTTTACTTAACTGAGACATCCTTACCAAACCCAAATGTGATGACCCAACCAGGACAGGGGCTTTTGGAGGGGACTGCAGGGTAGCCTTTTGCCTACTGACTATTTACAATAAGGTTAGTTACTGTTTGCACCTAAGCTAGTGTCATCTAGTTCTTGGGAGCAATTTTCCACTATAATACCTGTCTCCTGGTTCCAGAGTGGAAGTAGCTGTATCTTGGTGGAGGCACCCAGGTAGGCTGTCTAGTGGTTCATCACACCAAATGTCCTCACCCAACTAAAAGTCGCTCCCAACCAAATCTCCGACTCGATCAAAACATGCTTATACAACCCACAATCCTCATCAAAATCCCTCATCCAATATATACGTCTTCAGCCAACTTAATCAACCCAACTGAACCCACATATCTTTACCCAGTCCAAATATTTTAACAAGGCCTACATATCTCTTTACCTAACTGAGATATCCTTGCCTAACCCAAATTTCCTTACCCAACCCAATCACCCTCATCCGAATCAAATGCTATGACACAATCTATGCATCCCTGAAGAATGGGCAGCTCTGGGACCCTCAAACACTTTGGCTGCACCTACTGATCTTGAGGAAACAATTTTAGTGGAATGAACAATTTTGGACTCTTTCCTCTTGGTGTTTCGCTCATATGCACCGTTCTTCGTATATTCATCCTTCATCTGTATGTTCTCTGTGTATTTCCAGGATATGACAGTGAAGTTGTGGTGTCTGGATCCAGCTTTACAACACCCATTTATGAGCATATGAACCGTGAATCTTCTGTGTATGACGATGTAGCCCAAGAATCTTCTAGCAATATTCCTACAACATTTATCTCTCAGCATGTGGCCCTCACATCATCCAGAAGAATGCATGGGGCCCATGGAGCATCCAGCTGTGGTTGTCTGGTCCCTGCACTGCTCATGGTGTTGTTGGTGACATGTGTCACTCTACAGTCAGTGCTGATATTTCTTCGAGTATCAGGTAAAAGACTCCTCAGGGGCGGGGCTGAATGCACATACTGAGTACATTGACAGTTACAATTGGTACAGAGATTCTTAGTAGTATAAGATAAGTCTACCAAAGAAGAAAGGTGACTTTTTGATACATATGGGTCTGTTCAGCAATTTGTCATTTTTTTTACAGGGGGTACAAGAACTGTATACCAGATTTTCACTGAATGGGATGATATAATAAATACAGTATTTGCACAAATATTTACATTTTGGTCATATTTTGGATAAATAATCCAGGTCTGCTGGCAGTTTTATCTCCTGGAGTTCTTTTACATCAGACCATGATCAGGACTAATGACCAACGTGACCAACCCCCACTGTGCATAATGTATTATATATATATAAAGATTGGCAAGAGGCTGCACTCCTGCATACACATCATTACTGAATATGTTTACTGCTTGTCCGGAGTTCCTCCTAATGATGAATATTTATTACAGGAAGAGAAAGAGAAGTCAAGAGAGAAGATACTGGTAAGAGTTCCCATCCCCTGAGACATATCAGACTACGCAAGGAACTCTGTCTCTCTATCATTACTGACTGTCTCTATTATTCCATATTACGGGACGGTCTCTACTGTATCCAGCTGTCTCTTCATCATTACTGACTGTCTTTACTATTTCATATTACAGGACGGCAGGGGCGTTGCTAGGTGGCAAAAGACCAGGGGCTTCAGCCCGAAGTCCAAGGCCGGCATGGGGGGGGCGCCTCTAGTGGCTCTGGGTTTTTTTGGTTGGGCGGAGGGGTTGTGTGGTTGTGTGGCGGGGGTAGGCTGACTTGCTGGTTGCTGCCTGGCTTACCAGTGCCCATCAATGCTGACCACCAAACTGACCTACCTATCTGACCCACACTGACCTACCTGACATACACTGACCTACATACACTGACCTACCTGACCCACACTGACCTACCTGACCCACACTGACCTACATACACTGACCTACTGACATACACTGACCTACCTGATGCACACACTGACCTACCTGACATACACACACTGACCTACCTACCTGACATACACTGACCTACATATACTGACCTACCTGACATACGCTGACCTACCTGACATTCACTGACCTACCTGATACACACTGACCTACCTGACATACACTGACCTACATACACTGACCTACCTGACATACACTGACCTACCCGACCCACACTGACCTACATACACTGACCTACCTGACCCACACTGACCTACACTGACCTACCTGACATACACTAACCTACCTGACCCACACTGACCGACCCACACTGACCTACCTGACCCACACTGACCTACATACACTGACCCACACTGACCTACATACAATGACCTACCTGACATACACTGACCTACATACACTGACCTACCTGACACACACTGACCTACATACACTGACCCACCCACACTGACCTACCTGACCCACACTGACCTACATACACTGACCCACCCACACTGACCTACCTGACCCACACTGACCTACCTGACCCACACTGACCTACATACACTGACCTACCTGACATACACTGACCTACCTGACCCACACACACTGACCTACCTGACCTACATACACTGACCCACACACACTGACCTACCTGACCCACACACACTGAAATACCTGACCCACACTGACCTACACACACTGACCTACCTGACGTACACTGACCTACATACACTGACCTACCTGACCCACACTGACCTACATACACTGACCTACCTGACATACACTGACCTACCTGACATACACACACTGACCTACCTACCTGACATACACTGACCTACATACACTGACCTACCTGACATACACTGACCTACATACACTGACCTACCTGACCCACACTGACCTACCTGACATACACTGACCTACCTGAGACACACTGACCTACCTGACACACACTGACCTACATACACTGACTTACCTGACCCACACTGACCTACATACACTGACCTACCTGACCCACACTGACCTACACTGACCTACCTGACATACACTGACCTACCTGACCCACACTGACCTACATACACTGACCCACACTGACCTACATACAATGACCTACCTGACATACACTGACCTACATACACTGACCTACCTGACATACACTGACCTACACACACTGACCTACCTGACGTACACTTACCTACATACACTGACCTACCTGACATACACTGACCTTCCTGACCCACACTGACCTACATACACTGACCCACACTGACCTACCTGACCCACACTGACCTACATACACTGACCCACACACACTGACCTACCTGACCCACACTGACCTACATACACTGACCCACACACACTGACCTACCTGACCCACACTGACCTACACTGACCTACCTAACCCACACTGACCTACCTGCTGACAACAGGGCAGAGCTCTGCTAACCTCTGCCCAACACTGATAGCATCTTCTGGGTTCCACGGAGAGGAAATGGTGAACCTTTATCCCCAGACACCAGTTGCAGAGACAGGGGATTTGATAGACTTTTCTGCTGAGGAAGAACAACCTGGTGAGCCTCCAGCAGAAGAAGAGCTGTTATTAAGGCCAAACTTTACTGTGCTCTGCCCAGCACTGATAGCATCTTCTGGGTTCCACGGAGAGGAGATGGTGAACCTTTATCCCCAGACACCAGTTGCAGAGACAGGGGATGTGATAGACTTTTCTGCTGAGGAAGAACAACCTGGTGAGCCTCCAGCAGAAGAGGAGCTGTTATTAGGGCCAAACTTCACTGTGCTCTGCCCAGCACCAACAGAAGTATCTGTGAAGTCACAAGGAACTTCCCCAGCTGAAGCGCTGGCAACCGGACAGAGGGTCCAAGATCTCTTCCCTACACCTGCGGCAGTCCCGGAGGCTCAGGGTGAGAAGGAGGTGGTCACTTCCCAGCAGCAGATCAGGATACAAGGGGAGAAGGGAGAGGAGGTGTTTGTCGTCCCTCCCCAACAGTTAGCCGGAGCAAATGGTGTGGGGTTTCCAGCAGAAGGGTTGGCAACAGAGCCGAGTACTGCTGGAATCTGCCCTCAACTAACAGAGGATGGATGTCCTGTGAAGGTGGATGGGACTTCAGTCTCCACCTGTATAACCCAGGGATGCTGGCCAGTCGGCCCAGATCCCCAACAGCATGACAGAGTGAGCCCAGACACCCTGTCTTCTCTCCAGCGGCAGAAAGGACTCCAGGGAGAAGGGCCAGTCCAGGCCTCTCCCCAGCGGCAGATATGTTCTCTGAGAGAGGCAGAGGTTGGCTGGGTGAGTAATGCTTTGTTTGGAACAATTTGTTTGGGGTACTGTGTTTGTACAGGCATTAGAGGACTGGAACTACTGACTAACTTTGGAGTCAACCCGTCTGGGGTCTCCTCCTGTGTTAGTCTCCTGCCGAAAGGGGAGAAATGTGACAAACCTAGCCAGGAAAGAGACTTTTGGAGGGGACTGTATGCTAGCCTCTTGCCGATCGATCGGGGGCCCTTGCATTTGGGGGAACGGTGCTCTTTGTGAGCTGTATGCCTGGGGACCCTTGAGGTGGTATTACTGTGGATTCGGGTCCTGGTCCCCCAGGATACACAGACTCTGGGGACCCTGGATTTGCCATATTGGAATAGTGGCTGATTCATAATGCTGACTGTCTCTATTATTCCATATTACAGGACGGTCTCTCCTGTGTCCAGCTGTCTCTCTATCATTAGTGACTGTCTCTATTATTCCATATTACAGGGCGGTCTCTCCTGTGTCCGGCTGTCTCTCTATAATTACTGACTGTCTCTATTATTCCATATTACAGGACGGTCTCTCCTGTGTCTGGCTGTCTCTCTATCATTACTGACTGTCTCTATTATTCCATATTACAGGACGGTCTCTCCTGTGTCCGGCTGTCTCTCTATCATTACTGTCTGTCTCTATTATTCCATATTACAGGACGGTCTCTCCTGTGTCCGGTTGTCTCTCTATCATTACTGACTGTCTCTATTATTCCATATTACAGGACAGTCTCTCCTGTGTCCGGCTATCTCTCTATCATTACTGACTGTCTCTATTATTCCATATTACAGGACGGTCTCTCCTGTGTCCGGCTGTCTCTCTATAATTACTGACTGTCTCTATTATTCCATATTACAGGACGGTCTCTCCTGTGTCCGGCTGTCTCTCTATCATTACTGACTGTCTCTATTATTCCATATTACAGGACGGACTTTCCTGTGTCCGGTTGTCTCTCTATCATTACTGACTGTCTCTATTATTCCATATTACAGGACAGTCTCTCCTGTGTTCGGCTGTCTCTTCATCATTACTGACTGTCTCTATTATTCCATATTACAAGACGGTCTCTCCTGTGTCCAGCTGTCTCTTCATCATTACTGACTGTCTCTATTATTCCATATTACAGGACGGTCTCTCCTGTGTCCGGCTGTCTCTCCATCATTACTGACTGTCTCTATTATTCCATATTATAAGACGGTCTCTACTGTATCCAGCTGTCTCTTCATCATTACTGACTGTCTCTATTATTCCATATTACAGGACGGTCTCTACTGTATCCAGCTGTCTCTTCATCATTACTGACTGTCTCTATTATTTCATATTACAGGACGGTCTCTCCTGTGTCCGGCTGTCTCTTCATCATTACTGACTGTCTCTATTATTCCATATTACAGGACGGTCTCTCCTGTGTCTCGCTGTCTCTTCATCATTTCTGACTGTCTCTATTATTCCATATTACAGGACGGTCTCCTAGATGTCCAGATCTTTGGATCACCATCAATGATAAATGTTATTTCATCTCTGAGAACAAAAAATCCCAAATAGACAGTGGTAAGGACTGTGCAGAACGTGGCTCCAGACTGGCCACTGTGAAGGAGGAGACCATACGGGTCAGTGCCGGTGTCACTGGGTGGGTGCGGGGTGAATAGTATTTGGTGGTTCTCAAAAGACGTCCAGAAAGGTGATAGGAATAAATTGAATAATGTGTTGTGAATTGTTTTATCCAGAGACTGGTGACTGTCACAGGAAAGGAATTCTGGGTCGGATTAACCAAATATAACACTGATGGTGGTTTGTGGAGAGGAAAATGGCCAGATGGCAGTGAGGAGTAAGTATCACAGGACTTTTTTTTCTCTTAAACAGAAAACCCCCAAATCTTCAGGAGAAGTATCTCTGTATGTCAGGCTTCCTCCTCCTTCCTCTTCCTCCACAAAGATTTGCAGACACTCTGGGTGACAGAACAGGTTTTTCTTTTTATTGAACATTAGTAAGTATAAATAAGTTGGGGTATGATAGATCTCGTATGGCTGCACTCTTACCCTAGGTTCACACTTTATGGTGCATTTTGCAGAAACGCTCTACAGTCCATTTAACATGGTTTCCTATGGATGTAGTTTGCATCTATGCGTTTTGCAGCAATACATGTTTTTTAAAGGGTCAGGGTTTTTTCCCTGCAGCAGATTGTGTTTTGTGTGTAATTGATTTCAATGGAGTCGCACCAAAAACTCACTTGTTGCAATATTAATGTGGATTTTTTTTATGTGCTTTGTGGGGTTTTTTTTTTGCTTTAAAAACACTGTCTATAGCTGATTGCTAAGGAGCAAGCCTGGGAAGCCGGCTGCCGTGTCCTTAACAACCAATGAGTCATCAGCAGTCACCAGGGTTCCCCGCTGACAGCTGAATGAAAAAAAAATTGCTGGAAAAAACATTCAGGATAAAATGGCATGGGCCCCCCTCAAATCTATACCTTTGGGTCTGGTATGGATTTAGAGGGGAACCCCATACCAAAATAAGAAAAATGTCGAGGCTCCCCCCACCTGGGCTGTGGTTGTGGGTTCTGCGGGCGGAGGGTTTATCAGAATCTGGAAGCCCCCTTTAAGAAGGAGTTCTCCAGATCCCACCCCCATGTGAATGAGTGTAGGATAGTACATTATACACTTATGCCCCGTACACACGGTTGTATTTTCCGACGAAAAATGTGTGATAGGCTCCATCACACATTTTCCATCGGATTTTCCGACACACAAAGTTTGAGAGCTTGCTATAAAATTTTCCGACAACAAAGTCCGTTGTCGGAATTTCCGATCATGTGTACACAAATCCGACGCACAATTTGCCACGCATGCTCAGAATAAATAAAGAGATGAAAGCTATTGGCTACTGCCCCGTTTATAGTCCCGACATACGTGTTTTACATCACCGCGTTCAGAATGATCGGATTTTCCAACAACTTTGTGTGATCGTGTGTATGCAAGACAAGTTTAAGCCAATATCCATCAGAAAAAATCCTAGGATTTTGTTGTCGGAATGTCCGATCAATGTCCGACCGTGTGTACGGGGCATAACTCATTCACCAAAAAAGTGTCAACAAGAAAAAACTTACAAACACAGTTTTTGACAATTCTTTTATTAAAAATAAAAAAACAATGTCTCCCGATGTAGATCCATCATAAATCACGACGCCCATCAAAAACTGCTTGTGTGTTTTTTTTTTTTCTTATTGACACTTTTTTTTGCGAATGAGTATGGGTATAATGTACCCCATACTCATTCACATAGGGGGGGTGGGATCTGGGGACCCCCTTGTTAAAGGGGGCTTCCAGATTCTGATAAGTCCCCAACCCGCAGAGCCTCTCAACCACAGCATGCATCCCGGTATGGTTTAGGTGGGGAGGTTCTTGCTCGTCCCCTCCCTTTCCTGACCTGCATGCTCAGATAAGGGTCTGGTATGGATTTCGGAAGACCCCATTCCATTTTTTTTATTTTAGTGTGCAGTTCCCCTCGTGTTTCCCTTCAGGTCTAGTATGGATTTGAGGGGGATCCCATGCCTTTTTTTTCTCCTAATTTATTTTGCTGGCCTTTTTTTTTTTTACATACAGCTGTCAGGGAGAAACGCCACTGACAGCTGTTGACTCATAGGTTGTTAAAGATGCGGCAGCTGGCTTCCCAGCCTGCTACTTAGCAACCAGCTGTATACAGTGTGTTTAACTACCTCAATACCGGGCACTTTCAACCCCTTTCTTCCCAGACCAATTATCAGCTTTCTGTGCTCTCGCACTTTCAGTGACAATTACTCAGTCATGCTACATTGTACCCATATGACATTTTTATAATTTTGTTGACACAAATAGAGTTTTCTATTTTTTGCGATATAAGCGAAAAAAGAGCAAACATTTAAAAAAACTATATTTTCTACTTTCTATTTTAAAAGAAATCCAATACAATCTAATTTCGTTATAAATTTAGGCCAGAATATATTCTGCTACATGTCTTTGGTAAAAAAAAATCCCAATAAGTGTATGATAATAGGTCTGTGTGAAAGTTATAGAGTCTACAAGCTATGCTACGTATCTTTGAAAATCTCATTTCATGAGTCCCTAAAATGTCAGGACACTACAAATACCCCCCAAATGACCCTTTGTAAAGCTGACAGTTCAAGGTATTTAGTAAGAGGCATAGTGAGTTTTTTGAAGTTACAATTTTTTGCCCACAATAGTTTGGAAAATTAAGAATTTGTTTTCCACAAAATTGTCATATTAACAAATTATTTCTCACACATGGCATAGATAAACTTTTACACCCCAAAATACATTCTGCTACTCCTCCTGAGTATGGCAATACCACGTGTGAGACTTTTACATAGCCTGGCCACATACAGAACCCCAACATGCAGAGTGAACCATCAGGCATTCTAGAAGGATACATTACATATATAATTTCCTGACTACCTATCCACTGGAGCACCAGGACAATGGAACCACCCACAAAATGACCCCATTTTCGAAAGAAAACATCCCAATGTATATTCTACAAGGCACAATGTGTCTTTTGAACATGTCAATTTTTTCCACAAGTTTTTGGAAAGTGTGGAAAGAAAATGAAAACTTTTTTTTTTTTACACAAAATTGTCAAATTATGAGATATTTCTAACACACAGGATGTACATAGCAAAAATGATACCCCAAAATACATTCTACTACTCCTCCTGAGTATGGCGATACCACATGTGTGAGACTTTTCCACAGCCTGGCCACATACAGAGGCCCAACATCCAAGTAGCACTGTCAGGTATTCTAAAGGCATAAATTACACATTTAATTTCCTGAGTGTTTATCACTTTTTTGAAGGTTCTGAAAGTATCATGACAATGGAATTAGATGTGGCAGATGACCACGGACAGATGTGGCAGATGATCACAGAGAGATGTGGCAGATGATCACAGACAGATGTCCACCAGATGCATGCAGATGATCATGGACAGATATGCATAGATGATCATGGACAGATGTGGCAGATGGCCACGGAGAAATGTGCGCCAGATGTGCCCCAGATAATCACAGACAGATGTGGCAGATGATCATGAGCAGATGTGGCAGATGATCATGGACAGATGTGGCAGATGATCAGGGACAGATGTGACAGATGATCATAGACAGATGTGCCAGATGATCATGGACAGATGTGGCAGATGATCACGGACAGATGTCCACCAGATGTGTGCAGATGACCATGGACAGATGTGCGCAGATGATCATGGACAGATGTGCGCTGATAACCACAGGCAGATGGACAGATGTGGCAGATGATCATGGACAGATGTGGCAGATGATTACAGGCAGACGGTCAGTGAGAGAGATGTGGCAGACGTTCAGTGAGACAAATGTTTACTGGGACAGATGTGTGACAGGTGTTTTTCACTGTGTTGGGGACACTGTGACAGGATACTGTTTGGGGACACCAGCTGGGTGATCAGTGTTTAAAAAGCTGTAAAAAACAGCTCATACACACTGATCTCTAGCTCGCAGCACAGATCCACTCTCCTTCTCCTCACTAATAGGCTCTGTGTAAGGAGAATCAGAGCTGATCACCTTGCAACGGCTGTCTTTACATTACATGATGGCTGTGATTGGACACCTGTGATCAGGAGGGCGAGAGGAGGTTTTGTTGTGTATTTTTTATGGCGATATAAATGCACTGTTTAGATGAATCAATGTTTCGTTACAATTGTTTTTAAAAATGTGTTTCTATAAATAAAACTTGTTTATTATTATAATTTTCTGTATACTTTGCTACATATTTTTCACACACAATACAAATTAAGTGCCTTAAAAGTCAATTTAAGGGAACCCTGTTTATCTCTTGATCATTGGATGTGGCACTCCCCTTAACATAGGTTAGCCTTTCGCCCCTCACTTCTCTAAGAATATTTTCGGTTCAGGGCACCACCACCACCACCTAAGGCCCAATTTCTCTGCCCCTGTTTAACAGGGTCACGTAATTACAATTCTTGATATAATATTTCACAGCAGGGCCCGTTCCAGCGCCCACCAAGAGTAACTGTGAGGCCTTACAGTGTTGTGGTACCACCAACACCTACGGCCCAATTTTCCGCAGAGTATATAGGGCAGGCCGTATAGTATATACAGGCGGTCCCCTATTTTCAAACATCTGACTTACAAACGACTCCTACTTAGAAACGGAAGGAGACAACAGGAAGTCAGAGGAAATCTACTCCTAGGAAGGGAAATTCTCTCCTGTAAGAGTTAATATGGGAAAAAGTGTCTCCACTGATGCTTTATCACCAATCCTTGTTTCCCTAATAACCCAAAATTTTCAAAATCCAATTGTCATTGGAACAGAAAGTGAGGTGAAATCTTCTGAAGAGGAGCACAGACAGCAAAACAAATGCTCCAGGGGTGATAACCCTTCCCTATGTTATCCAAAAAGCTTAAAAATAGATTTTTTGGCTGGAGCTACATTTACAAAATGTACCTGTTCCAAATTACAAACAGATTTAACTTAAGTACAAACCTACAGTCCCTGTCTTGTTTGTAACCCGGGGACTGCCTTTATCCTGCAGTTGTTTAGAGTATATAGGGCCTGGGGGCCCCACGCCTTTTTTTTTCATTTGGGTGCGGGGTTCACCCTAATATCCATACCAGATCCAAAGGGCCTGGTAATGGGCTGGGGGGGGGGCAACATTACATTACTGCTGCAAGCAGTTTTAAATGACTTTTATTCCTTTAGAAATGTCATTTTGTGTAGGGACTGATCTAAACATAGGAAAAATGTGCCACTTTACAGGTATACTATAGACACCCCCTAGGAATAAAGGAATATTACACTTTTATTGTTTCACTTTAAGCATTATTAAAATCACTGCTCCCGAAAAAAATGCAGTTTTTAAAACATTTTTTTGCATTATACATGTCCCCTGGGGCAGGACCCGGGTCCCCAAACACTTTTTATGACAATACCATGCATATTAGCCTTTAAAATTAGCACTTTTGATATTTCAAGTTCGAGTCCCATAGACTTTAACGATGTTCGCACTAATTTTTGGTCTGTTTGCATGTTCTGCCACAAACCGAACTGGGGGGTGTTCGGCTCATCCCTATTCATCACCAGACCCTCTAGTGTGGCAGCCGCTGTGTGCACCAACCCAACTAAATAAGTATAGGCCTCTGTAAATAATATGTCCAATGTTCTCCTCTATCTCTCCTCTCCCTATTACTGCTCATCTACAATGACTGTGGAAATGATCTTACCAGACTTTGTCTCCCATCTAGAACTCTCCCTGAAGAGACAGGAAACTGTGCCAAGCTCGGATCTACTCTGAGACTGGATAACTGTTATGCTGCACTGAACTATATCTGTGAGAGCGACTTTGTGTGACCGCACTGATCTGAGGAACACTGTGTGACCGCACTGATCTGAGGAACACTGTGTGACCGCACTGATCTGAGGAACACTGTGTGACCACACTGATCTGAGGAACCCTGTGTGACCGCACTGATCTGAGGAACACTGTGTGACCACACTGATCTGAGGAACCCTGTGTGACCGCACTGATCTGAGGAACACTGTGTGACCGCACTGATCTGAGGAACCCTGTGTGACCGCACTGATCTGAGGAACCCTGTGTGACCGCACTGATCTGAGGAACCCTGTGTGAATGCACTGATCTGAGGAACACTGTGTGACCACACTGATCTGAGGAACCCTGTGTGACCGCACTGATCTGAGGAACACTGTGTGACCGCACTGATCTGAGGAACCCTGTGTGACCGCACTGATCTGAGGAACCCTGTGTGACCACACTGATCTGAGGAACCCTGTGTGACCACACTGATCTGAGGAACCCTGTGTGACCGCACTGATCTGAGGAACCCTGTGTGACCGCACTGATCTGAGGAACACTGTGTGACCGCACTGATCTGAGGAACACTGTGTGACTGCACTGATCTGAGGAACCCTGTGTGACCGCACTGATCTAAGGAACACTGTGTGACCGCACTGATCTGAGGAACACTGTGTGACTGCACTGATCTGAGGAACCCTGTGGGACCGCACTGATCTGAGGAACCCTGTGTGACCGCACTGATCTGAGGAATGCTTTATAAATGTTCTGATCTCAGTGCAATTATTCTGAATTGTATATAAAGTATGGATGAAGTCAAAGTTGTTGCTCCTTCGTGTTTATTTCTGTATTTGTCAAGTAATAAAATGATTGATAATAATATGTATGTACTGAATCTCAGAAGATTATAAGGTAAGGACACTTTTCTCACACCGTCCTCAGATGTCTCCTCAGAGCTGAAGTTATTTGTAATAGATTATACTGGAATGGGGATCCTCAGAGGATGGTGGACGGGAGAGGAGATGAGATTTTAGGTTAGGAAAGAAGAGGAGTTTAGACAAGTAGAAAGGAGAATAGGGGAAGGTTCAAGAAAGGAAGGGAGAGAAGGTTAGAGAGAGGAAGGGTAAGGAGGAGAGGGTTTAAGAGAGGAAGCAAAAGGAGGTTAGGTTCAGGAGAGGAGGTTAGAGAGGGTAAAAAGAAGAAGAGGGGAAAGAAGAGAAGGCTAGGGGAAGGGAAGGGAGGGGAAGGTTCAGGGGTGGAAGAAAGAGGAGGTTTGAGAGGAAGGGTGAGGAGGGGAGGGTTCAAGAGAGAAAGAGAATGGGGTTTAGAGGAGATGTGGGTTCAGGAGAGGAGGTTAGAGAAGGTGTAGGAACAAGAGGGGAGGGACAGGGGTTCAGGAGAGGAAAGATGAGGAGGTTACAGAAGTGGAAGGGAGAAGGTGGAAGGATTTAGGAAAGGAAGGGAGAAAAGGTTAGATAAGAGTAAGGGGGTTTAAGAAAGGAAGAGAGAGGAAGTTAGAGAAAGGGGAGGGGAGGGAGAAGAGGGGAGGTTCAAGAAAAGAAAAAGAGAGAACATAAAGTGGAGTTCCGCCTGCCAAAAAAAATTAAAAGTCAGCAGCTACAAATACTGCAGCTGCTGACTTTTAATATAAGGACACTTACCTGTCCAGGGCACCCGTGATGTCCTCACCCGAAGCCGACCCGTCCCTTGGCTCCGGGTGCAGGCGCCGACATCTTCAGTAAGGGAGACAGAAAGTGAAGCCTTGCGGCTTCACACAGCCTGTTTCCTACTGCCCATGTGCGAGTCGCGCTGCGCGGTATGAATGGTCCCTGCTGTCTTCTGGGACCTATGTGTCTCCCAGAAGACAGCCGGGGGGGTGAGGCTCCAGACACTGCAGAATCTGTGACACCCTTTCACCGCAAGTGGGAGCAAATACTTGGATTTGACAAGTATCTGCTCCCCCCCTGCCAAATGTGAGGGGGGAGGAACCGGATCAGCGGAAGTTCCATTTCTGGGTGGAACTCCACTTTAAGAAAAGAGAAAGGAAAGAAAGGGAGAGGAGGTTAGAGAATGGGGAAGAGAGAGGTTGGGCGGGTTCAGGGTAGAACAGAAAAGGAGGTAAGAGAAGGGGAGGGAAGAAGGAGGAAGGGTTTAGGAGAGGAAGAGAGATAAGGTTAGAGGGGGGATGGGAGAAGAATGGAAGGATGGTGTCATGATCCAGCCAAGAGTGAGTAGCCCTGAGTACAATAATAAAAAAATCACAGTACAAATCTGCTATGATATTAACAATGTAGTGTTGAAGGAAGGGCAACTGTTTAATCTGTATATCCTCCCAATGGGGGGGTCATTTAGATCCCCACTGGACACCAGATGATGTGTCTACATCACAAATAAACACAGACAAGGTGGAAAGTCTCAGCTCATCTCAGAGATAAATGTCTGTATTTCTCCCATCCTGTTCAGTGCACAGATATACAACTTTCTGCAAACGCTTGGTTCTGCAGCCCTCTCTTCTCTACATCCATTCAAAATACAGTATATACACAACATTTCTCAGCTCCAGAAGGCAGGGGGCGATGATCTGATGTCATACACTGCACAGCATAGAGCAGGGAGCTGAGTGTAATCTGAGACCTAAGTGGAGGGAATTGACACCCCCTCCTCACACAGTCTTTTAGGGAAACATGAACAGCTGAGGCTGTCAATCATCTGCTGTGTGTTGGAGGGGGGTTGGACTGTATCCCGGAATTCTGTGGTGTCAGACAAGAACCACACCAGGTGCTTTGGACTGAGGTAAGTACACACTATAGAACAGGGGTTGGCAACTGCAGCTGTTGTAGAAATACATATCCCACAATGCTTTGCAGGACTAATAGGGCATACACACGGTCGGACTTTGTTCGGACATTCCGACAACAAAATCCTAGGATTTTTTCCGACAGATGTTGGCTCAAACTTGTTTTGCCTACACACGGTCGCACAAAGTTGTCAGAATTTCCGATCGCCAACCACGCGGTCACGTACACCACGTACGACAAGACTAGAAAAGGCCGGTTCAGAACCAAGCGCGGCACCCTTTGGGCTCCTTTTGCTAATCTCGTGTTAGTAAAAGTTTGGTGAGAGACGATTCGCGCTTTTTCAGACTCGTGGTTTTCAGATCATTTTCTGCCGTTCAGTTTGTGCTTGTGGGTTTGTATCTGCTCTTCAGTGCGTGCAGTCAGTTCGTATCAGAGTTTTCTGTGTGATCTTGCCTGCTCGTTGCTGTTTTTCAGGTCGCTCTTCACAGGCCTTGCTGTTCTTCAGTGCGTTCTGTTACTTCGTTCTGAGCAGCCGACTGTTTTCTAGCCATGTTTCGTATGCGTACTCCTCGTAGAGTTCGTGCTGTGCGGGGGCTTGGTGTTGGGGTCCTGACCTTGACACAAGTCCAGTCCATGAACAGGGTGGGGAGGAGTTCATGGACCAAGAATTGGTTGCTTCAGCGTGACCAGTTCTCTCATATGCCTTTGCTCCGTGAGATCCGTGAGAATAATCCTGATGATTTCAGGAACTTTCTCAGGATGACGGACCCCGTGTTTAACCGTTTGTTGGCTTCGCTGACCCCCTATATTAGCAGGCAGGATACCTGCATGAGGCAAGCCATCACTCCGGAGCAGAGGTTGGTTGCTACCTTGCGGTATTTGGCCACAGGGAGAAGCCTGCAGGACTTGAAGTTCTCGACAGTCATCTCCCCCCAGACTCTGGGGATCATTATCCCAGAGACCTGTTCTGCCATCATCCAGGTCCTGCAGAAGGAGTATATGAAGGTAAGATTTTTATCCTTTAATATCACATTTTATTGTCTTTAATGTAATGTATTGTATTTCTTTCCTCATTCCCTAATTACCATGATTGTAATATGCTGTGAATGTCCCCTTTGTCCTCATCCATGCTGGATTTTTATGTAATTATTATTTTATGTCCTTCATACATATTTGCCCTTCACTAACCTCCCCAGCATGGTGTCTCCTGGCCCTATATTCACCTCATGTAGTCACTTAACAATGTATTTTATCAGCTCCATAGTAGTGCTTTACCCCAAACACCCCCTAAAATGTTTGGTAATGTTATTTTTGATTTAAATTCAGGCAGAGTGCCATAGGCTTTTTTTTGTGGTGGGAAAAAATAAGGGGTTGCGCTAATACCTGTGTACCTTAATATAAAATCTACAGTGAGAAGATATTTATATAATGGCTATATATAAACCAAAAGTAATGTGCAAACATTAAATAGTGATATGAAAAAGTCCCATCAAGTGAAACATCAAATATAATATCTTAGTGAGTCCAAATCACCAACAGAAACCAAAAAAAGTCCAAGTGATAATTGGTATTAATCCATGACAGCAAGGGAGGGTCCACCACCAGACAATGGAAGGGGTTGCTCCTTACCAGATGGCCATGACCCCCCACCACAGAGGATCACAGCAAGCAGAAATCTTTAAAAGCCAGAATTAGGAACTGCCAACAATGTCCACCACTTTTTTTTGTGGTGTCCCAAAATAATTTTTAGTAACCCTCCCTCCCCCAACTGCTAAGTCAGCTAATCACAATTCTCTATCCTCAATCATCTATCTGCTGACTTTGCCAAACCCATACACACTATACCCATCTCTTTTGTGCTCAGATTTATGGATGAATTCCCCAAAGCATGTAGTGCAAGGGCCTGCCTGTATACTTTCCAATGGTACTGTTTAAAGTTTTTGTATCCTATTATTATCTTGATAGGTAATAGTAGAATGTCCAAATGTCCTCAAATGTGTACAGTGTGTATTTATATCTTTGTATTATGACACTTACCTGTCCATTGGGCTGCCAATAGTGTAACTAAGGAGGGGCTGTTCCAAGTAATACCCTGTATTTAGGCATTCATCTCTCAAGGAAGTGAAGAGGGTTACCTGTCCAAGAGTCCCCCCCATAATGTTAGAAATGGCCCATGAGAGGGGGGAGGGGGAATATGATAGTTGTACCTTATACTTTGGCGTTGTTAAATTCCCCTTAATAAATGCTATCTGGAGGTTGCCCCATAATGTTTGTGTCTAATCTGCTTGCCATGTTTCAGAGTAAAAATAGTAATGTTTATTGTTTTTTCCTCAACAGTTTCCTTCCACGCCACGGGAATGGCAGACTGTGGCCTCCCACTTTGCCCAGCGGTGGGACTTTCCTAACTGCGGAGGGGCAATTGATGGGAAACACGTCCACATCGTCCCACCACCCAACTCGGGGTCATACTATTATAATTACAAGGGGTTTAATAGTATAGTGATGTTGGCGGTGGTGTCGGCTAATTACGACTTCTTGTATGTGGACGTGGGGAAGCATGGCCGGATGTCCGATGGTGGAGTCATCGCCCAGACGGAGTTCTACAGGCGTCTCCAGAATGGCAGCTTGGACTTGCCAGCTCCAGAGGACAATGTGGAAGGTCTCCCATTTGTGTTCGTTGCTGATGAAGCGTTTGCGTTGGGGGACCACCTGATGCGGCCATTCCCGATGAGGACCCTCACCCCGGAACAGAGGGTTTTTAATTACCGGCTGGCCAGAGCCCGAAGAGTGGTGGAGAACACATTTGGAATCCTGGCCAGCCGGTTCCGACTATTTCTGACACCCATCCACATGGCAGAGTATAAACTGAACCATATAATACTTGCATGCTGTGTCCTCCATAATTTTTTAAGAAAACATTCGGCCAACTATGCTGGCTCAGTTGGGCCTGAGGCCGGAATCCTACATCCAACAACACTGACAGCGCTTGAAAGTGGCCGTCCTGGCTTGCCCTCCCTGAGTGCCCGTGATGTCCGGTTACGATACCTGGAGTTCTTTGCGGGTAGGGGGGCTATCAATATGCCAGACAATATGTGAAGCCTTTTTCTAATAAAAAAAAAACAAAAGAAATTCTTTGTGGACATTTACTGCTTGTGTTTGTTTTAGCTGACCCTGACAGAAATGTGTTGAGTGCAGAAAATGTCATGATTGGGTAGCCTTTTAAAAAAAACACTGTTGGCTGGTATTTCCTAAATGCAAAAACACATTTCACTACAAGTGCACTTGCAACTGCACTGAAACTGCACTTGTAGTGCAAAGTGGATTTGCCCTTAGGAAATAACCCCCATTTTTGCATAAAACAGCTATTACATCACCCCAAAAGTGTTGTAGTGTTGAGACAATAATCCACACATTCTTGAGTAACCAACTTTTTTATACCTGCACAATCACATGTGCAATTACCAAAGGTTTTTAAAACAAACCAACATGTTTGTTGTATAACAATTTTTGCAGTAGCATTATCAAAAATCAAAATGTCCATTTAAGATAAAACAGGCCTGTGTAAAACCCAAAAGAAAGCCAAAAAACTTGAACTTACAAAGTTCACATTTAGAAAAACCTGAAGGCTATATCAGACATCAGTATTTAGGAACTGTGTTTGATATAGCGTTCAGATGGGGGGAAATCACCCCTGGAAAAGCCAAATTTGGAAGATGCACACCAAGTTCCGAATGTCAACATGTGCTATCTGCCATCAGGGGGGATCAAGGGACGTGTTTTGGGGGAGCAAGCCCTTCCTCAACGCTACTTTATAATTGATGAAGGGGTTGCACCCCCAAAACGCGTCCATTGATCTCCCGTGATGGCAGATAGCACATGTTGACACACTGTGTGCATCCTCTAAATTTGGCTTTTCAAAACATTGCAAAAAGATTTTAAAAATTGGAACACAATCCCAAAAATATATTTTGTGGGGTTTTAAATTCGCCCCAAAACATCAATGATGTTATTATTTTTTTTAATAACATAATTTATTTTTTGCTGTATGTTGTGCAATTTGAGATTACACCCCATGATCTCCCCGATCAGGATCTGGGCACTTTCTGAAGTAAAGCGTTCTGGATCCACAACCTCACCATCACCTAAAAAGAGAGAAACAAAACAAAAACAGGTATCAAAAATCTGCCACCATCCATATCGGTAACCTGAGCCTGTGGTCGCAGACACTCAACTGTTGTGGTGCCAATCTCCACCACATCTTCTTCTTCCTCCTGCTCTTCTTCGTTTGGGGGTATTTCACCTTCTTCCATAGGTGGGGGGTCTGTGGTCTCCTCAGATGAGGGGTGTCCTCCGAGTCTTTTCTCCCCTATGTAAAACAAAAATGGTATAATTAGCACACAGATATTTGATGGCAGAACTAGAAATAGGAAACATTGCTTGGAAGTGGGGTACAATTGTCTATTTTAGCCGAGTTCCAAGATGTATTTTTTTTATTGCCCTTTGTCAAGCTGCAATACTTTACTGGTTTAGTACAAACTTCACAGATGGAGACCCCCCTATAGTATACACTGGAGCACCTGTGTGCCCCCCCTAATAAAAATGTTGCTCTAGGATCCCACACTAGTGCTCCAGTGTCCAGATGTGAAAACAGCTGCTCAGTGTCTTCTCCTTACACACAATCTAGTTGGCATTTCATTCTAGTAACAAACCCATCTACACAAACAACTATTTGGCATCCAAGTAGGCCCTAAAAAAAATGTGGGAAAATGCATATGGCCTAAACAATGGTGTTTTAGAGGCCCAAAGAAAAATGTTTGATATGAACGAATAATGGGCCCATGAACATTAAAGTTGCCCTTTTAAACGTTACAATTACTAAAAGCATATGGAGCAGAACGAACGTAATAAAGACAGAAAGAATAGGAACACAGCACAACTACTTACTTTTTTGCAGCACTCTCCGGATCTTTCGGTACTGCTCTGGCTCTCTTAATTTCAGGTCCGATCACCGCTTCCGGAGCTGATCTTTTGATCTTCGGACCCCGAAATTCCTCTCAAGACTCCTGACCGCTTTCACCATGATCTTGGCCTTTCGGATGTTCGGGTTGGGGTAAGGCCCATACTTTCCATCATAGTCAGCCTTCTTCATGATTTCGACCATCTCCAATATCTCCCCAAAGGACATATTTGTGGCCTTAAAATGTCTCCTTCTGGATCGGGACGTGTCCGGATCCGGGCTTTCCTCCTCCTCCTCCTCGTTCCTGCAATTAGCACGCACCTGCTGTGACTCCGCCATCATGCTCTTCCCCCACTGCGCGAACGAAAAGGGGCGGGGAATAGACTAGAAAGAACGTAAGGGGCGGGCGGAGTTACACGCATGCGCAGTGTGTATAAAGCGTAACACGCATGCGTATTACGTACGATCTGTGAGCGGAGGAAGGAGCATTGGACACGCCGATCGTAAGAACGAAGGTAAGAGACAAACTTGTGCCTATACTGCTTCTACATTGAGGCCTATATTGTAACAAGATTAGGAGAGTTTTGTCTGACATTAGGCTTTGTCTTGTGTTGTGTCTTGCAGTGAACATGGATATGGTACTCAAAGATAATGACTTCATGTCAGTATTCATAGATATCTTAAGGGAGCTGCCCTGTCTGTGGGAGATTAAACACCCCCATTTCAAGAACCAAGCAAAGAGGAAGGCAGCACTGGAGCAATTGTGTGAAATTGTGAAGCAGGTGATCCCCACGGCAGACATCACCTATTTAAAGAAATTAATTGGTTGCCTGAGGAGCACATATCTGAGGGAGCGCAAGAAAGTCCTGGATTCACAGAGATCCGGAGCAGCAGATGACATCTATGTCCCCAGGATGTTGTACTACGACAGGCTGCATTTTCTGGCAGGCCAGACTGAACCCAGGCCATCCCTCTCCAGTCTTCCTTCCACGCTTCCTTCCCCCCTGGCTGAGGCTTCTTACGCCCAACCTGGGCCTTCCAGGCCACATGTGGAGGAGCCCAGATTGAGCCAGGTATAGCATTCCTCTAAATATTTCTGCTTGTACAATCAATGATGTTAACTAGATGTTAGTTGGGAGTACTAATTTAGGATTGTGATTGATGATGCAAAACATTACAACCATATCCCTTTTTCATACACAGGGAAGTCTCAGCCAGGAGGTGGCCGGGCCGAGCCGGCTGGCTGATCTGCAGGTCCCTCCACCCCCCCTGAAAAGAGAAAGTGGCAGTAGGAGGAGTGCCCTAGAGGAGGCTACCAGAGGACTCTTTTGGAGGGCTACAGAGGTCCTGGGAGCACGACAGACCGTGGAGGAGGACATTGCTGCCGTCATTGCATATAAAATACAGAGGATGGAGGAGGGACAACAAGTCATGTGTGAGGCGCTCATATCGGAGGCTCTGGAGAAAGGTATGAGGGGCCAAATTACAGCTCAGACACACCTTTGTGATGGTCCTCCTCCTCCTCCTGCAGGTCCTCCTCCTCCCTCTCCTCCAGGTCCTCCCAGTCCTCCTCCAGGTCCTACTCCTCCTCCTGCCAGGACTCCAACTGCACAGCCACAGCCCGGAAGGAAGCGTGGAAGGAAGACCAGAAAGTGAGGACCCTGGATCTAGTCTGGTCGGCCAAAAAATGCAGCCTCTTGTGGTACCACAGCCTGGGGACACAGATGTCATCTGCTGCTATCTGGATCTCTGCGAATTCTGGACCAGACTGCCCTCCCTTACATATGGACTCCTCAGGCCACCAATTTTGATGTTCAAGAATTGATGTCTGCCGTGGGGGTCCCAGGCTTCGCTAATTTCTCATGTTGATCCAGTGTTGCCTTCCTCTTTGTTTGGTTCTGATCCCTTAATAAAGGATTTTTGTTTTGAATTATATTCCCCTATGTGTTTTACTTAAAAAATGACAGTTTGTTTGTGAGGATTCAGGTACATTTCAAATATACAATGTGAAATGAACAAGGGACACCAACAACAAACAATCTCCTTGAGAATAAATAATAAAAGATATCAATGGTGTTGGGGTAACTTGACACACAAAACACACACAAAAATATTCTGGAGTAAAAATAAAAATAACATTGAACAAAGATCAGCCTTTGAAAAAATACAAACATTACAGAAAAAAAAAAGGCTTAAAATAAAAAAATAAAAAAATAATATAAAACTGTCAGATGTGACAACTAATAACAATATATTGAGGGAATCCCAATAAAAAAAACAAAATAAAAGTTTGTGAGAAGTGTGTGTGAATATGAGCATCAAAACTACTTATTTCTTGTCACATTATAAAGAAGAAGAGAGTGCGCTGTATTAAACCATTTTTAACATTGCAGCGTGATGAAAGTGCTGTATCCATTGCGAACGCTAAGTTTACCAGAACGAGCTGTCCTGTCTCGGAATTTCTTCTGAGCATGCGTGGCACTTTGTGCGTCGGAACAGGCCACACGTGGTCGGAATTGACGCGATCGGATTTGGTTGTCGGAAAATTTTATCTCCTGCTCTCCAACTTTGTGTGTCGGAAAATCCGATGGAAAATGTCCGATGGAGCCCACACACGGTCGGAATTTCCGACAACACGCTCCGATCGGACATTTTCCATCGGAAAATCCGACCGTGTGTACGGGGCATAACAATCACATGCATGACTCCCAGAAGCAGAGATGATGGGACTTGTAGTTCTGCAACAGCTGGAGGGCCAAAGTTTGTCCACCCCTGCTATAGAAGAATATGCTTTGTTCATTTTTATTTTCCGGGGTGTACAACCACTTTAAAGGGAAAAAAATTTAAAAAATGCTAAAATTTGTTTAAATAACATTTCTGGGGGATGTGTTAAACCTGCCTGTGAAGTGGCTCATCTGTATGATGTACTACAGGAAAAGTGATATTCACTAAGTAAAAAAAAATGAATTGCCGGCTGCTAAATGATATTTCCCGGTCACTTTGTTCTGTTTGTAAAAAAAAGACCAGGATTACTCTCAGCATTTATATCAGGCTGATATCTTGGGTGAGGGTCTGCTATGGATTGTAATAGGGGAACCCAAAAAAAGCAAACACAAAACTACGCACATATCCTTGAAAAGTTGTCTGGTCTGGATGTCAAGGGGGAACTCACGAAGAAAAGAAAAAAAAACTGCATGTGGGCCACAAAAATGTAATATCAGTTTCCCTTTAAAAAAATAGAGGGCTTCATGCCGCCAACACAGAATTCACCTTTTTGCACATTTTGCTAAACACACGGGGGAACCAAAAAGAAGCAATGGGTTGTGGAAGTGGAACTATACTCACCTCCATTCCATGATGTGGCATCAACGAGCTCCCTCACCAGCAGTGACATCTTCTCAGATAATACCAGTGGATGGTGTAATTGTGCCCCATCACCCCCCATCCCTTTCCCTGGGAATGGTAACACTCTTCTTAACAGCTTCTCTTCACCCTGATTGGAGTAAAAGGAAGGCAAACGTCACCAAGATTTATAAATGAGAAAAACATAATTCCAGTGGTAAAAACTGGAAAGGTGAAGAATAGTAATTCTAGTTGCCAAACACAACTATGGAAACCCCTTTTAGAAATCGGTGAAATACAGATGTGAAAGGGATGGCAGAGGTATCAAACTTGGGATTAAAAGACCCATCTGACCCGATGTAAAATGTAGACACATTCCTTAGTAGAATAAGGAGTAGGAGGACCTTATAGAGATAAAAGACACAAAGGAGTATTATTTGGATGTTCTACACAAACAGTAAACTAGGACCTCTCCGTACACATGAGGCATCCCTGTATGATCAGATAGATGGATTCAGCGATCAAGTATGCACTCTCATGTGAACCCCTGTCTCTTCTTCATTTCCTTTTGTAAATCAGTCCCATCATCTCTATTAAACATCATGCTGTTGTTCCTCCTGTCCCCATACAAGTCTGACCACAGTCTGCAGACACAGAGGAGCACTCAGGTCTCATTACCTCTTCCCCTCTGGCTGGAGAGACCACAGAACATCATATGAGAGCAGAGACACCATGGAGGAGGACGCCAAGTCTGCACGGAGGAGCGCTCAGAGAGCAGGTAACCTGGGGAGGGATGGGGAGAACAAAGTGAGGACATTTATTAATGCAGTTGGGGCTCAAATCACCAATCTTCATGTGCAAATATGTCAGCAGTTATTGTTGGATCTTTTTGCCATCAAATCAACAAATGCATGGGGAAAAGGGAAGGGGTGGAGGGGGGGCAGGGGGAATGGGATATGGGGGTGGAGTGGGGGGTGTGAAGAGGGGGGGTGCGAAGGGGTGGGGTGAGGGGAGAGGAGGGGAGGCGGAGGGGAAAGGGAGGGGTTTTAACAACGAAACAGAGTCATGAGCTTGTCCCACACAGAGAAAAACACAAACGAGTAAGTGAGGATGTCTAGCTTAAAAATGATCTCTTACAACGTCAGGGGTTTGAATTCCCACGTAGAACGTGCCAATATCTTATGTGAACTGAAGTTTCTGAAAGCCGAGGTGGCATTGCTTCAAGAGCATAGATGTGCGCAGCCTATTGTATTAGGGTGTGCACTTCAAAGCTCCAGCACATATGCCTTTGTGACATTTTAACCGGCTTCTTCCCCACTCGTCATCCTAAAACAATGGGGGGGAGCAGGTGAGCACACAGGGGGACCTGGGCAGCAGAAAGAAGAAAAACTGGGACAAGAGGGGTGGCATACATTAGTACAAATCCCCTGTATTTTCTTCCCGTGGCAGCTGAATATCGGCGGGAGGAAGGGGAGGAGAAACATACTTTCAGCTGCTGCAGAAGAAAATACAGATCGGTCCATTCATTTCCACTCCAGCCGCCTACCCTGTCCAGGTTCTGGGGGTCGGCAAGTAAGGATTGCGGCTTACCTGTCACCTGCCCACAATTGATGGGTTGCCAACTGAAGGATTAGGGTGTGCCCAGGCACACCTGGCACACCCCTTGCGCACACCTATGTTCAAGAGACACATTTAAGCGCTAGCAAGAATCAAAAAATCTACTCTAGAGATTTCCCAGTGTGGTACTACGGTGACTCACCGATTAAAGGGGCAAGAGGAGTGGCCATAGGGTTTGCCAGGGAGACCAGATTTGAGCTGGAGGAGGGACTGGCCGACCCGGAGGGTCGGTTTCTCTTCTTAAAAGGTAAAATTAACGGCTCGAGGTGCTCTCTGGCAAACATCTATGGGCCAAACAAAAACACTTATAGAAAAGTAATAGGTATACTGGCAAAATTTGAAGAATTCAAGATGGGGAAGGCTATTATAGCGGGGGATTTCAATATATGTTTAGACCCTGAAAAAGATTGTTCGTCACATGTCCGGGGGACAGGTGGAGTATAGGCAAGAAAACTCAAAAAGAAGCTGCAACAGCTTCAGCTGGTAGATGTATGGAGGACTTTTTCCTGGATGAACATAGGTTACTGGAAGCGGTTACGGGGGCAGTTATTGGTAACATGACGTTTTCTGATCATGCACCGGTGAGTTTACAAATAAAAATAGGGGAACCTCATATACAGGGTTTGAAACAGGAAAATCTGGATGCCGCACACCGGATAAAGTTGAAAACATCTTCTTTATTGTAAAACTTGGATCATAAAAAACAGGACAATCAGGCGGGTGGTACAGACACAGCTGACGCGTTTCGCGCTCTAGTTCCAGCGCTTACTCATAGCTATGAGTAAGCGCTCGAACTAGAGCGCAAAACGCGTCAGCTGTGTCTGTACCACCCGCCTGATTGTCCTGTTTTTTATGATCCAAGTTTTACAATAAAGAAGATGTTTTCAACTTTATCCGGTGTGCGGCATCCAGATTTTCCTGTTTCAAACCCTGCTTCAATTTGCATTTAGCCAGCACCTGGGACTCCTCTCCTCTGAAGGATTCACTAATACACACCTGAAAGCAAGTTCTCCTGAGCGGTGATTTATTTTTTCTGTCTTGTCTGCAACCTCATATACAGGGTACAGGGTGGAGATTGAACGAAGATCTGCTACAAGACAAAGATATCCTAAAGAGAATCAAGGAAGAACTGGATTGGTACTTTAAAATAAATATGCCCGGGGAGGTAAATGAGGCTACAGTCTGGGAGGCCCATAAAGCATATATCCGGGGCATACTAATGATGGTAGGTACGGAAAAAAAAAAGAGATGGAAAAAAGAAAGGACAGCCCTGGTAAAATAAATCCAAGAACTAGAGCGGCAACATAAAACATCGGGAGGGAGGGAGGCTTGGATAAACCTACAAAAAAAAAGTGAAGAGCTGAGGGCTTGTACAGAACAGGAAACGCGTAAAACTTATAACTTGGTCAAGAAAGAAAGATACATCAACGGTAACAAACCAGGCAAACTCCTAGCCAGGGCCTTGAAAAAAAAGAAAACGAGTAACTTTATAGAAAAAATCAAGACCAAATCAGGTGAATTTAAATACAAAACGTGTGACATTGCGAAAGCATTCAAAGATTTTTTTGGAGAGTTGTACGCAATAAACTCAAATAGCTCACATGAGTCAAATAGACGTAAGCGAGAGGACAGCAAAACTTTCTTAAAAGAGGCAAATTTAACAAAAATTGCGGAAGACGACAAAGTTATACTAGATGCCCCAATAACTGAACAGGAACTTAAAAAAGCCCTACAGGATACCCCAAATGGGAAAAGCCCAGGCCCAGATGGGCTGACTGTCCTTTATTATAAAAAACTACAGGAAACATTGATTCCCATAATGTGTTCATACATGAATGGGATAGGGGAAAACTGGGAGATGAGGAAGGAAGCATTAGAAGCAAGCATCGCCATCATTCAGAAAGAAGGGAGGGATAGCACGTTATGTTCCAGTTACAGGCCCATTTCTATTTTGAACGTCGACACAAAGCTATTTGCGAAGATCTTAGCCAACAGACTGAAAAAGATAATAAATGAGATTGTCCATTCTGACCAAGTGGGCTTCATGCCGGGTAGGGAAGGGAGAGATAACGGCATTAAAACGTTAATGGTGTCCCAGATAATGAAGGATAGAGGAGCCCCAGGTCTACTCCTGTCGATGGATGCCGAAAAAGCCTTCGATAGGGTAGACTGGGGCTTCATGTGGGATACTCTTGAGGAGATTGGCATAGGCAATAATATGCTCAGTAGGATAAAGGCCTTATACACTTTCCCCACAGCAAGAGTTAAGACGAACGGCACTCTTTCCGAACCTTTTATTATGCACAATGGCACTAGACAGGGGTGCCCACTTTCCCCGCTGCTTTTCGTGCTGACATTGGAACCTTTATTGGCGAAGATAAGACTCAGCCCGGACATCAGTGGGGTCAAAATTGGGGAAGAAGAGTACAAAATAGCTGCCTTTGCGGACGACGTCTTACTGTACGTCACCCGCCCGAGGATCACCCTTCCGAACCTGCTAGAGACCATTAAGACTTATGGCAGATTATCTAATTTCCGGGTTAATTCAACGAAGTTGGGAATATTGGAAATAGTGGAAGATAAAGAAGGGGATAAGGCTTACCAAAAGAGCCTCCCATTTAAATGGGGGATAAAGGAGCTTAACTACCTAGGAGTTAAAATCTCTCCAGCAAAAGAGACACTGTTCCAAGCCAATTATATGTCACTCCTTAATGAGATCAGGACTGACTTGAATAGATTCCCGCGCAACCAACTCTCTTGGGGAGGCAGAATAAACTTACTCAAAATGTCAGTTCTCCCAAAAATCACATATAAAATTCAAATGCTCCCAATTTCAATACCGCAGAGTTTTTTGAATAAATTGCACACTTTGTTTTTAATGTTTATATGGAGGGGCAAAAAAACACGAATCAAGTACGCACAATTAGTTAATGATAAGAGGAAAGGGGGGTGGGGGGCACCTGATATCAAAAAATATTATGTAGCTATAGTTGTATCACGTATATTAGACTGGGCGAAAAATAATAAAGAAAAACAATGGGTGAAATTAGAGAGTATAACGAGTGGGGTGTAGTTGGGTAAAAATGTGTGGATACCACCACAGTTTAGAAAACTGAGCACGAAAACACTGGACATCACTAAACACACTTTAACTTTGTGGGATAAAATACATGACAGGGAGCAATGGGGATATAATTCACCGTTAATTCCACTTAAGGACACAGATTATTTTCTGCCTGGGAGGTAGGATCTGTTTGGGAGGTGGATATTAAAGGAAGAGGCCCAACTAAAAGACATCACAAGTCAGGGCAAGTTGTGTACATATCAGGAACTAAAAGCTAAAGATAAATGGTTTACAATGGATATTTGGAAGTACAGGCAGTTGAAACAATTTGTTGATTCACTCCCACAGCCAATAAGGTCGATGGAAGATCTCCACCCCCTCGAAAAAGCACTTCTTGAGAAAAAAGGGAGGGGAGATGTGTCTAGGATCTATAGAATTTTGATTAAAATGAGAGAGGTGGAGTGTCCGATATTTCTTAGGAAATGGGAGGAGGAATTGGAAAACAAGATCAGTGAAAGGGAGGTGGGGCTTGTCCTTGAAAGAGTGAACGCCACTTCAGTGAACTATAGGGTATCTGAGATGAACTTCAGAATCTTGGCGCGAATGTATATGATCCCGGACAGAGCACATAAATTACAGAAAGAAATATCGCAATCATGTTGGAGGGGTTGTGGGGACATAGGGACAATGGCGCATATATGGTGGCAGTGCCCGGAAATGAAAAAATTCTGGGGGGAGATAAAGAGAATTATATCTGGGATCACCAGTACGAGGGTCAGGGATGACCCCTGGGTCTGTTTACACCATGGGAGTAACATGCCCACAAAAAGGTATCTGAAATCACTGTTACCGCATCTCCTCAATGCCGCTAAAAGTCTTATTCCTAGACACTGGTTAGACAGAAGGAGACCCACAATGCGGGAGTGGTTCAATAAAATAGAGGCAATAATGTAGAGGAAATTCACTGCCTGAAATATCTGAGATACAGTGAAGGGTTTGAGATGGAAGAGTACGAAGAGACGTGGAGAGACTGGGTAAAATACAAGTCATCCCTCCAGGTGGCTGAGGTGTGGGAAACTGAGCTGGATAACTCACCCAACATAAATTTAAACATAAACTGGAACTAGACGATTCACACTCTAACAGATCAAAAGAGAAGGAGGAGGAGTGTGATAGGTATAAGTCATGACTCTTGTGGGACGAGCCGGGTGGGTAGGGCCGGGGGGGGTCGGGTGGGGATTAGGGTCTAGAGAGGGGGGGTTCTAGGGGTATAAAATCTTTCTTTGAGGATATTTGCATAGTATGTTGTAAATACTATCTTTCAATAAAATGGATGAGGAAAAAAAAAAAAAGTAAGCCACAATGATGTGAAATTGTTAGGGATGAGATTGACTGGAAAGTTGAAACAATATCTCCCACATAAACATTTTGCTGAAGTGGAAAAAAAAAAAAAAATAAAAAAAATAAAAATCAACAGGTGTAGTTTTCTGTGGTAGTGCCACCAAATAGCCGATGATATTTTTATGTTTGTCACCAACCCTATAGTCACTCTCCCTAACCTTTCAGCCCCTTTGTCCCACTTTGGTAGTCCCTCTGGTCTCCATATCAACCACACCAAATCCAAGATTTTGAATGTTTCCTTACCACCACATTTAGAGGTCTCTTTCCCCTACTCATGGGAACTGAACTGCCTCCCCTACCTAGGAATTTATCTCACCTCCTCATGTGATACTCTTCATGAAGCTAATTGCCCACCACTTTTTCATAAATGTAAACATTTGTTAATTATCTGGTACACCTTCCTTCTATCTTGGTTAGGCTGAATTGCATCAATTAGGATGACCTATCAACTGAAGTCACTATATCTCTTCTGGGTCCTACCTCTGTGAGTCCCCTCCCACATTTCACATATACAACAAAACCAAATCATACAATTCATCTGATGCCATCACAATCCTGGACTTGCTAGCTACTAGGGATGAGCCGAACACCCCCCGGTTCGGTTCGCCCCAGAACCTGCGAACGGACCGAAAATTCGCACGAACGTTAGAACCCCATTGACGTCTATGGGACTCGAACGTTCAAAATCAAAAGTGTTAATTTTAAAGGCTAATTTGCATGGTATTGTCCTAAAAAGGGTTTGGGGACCCGGGTCCTGCCCCAGAGGACATGTATCAATGCAAAAAAAACTTTTAAAAACGGCCGTTTTTTCGGGAGCAGTGATTTTAATGATGCTTAAAGTAAAAAAAAAAAAAGTGAAATATTCCTTTAAATATCGTACCTGGGGGGTGTCTATAGTATGCCTGTAAAGTGGCGCGTGTTTCCCGTGCTTAGAACAGTCCCTGCACAAAATGTCATTTTTAAAGGAAAAAAAGTCATTTAAAACTGCTTGCGACTTTAATGTAATGTCGGGTCCTGGCAATATGGATGAAAATCAGTGAGACAAACGGCATGGGTACCCCCCTTCCATTACGAGGCCCTTTGGGTTTTGTATGGATATTAAGGGGAACCCCGCGCCCAAATTAAAATAAGGAAAGGTGTGGGGCCACCAGGCCCTATATACTCTGAACAGCAGTATACAGGCGGTGCAAACAAGACAGGGACTGTAGGTTTGTTGTTAAGTAGAATCTGTTTGTAATTTTGAACGGGTACATTTTTAACGTGTTTAGCTCCAGCCAAAAAATCTTTTTTAAGCTTTTTGGAAAACATAGGGAAGGGTTATCACCCCTGTGACATTTGTTTTGCTGTTTTTCCTCCTCTTCAGAAGATTTCACCTCACTTTTTGTCCCAATGACAAATGTTTTTTGAAAATTTGGGGTTTTTTGTGGAACAAGGATTGGAAAGCATCAGTGGAAAGGAGAAATGTTTTTCCCATATTAACACTTACAGGAGAGAATTTCCCTTCCTAGGGGTATATTTCATCTCACTTCCTGTTGTCTCCTTCCGTTTGCAAGTAGGAGACGTTTGTAAGTTAGATGTTTGAAAGTAGGGGCCTGCCCTATATACTTAGCAGAAATTTGGGCATTAGGTGTTGTTGTGGCCACAACACTGTAAGCCCTCACAGGGCCCTGCTGTGAAATATTAGATCAAGAATTGTAATTACATGCCCCTGTTGAACAAAGGCAGAAAAATTGGGCCTTTGGTGGTGGTGGTGGTGCTGGTGCCACAACACTGTAAGTCCTCACTCACTCCTGACGGGTGCAGAAATGGGCCCTGCTGTGAAATATTAGATCAAGAATTGTAATTACATGCCCCTGTTGAACAAGGGCAGAAAAATTGGGCCTTTGGTGGTGGTGGTGGTGCTGGTGCCACAACACTGTAAGTCCTCACTCGCTCTTGGTGGGTGCAGAAATGGGACCTGCTGTGAAATATTAGATCAAGAATTGTAATTACATGCCAATGTTGAACAAGGGCAGAAAAATTGGGCCTTTGGTGGTGGTGGTGGTGCTGGTGCCACAACACTGTAAGTCCTCACTCGCTCTTTGTGGGCGCAGAAATGGGCCCTGCTGTGAAATATTAGATCAAGAATTGTAATTACTAGCCCCTGTTGAACAGGGGCTGAAAAATTAGGCCTTAGGAACTGGTGCTGGTGTCACAACACTGCAACCCCTCACAGACACTCTAGTTGGAACGCAGGAACGAGCCCTGCTGCAAAGTATTGCATCAAAAATTGTAATTACATGCCCCTGTTAAACAGGGGCTAAAAAATTGGACCTTAGGCACTGGTGCTGGTGCCACAACACTGCAATCCCTCACAGATACTCTAGTTGGAACGCAGAAACGAGCCCTGCTGCAAAGTATTGCATCAAAAAATTATAATTACATGCCCCTGTCAAACAGGGGCTGAAAAATTGGGCCTTAGGCACTGGTGCTGGTGCCACAACACTGCAACCCCTCACAGATACTCTAGTTGGAACGCAGAAACGAGCCCTGCTGCAAAGTATTGCATCAAAAATTGTAATTACACGCCCCTGTTAAACAGGAGCAGAAAAATTGGGCCTTAGGCACTGGTGGTGGCGCCCAGAACCAAAAATGTTCTTACAAGCTATCAGAGTGATCATTGAGGAGGAAGAGGATAATTACTCAGGGATAGTCACTCAGCATCAGCATAGGCAGTCTTTGAAGGGATCTGAGATTTCAAAAAAAATTATTCGGTTACATCAGCATCAGGTGGTTGGTAGCTGGTGGTGATCCAAGACTGATTCATTTTTAAGAAGGTCAGTCGATCGACTGAGTCGGTGGACAGACGCACCCTGTGATTGGTTACAAAGCTTCCAGCAGCACTGAATGTGTGTTCCGAAAGAACGCTGGATGCAGGAAAGGCTAGTAGCTCAATTGCATACTGTGCAAGCTCTGGCCAGTGATCCATCCTCAAGACCCAAAAACCCAGAGGATTTTCGGTGGGAAAGGTGTCCAAGTCAGATCTTGGCCCTAGGTATTCCTGCACCATGTAAAACAGACGCTGGCGATGGTTGCTGGAACCGATCATACCTTGGGGCTGCGGACCAAAAAATTGTCTGAACGCATCGATCAGACGGCCACCTTCTCCACCGCTCCTTCTTTGACTGACCGAAGCCTCAGCAACACGTTGTCCAGAAACAGGAGTTTGTAACCTCCCAGTCTCTGGGAACACATTGCACAGACCTTTCTGCAAGGCCTCCCGAAGATGTTTCATCCTCTGCTCCCTCTGCGATGGCAAGATAAGGTCCGCAAAACCTTACCCTTGTAACGTGGATCAAGGAGGGTTGCCAGCCAGTATTGGTCCTTCTCTTTGATATCACGAATACGTGGATCCTTACGCAGGCTTTGCAGGATCAGGGAGGCCATGCAGCGTAGGTTTGCTGAGGCATTCTGTCCGGAGTCCTCTGGGTCACTAAGGATGACATGGTCCGCAGCCACCTCCTCCCAGCCACGTACAAGTCCATGTGTTTCTTGGGACTGATCCCTTAAAGACTGCTGCTGATGCTGAGTGCCAGGCTCCACCTCCATACTGACACAATCTTCCTCCTCCTCCTCCTCCTCCTCATCCTCTTCCTGAGTGATCGGCGGGCACGCAGTAACACTGTCTGGATAAAGGGGGCCTTGAGAGCTAAGTAAGTCCTCCTCTTCCTGCCTCTGTTCTGCCTCAAGTGCCCTGTCCATTATTCCATGCAGCGTGTGCTCCAACAGGTGGACAAGGGGGACAGTGTCACTGATGCATGCACTCACCATCCTCGTGGCCTCCTCAAATGGTGACAGGACAGTGCATGCATCCCTGATCATGGCCCACTGGCGTGGGGAAAAAAAACAAGCTCCCCTGACCCTGTCCTGGTGCCATAGTCGCACAGGTACTCATTGATGGCCCTCTGCTGCGTGTGCAGCCGCTGCAGCATGGCCAACGTTGAGTTCCACCTGGTGGGCATGTCACAGGTTAGGCGGTTCATGGGCAGGTTAAACTCCTTTTGGAGGTCCGCCAGCCCAGCACTGGCATTATATGACCGGCGGAAATGCACACAGACTTTCCTGGCCTGCCTCAGGACATCCTGTAAGCCCGGGTACCTGCCCAAGAACCGCTGCACCACCAAGTTAAGGACGTGAGCCAAACAGGGCACATGGGTCATTTGTCCCTGTCGGAGGGCAGAGAGGAGGTTGGTGCCATTGCCGCAAACCACCATTCCTGCCTTAAGTTGTCGTGGCGTCAACCACCTCTGTACCTGCCCCTGCAGAGCTGACAGAACCTCTGCCCCAGTGTGGCTCCTGTCCCCCAAGCACACCAGCTCAAGCACCGCATGGCATCTTTTGGCCTGCATACTTGCGTAGCCCCTTGAACGGCTACGGAGCACCGCTGGTTCCGAGGACAAAGCACAGGAAGAGGCCATGGAGGAAGAAGAAGAGGAGGGGGTGGAGGAGAGAGGTGTGTCACAATCATTAGTAGTGGCATTTTGGAGGCGTGGTGGCGGAACAACCTCCAAAACTACTGCACCTTGTCCTGCATCCTTCCCAGCTGCCAGCAGATTCACCCAATGCGCTGTGAAACTTAGGTAACGTCCCTGTCCATGCCTGCTGGACCATGAGTCAGTGGTAATATGCACCTTACCGCTGATGGCCCTGTCCAGTGAGGCATGGACATTGCCTTCCACATGCCGGTAGAGAGCCAAAATTGCCTTCCGTGAGAAAAAGTGGCGTTTGGGTACCTGCCACTGAGGAACCGCACATTCCACAAACTCACGGAAGGGGGCAGAGTCTACCAACTGAAAAGGCAGCAGTTGAAGTGCTAGCAATTTTGCCAAGCTAGCATTCAACTGCTGGGCATGTGGATGGCTGGGAGCAAACTTCTTTCGGCGGTGCAGCAGCTGGGGCAGGGAAATTTGCCTGGTACAATCTGACGTTGGTGTACCGAAAGCAGATTGCCCACAAGTACTTGGCTGTGACACACCTAATTCTACACCTTCATTCCTCTCAGTGCAGGTCTCAGAGAGGACTGAAGGTATAGTGGGGTTGGAGATCTCAGCTGATGAGGAGCAAGGAGAGGTCCTCTTTGTTCTTTGGTGTGGGTCTTTTAGATACGCTTGCCAACGAACTGCATGGCAGGTCAACATATGTCTGGTCAAGCATGTGGTACCAAGCGGGAGATGTTTTTGCCACGCGAGATACGCTTGAGACATATGTTGCAAATAGCAGCGGTGCGATCTGATGCACTCGTCTCAAAAAAGGCCCACACCAAAGAACTTTTTGAATAACGTGCAGAGACTGCAGCGCCCTGCACATGTGGAGCTTTGGAGTGTGATGCAGTCAGTGTGCTGCCCTCAGGCTGGCCCCTGGAGGGCATCCTGCCTCATTGGTGATGTGCCGCCTCCTCCTCCTCCTCCTCCTCTCTCCTATCAGGCACCCACATTGAGTCAGTAACCTCATCATCCCCTCCCTCCTCATCACTGGAGCAAACCTGGCAGCATGCTGCAGCAGGGGGAGCATGACTGCTAGATTGCTGTCCTTCTTGGGCACCCCCTCTGTCCGTGCTCATGTTACTGCCTTCATCGAGCTCAGTATCATCATCAGAGCCTTCCAAACGCTGGGCATCCTCCTGGAGCATGTACCCAACACTGTGGTCAAACAGTTCGAGGGACTCCTCAGGAGGACATGGTGGGGCTAGGGAAGGAGTCACTGATGACATTGAGCCAAGGGAAGAGGCCACTGCTTTGCCAGACAAAGTACCCTGAGCATGGGTGAGAGAGGATGAGGAGGATGAGGATGGCTTGGTCATCCACTCGACCAAGTCTTCCGCATGGTGCGGCTCAACACGGCCAGCTGCCGAAAAAAAGGCCAAGCGTGTCCCACGGCCACGTGCTGATGAGGATGCACCGTCTCCAAAACCAGCACTAGACACAGAACCTGCTTGCCCTCTTTTATTGGCTTGTGACTGTCTGCCTCTCCTTCTTGGCCTTCCAGACATACTAATGGCCTGTAGCTGCACTAATCTGGGATATATATATATATATATATATGTACTGATACTGCAGCTAGCAAAATCAACTGTCTGCCTGTAATATGAGAACACCAGCAACCTTCTACAGGTAGCTTTAGCTGAACACTGTGCAGAGCTCGCAAAAAAATAACTTGCAGCTTATTTAGCTGCCTGCGGTAGTGATAGGATCCGGAAAACACCACCAACCTTCTACAGGTAGCTTTAGCTGAACACTGTGCAGAGCTCGCAAAAAAATAACTTGTAGGTTTAGCTGAACACTGTGAGGAGGACGCACCACACTAACTTGTAGTTTTAGCTGAACACTGTGAGCAGGACGCACTGCACTAACTTGTAGCTTTAGATGAACACTGTGCAGGGGTCTCACTACACTAACTTTTAGTTTTAGCTGAACACTGTGAGTAGGACACACTGCACTAACTTGTAGTTTTAGATGAACACTGTGCAGAGGTCTCACTACACTAACTTGTAGTTTTAGCTGAACACTGTGAGCAAGACGCACTACACTAACTTGTAGCTTTAGATGAACACTGTGCAGAGCTCGCAAAAAAATAACTTGTAGGTTTAGCTGAATACTGTGAGGAGGACACACCACACTAACTTGTAGTTTTAGCTGAACACTGTGAGCAGGGCTCACTACACTAACTTGTAGCTTTAGATGAACACTGTGCAGAGCTCGCAAAAAAATAACTTGTAGGTTTAGCTGAACACTGTGAGGAGGACGCACCACACTAACTTGTAGTTTTAGCTGAACACTGTGAGCAGGATGCACTGCACTAACTTGTAGCTTTAGATGAACACTGTGCAGAGGTCTCACTACACTAACTTGTAGTTTTAGCTGAACACTGTGAGTAGGACGCACTGCACTAACTTGAAGCTTTAGATGAACACTGTGAGCAGGACGCACTGCACTAACTTGTAGCTTTAGATGAACACTGTGCAGAGGTCTCACTACACTAACTTGTAGTTTTAGCTGAACACTGTGAGGAGGACGCACCACACTAACTTGTAGTTTTAGCTGAACACTGTGAGCAGGACGCACTACACTAACTTGTAGCTTTAGATGAACACTGTACAGAGGTCTCACTACACTAACTTGTAGTTTTAGCTGAACACTGTGAGCAGGACGCACTGCACTAACTTGTAGGTTTAGCTGAACACTGTGAAGAGGTTGCACTACACTAACTTGTAGTTTTAGCTGAACACTGTGAGGAGGACGCACCACACTAACTTGTAGTTTTAGCTGAACACTGTGCAGAGCTCGCAAAAAAATAACATGTAGGTTTAGCCGAACACTGTGAGGAGGACGCACCACACTAACTTGTAGTTTTAGCTGAACACTGTGCAGAGGTCACACTAAACTAACTTGTAGCTTTAGCTGAACACTGTAAGGAGGACGCAGTACACTAACTGTAAATAGTCTAGCTGCCTGACTGTGGTACTAATAGGATCAAAAGAACACAAGGAATTTTCTTCAGGTAGCTGTAAATACTGTAACAAGACAAGCCTGCCTGTCAGTAGGAAGATAACAGGAACGGATCTAGCTAAACTGAATACAGTGTATATATATATATATATATATATATATATATATATATATATATATATATATATATAAATATATATATATGCAACATCTGGGATGCATATATATATATATACACAATACATTGTAGGTGCAGCTAACTCACTGATTGTCCTTCCTAATAAAGCTAGCTCAAATGAAATGACACTGTCTCTCTGTCTATCTATGTATCTCAACCCCGGAACACACACTACACAGGGCCGCCGTGCAGGCGGCCTTATATAGTGTGGGGCGTGTTCTAAACCCCCTGAGCCATAATTGGCCAAAGCCACCCTGGCTTTGGCCAATTACAGCTCTCTCTACCGACGGCGCTGTGATTGGCCAAGCATGCGGGTCATAGTGCATACTTGGCCAATCATCAGCCAGCAATGCACTGTGATGCCGCAGTGAATTATGGGCACGAATTTGGCGCGAACGTCCCATAACGTTCGGAATTCGGCGAACGACCGAACAGCCAATGTTCGAGTCGAACATGGGTTCGACTCGAACACGAAGCTCATCCCTACTAGCTACACTCTTTTTTACAGTAGACCTCAAGGCACCCTAGAAGTTCATATATATTTCCAAGCTGTTCAGTAGTTCTCCCTCCCCAAATACCATGTGACCACAGAAATCCCTCTTTGGGTCTCACTGGAGGCAGATGATTGCACCCTTCTCTGCATAGATAATCTCCCTTATTTTCTTATGAAGAACAGAACTTGTATACACAATCCTGTTACATTACATTCTCTAAAACTTTGGGATAATCTGTAGTACTCTGGGCAAAACAAATCCCCCCATCTGCTTTCATTTTGTACAAAATCCTTTCTACTGGGTTTTGAGAATCCTTCCCTTGTTAAACAATGATCACAATGAAAGATCACTCGCTTACACACCCTTGTTACACCAGGTGGTGTTAAGTTATTCCAAACACTTCAAAACACTTACACCCCCCTTAATTCTGAGATATTTAATTTATTGCAGATAAACCATTATGTCATTTATTCGGTCTGTAGCACATCAGACAGCACTACCCTTGCATAAATGTAAACATGACCCCATGCCCTGGGTATGGGCTCCTTACCATATAATTAGATTCTGACGGAAACATCCAGGCCCAACCATGTCCAAATGGCTGTCAGACCTTGACATCCAACTGGACCCAGAACAATGGTCCTTGATCTGGGATACCAGCAAGTCTTGCTCTCAGAATGCCCTGGAAACGAACTACAAGCAAACACCATTGGTATTTGACCCCAACTAAAATTTCAAAATTCACCTTGGAAAATACGAGAGCTTGCTTCAGAGGGTGTCCAGATCTGGGGAAATACCTCCATACCTGGTGGACCTGTCCAGTTGTACAAAGACTATGGACTAAGGCAGGGGTAGGCAACCTTGTCCCTCCAGCTGTGGTGAAACTACAAGTCCCATGAGACATTGCAAGTCTCTGACAATCACAGGCATGACTCCTAGAGGCAGAGGCATGATGGGATTTGTATTTTCACCACAGCTGGAGGGCGGAGGTTGCCTACCCCTGGACTAAGGTATACAGCATTTTAGCCCTTCTGTTGACCACTTCAGTCCCAATGCTCCCAGCTGAGGCCTACTAAAAAAACAACTAATGACCCATGTGCTCACAGCTGCTAAACAAGCTATAGCACAAGTGTGGCTAACTGACCCCCTCTGGATGACAGCAGATAAAAATTGGCTTCATACAACCTTTATCAATGAAAAACTAACAGCAAGGGCGTGGCTTGGCGCTTGATGGCGACGGACGCACACTAGCAGAGCTCCGCGAAGGAACCCGGCCTGCAGCCAGAAACCTCGTTACCAGCGACACAGCTATGGGCAGAAAGTTGTACCAGACTCCCCAGACTCACCCTAAATGTAGCACCGCTGCCTCCCAGATCAGAAACATCCCGGATATCTTCAAAAGCCAAGCGGTATCCCGAGGCAGCATGGCGGGACACAAAATGGCGCGGACACAGCGAACGGAGGAAGACTCGAGCGAGGACTCCATGTCCACAGCAGGAGAGTCAGGTAGGGGATACTCCCAGACAAACCAACCTCTGACTTATGCAGACATGTCCGGCTTTGCAGCGGACATAAAGTCCACGTTCTCCGCCGCCATTACCGACTTGAAATCCAACCTGCTAGTTTTAACTGACAAGCTGGCTACCGTTGAAGCTAATGGGAAACACAGAGACAGGAGGATGGATATATTGTTAAATGTGGCTGCTTCCCACTCCTCTCACCTAATCGAGATGAATCGACACCTCGAGGATTTAGATAACAGGGGAAGAAGGTGCAATATCAGGGTGAGAGGTATCCCCGTATCTGTTGACACAGCACAGATAATCCCAGCTCTCCAGAGAGTCTTCAACTCTCTCCTGGAAAGACAGGAAGACACCACCATTGACTTTGTAAGGGCTCACAGAGCTCTCAGACCCAAAGGTCCTGATACCGCTCCCCCCAGGGATATAATCTGTTGTTTACAGAGCTTCCCACTAAAGGAATCTATTATGATTAAAGCTAGGGGCAATGACAGCATTGTATTTAACGGAGAGACCATCATGTTGTTCCACGACCTCTCCCAAATTACACTACGCAATCGCAGGGCCCTGCGACCCCTCCTTGACAAGCTGAGGGCGAGTGACTTGAGATACACGTGGCGATTCCCCTTTGCCCTTACTGTAACGCATGCAGGCAAGCAGCATGTGTTACGCACTCCCGCTGATCTGCCCGACTTCTTTGAATCATAGCACATGGAGCCTGTGGCACTGCCTGAATGGTATCAGGAATTTCTTCTTCCAAGATCTGAAGGGAGCCCACACAGATCGCCTCTCTCCTCACCTGAAAAGAGGATGTCCAAAAAGTCCAAACACAACAGAGGTTCTGGAGCTCATGGCGGCACACCCAACCCCAGACAGGCCGCTCCAAAAGCAGTAGAGGAGCATCAAGCCGAATCAAATGACTGGTGAGCAGCAGCTTCCCTTTTGCCAGGATCCTAATGGCACACATTAAGGACCTTTACCACTCATTGGGATACAAGTGCCTTTGGAAAGTGAGCTCAAGCTCCAAATATGCCATAAGCCTCTGCCTCTCTTACAGTAAGAGCTGTGTGAGGGGGGTCAGCTCACTTCATCTTGCTAGGACTGGCAACCAAGCGGTATTACTTTCTTTTTTTTTAATTTTATGTTATCTTTTTTTATGCCTGAATACCAATGAGCTACAAACTGAAGCTGCAAAGCCTCTCATTTTTCATTGGTACTTTTTCCAACCCACTTTATAATTTTCTTTTTTGCTATGGTTCACTCTGTTTTACCTCCCTGCCCTCCATATGGCAAAAGACATTATTTTTGAGTCACTACCCCTGCTACTCCGTAGGGGCCGGAAACAGTCCTTGAGTATAACAGAATAGTTGATTTTCAGATCTGCTTGTTGGCTGGGTGGAGGGGCTGCTACCGATGGAATATATCAAGGCCACCACCAGGGGCATATTACAATTCCAGAGGACAACTGGAGATTTATTACTGTTTTAATTGTATTTTGAAATCAAACGCAAGGTTTCTTTAAAAAAAAAAAAGAAAAAAAAAATTTTATTTATTTTTTTCTCTTTTATTAATGTGTGGTGTCCCATGCGCGGCGCTTGATGGGAGTGGCGGGTGGGACACCCCACGTGACTTAATTGGCCGAGTTCCGTTGTTTTCACGTGTTGGCTGTATTATAAACATTACGTATAATTTTGGTTGTTACTGGTGATTTATCATTGATCCTATAAAGTGAGTGTTTGTAGGATAGGTAATAACCACCGCTGCCTGGAAGCAGCCTAGCTACGTTACCTCAATAGTGACCCTAGGGGCTAACCGAGGCCTCTGGTTACACTAAATACTGACCATAGGACGACAGTTCCGTCCTGAGGTGAACTGATTACTCTCTGTAGAGTGTTTTTTCTTCCTGTTTGTTTCTTTTTTCTCCTTCTACCACCTTCTTATCCTTCATCTTTCCCTACCCCTCTTCCCCCTCCACCCTTACCATTCAAAGTGTACTGATCAACTCTGAGCTTCATTACAGTTTCAGCGTGGGAACTGGTGTTCGTGGGTCCTTCAGATGGTTTATTCCTCCCTGGGTCACAGACCAATGGTCATATCGCACAATGTGAAAGGGCTGAATGTCCCAGAAAAACGATCCACACTGACAAGGGAATTAAAGAAAGGTAGGCCACACTTCGCCTTTTTACAGGAAACCCATTTTCAAACGAACAAGATACCAAAAATGACTGGCCCTTACTTTGTAGAAGCCATACATGCTACGAATTCATTAGCTAAAACTAAAGGGGTGTCAATTTTGATCGGCAAGGGTGCTCCGTTCAATCTGACAGATAAATGATAGACCCAGAAGGAAGATACATCTTCGTGAAGGGTACTTATGCTGGCTCCCTGATTACCCTCGCTAATGTATACTTCCCCAATTCATCCCATGTGGCTTTTTGCCAACGTCTGATACGGGAGCTTTCGGACTTTGCAACGGGTTGCCTAATATTAGGAGGAGACTTCAACATCCCTCTTAATCCACTTTTAGACACGTCAACGGGAAAGACTTGCATAACCTATAAAATACTCAAAAAAATTAAGCTCATGTTAAACTCATTAAACTTAATTGATACATGGCGATTTCTACACCCAACAGATAAAGATTATACCTTTCACTCCATCCCGCACAACCGTTATTCCCGTATAGATCACATATACATTTCACAAAGAGATCTTTCGAGAGTGATAGAGGCTAGAATAGGAATTCAAACCTTATCAGACCACGCCCCTATCTCCCTGTCATTAGTAGAAAATCCGACGACTTTTAACTCGACCTCCTGGAGACTTAATGCATCTCTCTTGACCGATATAGAATTATTACCCAAAATTAAAACTAAAATTAAAGAATTCTTCCAACTGAATGATACGCCAGGAGCAGACCCTCTGGCGATATGGGGAGCCCACAAATGTACAGTTAGAGGTGACTTGATTCGCATGGGGGCGCATCGTAAGAGACTCCAGGAAGCCGAAATCAAAAAATTGCTAAGACAGATTACCTCACTTGAAACAAAACACAAACAATCTTTATCTGAAGCCTCTGCCAGTAACCTTCTGGAGGCCAGAAAAAACTTACAACAAATTTTACATACTAAAACAAAACGCCTTCTTTTTTTTCCGGAAGAATGTATATTATGAGGCAGGTGATAAATCAGGCAAACTTTTAGCTAGGGCCTTACGAGAACCACACAACTCTAAAAACATTTCAGGAATCAGAAACGCAAATGGATCCGTAGATGTCACAACAGAAGACATAGCCAGACACTTCCACACATATTACACAAAACTTTATAACCTACCACCCCAACAGAGACCTCCAGGTGTCCCTGCTAACAGAACACAGGCCATACAAGATTATGTCCAACAGAGTGGACTACCCCAGTTAAAAACAGAAGATGTTAGTCAACTAGATGAACCAATTACCCCAATAGAATTGCAACAAGCTATCAAAGCACTCAAACCAGGAAAGAGCCCAGGGCCGGACTGCTATACTGCCATATACTATAAGACTTTTATGGACATTCTGTTAGACCCCCTGCTGAAAGCCTTTAACTCCCTGACTGATACTAGACCTATTCCATCAGACTTACTAACTGCACACATTACGGTGATTCCCAAACCGGACAAAGACACAGCAATCTGCTCGAGCTATAGGCCCATTTCCCTATTGAATATCGACATAAAGCTACTAGCCAAAATCCTTGCAAACAGACTCAGACCATTACTACCGGAGATAATTGGTCCTGAACAAGTAGGCTTCATGCCAGGAAGGGAAGCAAAAGATAATATTATCAAGGCTCTCCTTCTCACACAAGCTTCACACTCCCTGCAAGTCGAAAGCCTTCTCCTGTCCACTGATGCGGAGAAGGCTTTCGACAGGGTAGCTTGGGATTTTATGTTTGCGACATGTGCACATATTGGCTTAAAATCTAATATGATGGCATGGATCACAACACTTTACCAGACACCATCAGCGCGGATAAAGATCAATGGATCCTTATCAGAGACAGTAGAAAGGAGGAGCGGTACGAGGCAAGGATGTCCCTTGTCCCCGCTGCTGTTCATCCTCTCGCTGGAACCTTTCATAAGAACGATTAACAAAGATGAATCAATTCAAGGCATCACCATACATGACAGGACATACAAAACAGCAGCGTATGCGGACGATCTACTATTTTTCGTAACAAGCCCACACACCACACTACCTAACCTCATGAAAGCTTTCACGCATTATGGTTATCTCTCTAACCTTAAAATTAACCTCACTAAATCGGAAGCCATGAACATCAACTTATCACCATCTACCTTGATGTTGACACAAGCCAACTGCCCATTTAAATGGGAACAGAAGGCTTTAAAATATCTGGGAGTATGGCTGACTCCTAAGACGGCTATGATCTTTGAGGCTAACTTTCCACCACTACTTCTTAAAATAGAAAGGGATCTGAAGCTTTGGAATGCAGGATACTTTTCGTGGTTTGGAAGGGCTGCCATATTAAAAATGGTGATACTACCTAGGCTCCTGTACCTCCTGAGGGCACTGCCGGTCAACCTACCTCAAAAATTCTATCGAAGATTACACACTTCTTCCCTAAACTTCCTCTGGGCACATAAGAGAGCTAGGATCAAATTCTCACTTACAGGTATGACCAGACCCAAGGAGGTCAGAGGAATGGGACTTCCAGACTACAAGAAGTATCATCAAGCAGCTCATCTTACAAGGGTGGTTGACTGGCACTGCCACGGAGGGGACAAGGACAGGGTCGAACTCGAAAAAAACTTAGCTCCTATCCACTTTTGCTCTCCCCATGGAATCCTGGATTACAAAGACTCACTAAGTCTCAACAAAATTCAATACAACATAACACACTAGCCATATGCAAAAAAACAGACAAAAATTTGATACTGACTTCCCCGCTGAGTCCCCTTACCCCTTTAACTGATAACCTGGACTTTTTACCAGGTGTAAATAACAGACTACTCTGGAAACCTCTCACGGACAAGACTTTACAAGCAGGAGATTGTTTTCAGAACGGGAAATTTAAAGACTACCTGACTTTAAAGAAAGATAGTGGGTTACACAATTTGCCACTCTGGACTTATTTTCAGATACATAGTTATGTGAACGATAAGTCCAGAAGAGGACACTTCTCAAGACAACTAACTGACTTGGAAAAGGTATGCGAGGAAGGGGAACGGATGACAAAAACAACCTCTATCACATATAAATGGTTGCAAAACTCAACCATAGACTCAGATGACAGATTCAAACACATTGGTCTCAGGTACTAGGCCACACGATTACTAGCAGACAGTGGACAAAAGCTTGCACTCTAGCACACAAGTGCTCTATCAGCACAAAGACTCAGGAAACATCTTACAAATTACTCACAAACTGGTATATCACTCCGGCCAAATTGCACTCCTGGTACACACAGACTCCTGATGTTTGCTGGAGATGTGGGAGTGAAGGAGGCACGCTAATACACATCTGGTGGCAGTGTCCCAGCTTGACCAAATTTTGGCAACAGGTTAGAGACACTATTAAATTAATTACCGAAACTAAGATCGTATTAGATGCGGCGTGCTGCCTTCTCCACATCACCGCATTCCCATTAAAGAGATACAAACATTCGCTGACCAAACATCTGCTAAACGCGGCCAAAACTTTGATTCCTGCCCTCTGGAGAACCACACGGACCCCGACCATCTCACAGTGGTTAACAAAAGTTTCCGAGATTTGTGAAATGGAAGATACTCTGGCACAGGCCTCAGATGGAGTGGACAGGTTTCATAAAACATGGACCCCATGGTTTGAATTTCGCTATTCCGACGCTTATAAAGACATAAGAGGAAGCGAAGCAAAGCCGTAACCTACCTTTTATTTGATACAGAACTCTTGATAACAAAAGTACTTACAATATGTGTCTGATACCCCTTCTTGACCCTATTCTATCCTTCTTTCTTTTCATCACTTTATAATCTTTATCTTTTTTTTTTTTTTCTTTATAAATAAAAACATACTGGTATGGATTGATTTTGATCAAAATCTTATTGTGCCTATTTAGGTTCCAAGTAAAACATGGTTACAGATGTTATTTATGTATTACCGAGCTACGGAACCAATAACAGCAGTTAGATAGCCAAGAAATGTATGTATAACGCTTATCTGATCTAAAGTTCAAAGGTTGTAATACGTTATATAACATAATTGGATGCCTTATGCTTTAAACAGTGGATTTTTGAATGTAAGGTACGTTCCTGATGTAAGCTTGTACACTTTTCTATACTGTTATGAAACTTAATAAACTTTGAATGTTTAAAAAAGAAAAACTAACAGCGAGACTGATGACTAAAATGTCCAAATTCCACCAGGTTTGGGACCCTTGGGTCACACATATTATGACTAGGGATGAGCCAAACACCCCCCGGTTCGGTTCGCACCAGAACCTGCGAACGGACCGAAATGAACGAACGTTAGAACCCCATTGACGTCTATGGGACTCGAACGTTCGAAATCAAAAGTGCTCATTTTAAAGGCTAATTTGCATGGTATTGTCCTAAAAAGGGTTTGGGGACCCGGGTCCTACCCCAGGGGACATGGATCAATGCAAAAAAAAAGCAGTGATTTTAATGATGCTTAAAGGAAAAAAAAAAAAAGTGAAATATTCCTTTAAATATCGTACCTGGGGGGTGTCTATAGTATGCCTGTAAAGTGGCGCGTGTTTCCCGTGTTTAGAACAGTCCCTGCACCAAATGTCATTTTTAAAGGAAAAAATCTCATTTAAAACTGCTTGCGGGTTTAATGTAATGTCCGGTCCTGGCAATATGGATGAAAATCAGTGAGACAAACGGCATGGGTACCCCCCAGTCCATTACCAGGCCCTTTGGGTCTTGTATGGATATTAAGGGGAACCCCGCACCAAAATTAAAATAAGGAAAGGTGTGGGGCCACCAGGCCCTATATACTCTGAACAGCAGTATACAGGCGGTGCAAACAAGACAGGGACTGTAGGTTTGTTGTTAAGTAGAATCTGTTTGTCATTTTGAACGGGTACATTTTTAACGTGTTTAGCTCCAGCCAAAAAATCTTTTTTAAGCTTTTTGGAAAACATAGGGAAGGGTTATCACCCCTGTGACATTTGTTTTGCTGTCTTTCCTCCTCTTTAGAAGATTTCACCTCACTTTTTGTCCCAATGACAAATGCTTTTTGAGAATTTGGGGTTTTTTGTAGAACAAGGATTGGAAAGCATCAGTGGAAAGGAGAAATGTTTTTCCCATATTAACTCTTACAGGAGAGAATTTCCCTTCCTAGGGGTAGATTTCATATCACTTCCTGTTGTCTCCTTCCGTTTGCAAGTAGGAGTCGTTTGTAAGTTAGATGTTTGAAAGTAGGGGCCTGCCCTATATACTCAGCAGAAATTGGGCCTTAGGTGTTGTTGTGGCCACAACACTGTAAGCCCTCACAGGGCCCTGCTGTGAAATATTAGATCAAGAATTGTAATTACATGCCCCTGTTGAACAGGGGCAGAAAACCTGGGCCTTTGGTGGTGGTGGTGGTGGTGCTGGTGCCACAACACTGTAAGTCCTCACTCGCTCTTGGTGGGTGCAGAAATGGGCCCTGCTGTGAAATATTAGATCAAGAATTGTAATTACATGCCCCTGTTGAACAGGGGCAGAAAAATTGGGCCTTTGGTGGTGGTGGTGGTGCTGGTGCCACAACACTGCAACCCCTCACAGACACTCTAGTTGGAACGCAGGAACGAGCCCTGCTGCAAAGTATTGCATCAAAAATTGTAATTACACGCCCCTGTTAAACAGGGGCTGAAAAATTGTGCCTTAGGCACTGGTGGTGGCGCCCAGAACCAAAAATGTTCTTACAAGCTATCAGCGTGATGATTGAGGAGGAAGAGGATAATTACTCAGGGATAGTCACTCAGCATCAGCATAGGCAGTCTTTGAAGGGATCTAAGATTTCAAAAAAAAATATTCGGTTACATCAGCATCAGGTGCTTGGTAGCTGGTGGTGATCCAAGACTGATTCATTTTTATGAAGGTCAGTCGATCAACCGAGTCGGTGTACAGACGCACCCTGTGATCGGTTACCACGCCTCCAGCAGCACTGAATGTGCGTTCCGAAAGAATGCTGGATGCAGGACAGGCCAGTAGCTCAATTGCATACTGTGCAAGCTCTGGCCAGTGATCCATCCTCAAGACCCAGTAACCCAGAGGATTTTCGGTGGGAAAGGTGTCCAAGTCTGATCTTGCCCCTAGATATTCCTGCACCATATAAAACAGACGCTGGCGATGGTTGCTGGAACCGATCATACCTTGGGGTTGCGGACCAAAAAATTGTCTGAACGCATCGGTCAGACGGCCACCTTCTCCACCGCTCCTTCTTTGACTGACCGAAGCCTCAGCAGCACGTTGTCCAGAAACAGGAGTTTTCTAACCTCCCAGTCTCTGGGAACGCGTTGCACAGACCTTTCTGCAAGGCCTCCCGAAGATGTTTCATCCTCTGCTCCCTCTGCGATGGCAAGATAAGGTCCGCAACCTTACCCTTGTAACGTGGATCAAGGAGGGTTGCCAGCCAGTATTGGTCCTTCTCCTTGATACCACGAATATGAGGATCCTTACGCAGGCTTTGCAGGATCAGGGAGGCCGTGCAGCGTAGGTTTGCTGAGGCATTCGGTCCGGAGTCCTCTGGGTCACTAAGGACGACATGGTCCGCAGCCACCTCCTCCCAGCCACGTACAAGTCCATGTGTTTCTTGGGACTGATCCCTTAAAGACTGCTGCTGATGCTGAGTGTCAGGCTCCACCTCCATACTGACACAATCTTCCTCCTCCTCCTCCTCCTCGTCCTCTTCCTGTGTGATCGGCGGGCATGCAGGAACACTGTCTGGATAAAGGGGGCATTGAGAGCTAAGGAAGTCCTCCTCTTCCTGCCTCTGTTCTGCCTCAAGTGCCCTGTCCATTATTCCACGCAGCGTGTGCTCCAACAGGTGGACAAGGGGGACAGTGTCACTGATGCATGCACTGTCACTGCTCACCATCCTTGTGGCCTCCTCAAATGGTGACAGGACAGTGCATGCATCCCTGATCTTGGCCCACTGGCGTGGGGAAAAAAAAACAAGCTCCCCTGACCCTGTCCTGGTGCCATAGTCGCATAGGTACTCATTGATGGCCCTCTGCTGCGTGTGCAGCTGCTGCAGCATGGCCAACGTTGAGTTCCACCTGGTGGGCATGTCACAGATTAGGCGGTTCTTGGGCAGGTTAAACTCCTTTTGGAGGTCCGTCAGCCGAGCACTGGCATTATATGACTGGCGGAAATGCACACAGACTTTCCTGGCCTGCCTCAGGACATCCTGTAAGCCCGGGTACCTGCCCAAGAACCGCTGCACCACCAAGTTAAGGACGTGAGCCAAACAGGGCACATGGGTCATTTGTCCCTGTCGGAGGGCAGAGAGGAGGTTGGTGCCATTGTCGCAAACCACCATTCCTGCATAAAGTTGGCGTGGCGTCAACCACCTCTGAACCTGCCCCTGCAGAGCTGACAGAACCTCTGCCCCAGTGTGGCTCCTGTCCCCCAAGCACACCAGCTCAAGCACCACATGGCATCTTTTGGCCTGCGTACTTGCGTAGCCCCTTGAACGGCTACAGAGCACCGCTGGTTCCGAGGACAAAGCATAGAAAGAGGCCATGGAGGAAGAAGAAGAGGAGGGGGTGGAGGAGAGAGATGTGTCACAATCATTAGCATTTTGGAGGCGTGGTGGCGGAACAACCTCCAACACTACTGCACCTTGTCCTGCATCCTTCCCAGCTGCCAGCAGAGTCACCCAATGCACCGTGAAACTTAGGTAACGTCCCTGTCCATGCCTGCTGGACCATGAGTCAGCGGTAATATGCACCTTACCGCTGACCGCCCTGTCCAGCGAGGCATGGACATTGCCTTCCACATGCCGGTAGAGAGCCGGAATCGCCTTCCGTGAGAAAAAGTGGCGTTTGGGTACCTGCCACTGAGGAACCGCACATTCCACAAACTCACGGAAGGGGGCAGAGTCTACCAACTGAAAAGGCAGCAGTTGAAGTGCTAGCAATTTTGCCAAGCTAGCATTCAACCGCTGCGCATGTGGATGGCTGGGAGCAAACTTCTTTCTGCGGTGCAGCAGCTGGGGCAGGGAAATTTGCCTGGTACAATCTGACGTCGGTGTACCAAAAGCAGATTGCCCACAAGTACTTGGCTGTGACACACCTAATTCTACACCTTCATTCCTCTCAGTGCAGGTCTCAGAGAGGACTGAAGGTATAGTGAGGTTGGAGATCTCAGCTGATGAGGAGCAAGGAGAGGTCCTCTTTGTTCTTTGGTGTGGGTCTTTTAGATACGCTTGCCAACGAACTGCATGGCAGGTCAACATATGTCTGGTCAAGCATGTGGTACCCAAGCGGGAGATGTTTTGGCCACGCGAGATACGCTTGAGACATATGTTGCAAATAGCAGCGGTGCGATCTGATGCACTCGTCTCAAAAAAGGCCCACACCAAAGAACTTTTTGAATAACGTGCAGAGACTGCAGTGCCCTGCACATGTGGAGCTTTGGGGTGTGATGCAGTCAATGTGCTGCCCTTAGGCTGGCCCCTGGCCATCCTGCCTCGTTGGTGATGTGCCGCCTCCTCCTCCTCTTCCTCTCTCCTATCAGGCACCCACATTGAGTCAGTGACCTCATCATTACCTCCCTCCTCATCACTGGAGCAAACCTGGCAGTATGCTGCAGCAGGGGGAGCATGACTGCCAGATTGCTGTCCTTCTTGGGCACCCCCTCTGTTCGTGCTCATGTTACTGCCTTCATCGAGCTCAGTATCATCATCAGAGCCTTCCAAACGCTGGGCATCCTCCTGGAGCATGTACCCAACACTGTGGTCAAACAGTTCGAGGGACTCCTCAGGAGGACATGGTGGGGCTAGGGAAGGAGTCACTGATGACATTGAGCCGAGGGAAGAGGCCGCTGCTTTGCCAGACAAAGTACCCTGGGCATGGGTGAGAGAGGATGAGGAGGACGAGGACGGCTTGGTCATCCACTAGACCAAGTCTTCCGCATGTTGCGGCTCAACACGACCAGCTGCCGAAAAAAAGGCCAAGCGTGTCCCACGGCCACGTGCTGATGAGGATGCACCATCTCCACGACCAGCACTAGACACAGAGCCTGCTTGCCCTCCCTTAATGGCTTGTGACTGTCTGCCTCTCCTACTTGGCCTTCCAGACATACTAATGGCCTGTAGCTGCACTAAGCTGGGATATATATAACTGCCTGCCTGTAGTATGAGAACACCACCAACCTTCTACAGGTAGCTTTAGCTGAACACTGTGCAGAGCTTGCAAAAAACTAACTTGTAGGTTTAGCTGAACACTGTGAGGTGGACGCACCACACTAACTTGTAGTTTTAGCTGAACACTGTGAGCAGGACGCACTGCACTAACTTGTAGCTTTCGATGAACACTGTGCAGAGGTCTCACTACACCAACTTGTAGGTTTAGCTGAACACTGTGAGCTGGACGCACAGCACTAACTTGTAGTTTTAGCTGAACACTGTGAGCAGGACGCACTGCACTAACTTGTAGCTTTAGATGAACACTGTGCAGAGGTCTCACTACACCAACTTGTAGGTTTAGCTGAACACTGTGAGCAGGACGCACAGCACTAACTTGTAGTTTTAGCTGAACACTGTGAGCAGGATGCACAGCACTAACTTGTAGTTTTAGCTGAACACTGTGAGCAGGACGCACTGCACTAACTTGTAGCTTTAGATGAACACTGTGCAGAGGTCTCACTACACCAACTTGTAGGTTTAGCTGAACACTGTGAGCAGGACGCACAGCACTAACTTGTAGTTTTAGCTGAACACTGTGAGCAGGACGCACAGCACTAACTTGTAGTTTTAGCTGAACACTGTGAGCAGGACGCACTGCACTAACTTGTAGCTTGAGATGAACACTGTGCAGAGGTCTCACTACACCAACTTGTAGGTTTAGCTGAACACCGTGAACAGGACGCACAGCACTAACTTGTAGTTTTAGCTGAACACTGTGAGCAGGACGCACTGCACTAACTTGTAGCTTGAGATGAACACTGTGCAGAGGTCTCACTACACCAACTTGTAGGTTTAGCTAAACACTGTGAGCAGGACGCACTACACTAACTTGTAGTTTTAGCTGAACACTGTGAGCAGGACGCACTGCACTAACTTGTAGCTTTAGATAAACACTGTGCAGAGGTCTCACTACACCAACTTGTAGGTTTAGCTGAACACTGTGAGCAGGACGCACCCCACTAACTTGTAGTTTTAGCTGAACACTGTGAGCAGGACGCACTGCACTAACTGTAAATAGTCTAGTTGCCTGACTGTGGTACTAATAGGATCAAAAGAACACCAGTAATTTTCTTCAAAATACTGTAACAAGACAAGCCTGCCTGTCAGTAAGAAGATAACAGGAATGGATCTAGCTGAACACTGTGAGCAGGACGCACTGCACTAACTTGTAGCTTTAGATGAACACTGTGCAGAGGTCTCACTACACCAAATTGTAGGTTTAGCTGAACACTGTGAGCAGGACGCACCCCACTAACTTGTAGGTTTAGCTGAACACTGTGAGCAGGACGCACCTAACTAACTTGTAGGTTTAGCTGAACACTGTGAGCAGGACGCACCCCACTAACTTGTAGTTTTAGCTGAACACTGTGAGCAGGACGCACCGCACTAACTTGTAGGTTTAGCTGAACACTGTGAGCAGGATGCACCCCACTAACTTGTAGGTTTAGCTGAACACTGTCAGCAGGACGCACTGCACTAACTGTAAATAGTCTAGCTGCCTGACTGTGGTACTAATAGGATCAAAAGAACACCAGCAATTTTCTTCAGGTAGCTGTATATACTGTAACAAGACAAGCCTGCCTGTCAGTAGGAAGATAACAGGAACGGATCTAGCTAAACTGAATACAGTATATATATATATATATATGCAACACCTGGGATGCATATATATACACAATACACTGTAAGTGCAGCTAAACTGACTGACTGTTCTGCCTAATCTATCTAAATCAAATCAAATGTCACTGTCTGTCTCTCTCTCTCTCTATCTATAAATGCCGGAACACACACTACACAGGGCCACCATGCAGGCGGCCTCATATAGTGTGGGGCGTGTACTAAATCCCCTAAGCCATAATTGGCAAAAGCCTCCTTGGCTCTGGCCAATTACGGCTCTCTGTTCAGATGGCGCTGTGTTTGGCCAAGCATGCGGGTCATAGTGCATGCTTGGCCAATCATCAGCCAGCAATGCACTGTGATGCCGCAGTGAATTATGGGCCGTGACGCGCCACACGAATTTGGTGCGAACGGCCCATATCGTTCGCAATTCGGCGAACGTGCGAATAGACAATGTTCGAGTCGAACATGGGTTCGACTTGAAAACGAAGCTCATCCCTAATTATGACAGAAGACTTCAACTATAGGCTAGTTCACCTATGATATCTACTCTACTACTACTGATCATTACTGCCTTCTGTGCAGCGAGCTGCTCCTCTCAAAACTTGTCTAAGCTGTAATTATGTCACATCTTGTATTACTAGTCATTCTCTCTTTGTATTATGTTTCAATAAAAATTATTGAATGAAAATTGGAGGAAATTTTGTTAAAGCTGTATCAAACCCAAAAGCAAACATTTATTATATTTCAATGAATGCAGCCATCACATCTATGTATTGGTAAGCCGCAATATATGACATTTTTCGTTTTTGGTTTAATACCGCTTTAAACTGTTACTTCTTATAGGGGAGTTATTTATAGAAAGAAGAACACTGGAGACAAGAATGCATTTCTGTCTAGGAAGATTTAAAGTGGATGTAAACCCACTCTCATCTTTTTTAAAGTACTGCCATAGTGGTGATCTATAAGGATATACATGCCTCCTGCATGTATCCTTACCTTTAAAATGTCTGCCCTTTAGCTGTTTGGATCCCCAAAAAACACTGGATTTAGTGGGCGGGTCCATTGTATGGCGCTCGGTGGGCGGAGTCATGACATCACCAGACTCCCCGCCCACCTCTAACTTGCTCCGGGCCGGAGTGAAAAGTGGGCGCACAGGAGAAGAAGAGCGCTAATGGCTGCTGTCACGTCAGGTGTCACTGTCCAGTGACAGTCGGGGATGATCGGTGTGGCGGGGACAGCTTTGAGCATGGATACCCCTGAATGGCTTTTCCGCTGAAAGCCACGGGAGGCAGAGAAGGAGAAGCGGCTGATCAAACGCCATGCAGGGAGATCGGTGCTCACGGCTGTCCCTCCGCTGCACCAATCACCCCTCGACTGTCCCTTGTGTCCTCCTCCTCCAGCACCTGACCCGTTCTCCTCCTCAACCACCACCACTTCCCCTTCTTCCCTTGCCACCTTCTGTCCTCATCCGCCCGCTGTGTCTGCCGACTCCACTCCATTCCCGCGGGCTCTGTCAGGATGGAGAGCGGAGGAAAGGATGGAAATGCTATACATGTCATTTACGGGGAGGGGGTGGAGTGCTGCTGGACACAGCTATATACAGTATATATATATATATATATATATATATATATATATATATATATATATATATATATATGTAATATAGCTGTGTCCAGCAGCAAACCCCCCCATCAGACCAGTGGAGTGTCTGCAGCCAGGGCTGAGATTATGTGGAACATCCAATCCCGGCAGATCAGCAGAAGAAAGGAGTGGGAGGGAATTTAAAAATACTGCATGTCCCTTACTTAGGCTAGTGCACGAGATATGTAAATCACCTGTCACTCACAGCAAGGGGGAGTATTTGACGAAAGTTTGTCAAGAATTATCTCACTGAACAATAAAAGAGGATTGCTCAGAGATGGATTAACTCTTTGTGGCAAGACTGGGCTCAAATGATACTAAATCTTATACTCTACAATATGACATCAAAAAGAAAAATTTGGGTTTACATCCACTTTAATGGACGTATTCTTGTTATTTGCAACTCACAGCTTGAGACATTGTTTATGTTATGTCTTACATTGTATCTTTTAATACATCGTATGAGAGGTATTTTGTTACATTTGTGTTTTTATATAGAGTATTGCACTATAATGACTCTAATGTTCTACTGAGCTCTGCAGGAGTGATATGGTTTACATACTTCTGCCTTTTGTATACTTCTCAAAACACATTTACAAATGAAATGTTATTGCAAACAGCTCTAATTTTTTAAGTGGCCTTAGTGTATTTTTAAGGTAATCCAAAATCCAACCTTAAACTCAAACGCGCTCAATATTTTATAACCAAAAGTCAAAAAAAAAAAAAAGCAAAAACACTCCAATGCCAAACCACTTATCCAATCCACTCTCATCCAACTAACACCCCTCACTAATTCCAAACCTTTCATCCAACCAAAACACCTTCTCCCATCCCAAATGCCCTTACGAAACTCAAAAACCATCATGCTGCCCATTTCATTGTACTCAATACAAATACCTTTATTACCCCCAACCCACTCAAAAAAATACCCTTAAGCCAAATGCCTTATCCAGCCAAGATCCCTCACTCACTCTAAACCCTTAACCAAAACTAAACACCTTCTCTAGCCCAAGAATACTTAACCCTCCTAACATCTTCACCCATTCCAATGACCCTCATCCATCCCATGTATCATCTACCAATCCAAACACTTTCATTAACCTATTAACCACTTCATCCCCAGAAGATTTTACCCCCTTCCTGAACAGAGCACTTTTTTGCGATACAGCACTGCATCTCTTTGGCTGACAATTATGTGGTCATGCGACGCTACACCCCAACCAAATTTGTGTCCTTTTTTACCACAAATAGAGCTTTCTTTGGGTATTATTTGATCACCTCTGCAGTTTTTATTGTTTGCGCTATAAACAAAAAAAGAGTGGCAATTTTGAAAAAAAAACAATATTTTTTACTTTTTGCTATAATAAATAGTCACTTTTTTTTTTCTTAAAACAAATTTCTTCTAGGCTGATATGTATTCTTCTACTCTTAAAGGGACTCCGTACCCGTACGGGGTTTCATGCAGGGGTGCCATTCTGACCCAGTAAAAAGACGTGACGGTCGGGAAACGGTTAATCAATCAAAAACCCAAGCTAAACAAACTCTCTCAGCCAGTCCCCTCACTCATTCCTAACCCATCGCCCAATCCATAACATTCACTTACACCAAACACTTCCTCTACTACAAACACATCACCTCAACCCAAAATGTGTTCATCCTACATAGCATTCTCAAAAAACCCAAATATCCTCACCCAACCTAAACATTGCCCCCTCACCCATCTAAAAGCATCTCCAAAACCAAATCCCCCACTCAACCAAACCACCCTTACACAGCCCACAATCCTCATCAAATCTCTCTTCCAAGATATACTGTATATCTTCAGCCAGCCTAATCACCCCAACTGGACCCAAATGTTTACACCCAGTCCAAACATTTTCACCCAACCTAAATATCTTTACTTAACTGAGACATCCTTACCAAACCCAAATGTGATGACCCAACCAGGACAGGGGCTTTTGGAGGGGACTGCAGGGTAGCCTTTTGCCTACTGACTATTTACAATAAGGTTAGTTACTGTTTGCACCTAAGCTAGTGTCATCTAGTTCTTGGGAGCAATTTTCCACTATAATACCTGTCTCCTGGTTCCAGAGTGGAAGTAGCTGTATCTTGGTGGAGGCACCCAGGTAGGCTGTCTAGTGGTTCATCACACCAAATGTCCTCACCCAACTAAAAGTCGCTCCCAACCAAATCTCCGACTCGATCAAAACATGCTTATACAACCCACAATCCTCATCAAAATCCCTCATCCAATATATACGTCTTCAGCCAACTTAATCAACCCAACTGAACCCACATATCTTTACCCAGTCCAAATATTTTAACAAGGCCTACATATCTCTTTACCTAACTGAGATATCCTTGCCTAACCCAAATTTCCTTACCCAACCCAATCACCCTCATCCGAATCAAATGCTATGACACAATCTATGCATCCCTGAAGAATGGGCAGCTCTGGGACCCTCAAACACTTTGGCTGCACCTACTGATCTTGAGGAAACAATTTTAGTGGAATGAACAATTTTGGACTCTTTCCTCTTGGTGTTTCGCTCATATGCACCGTTCTTCGTATATTCATCCTTCATCTGTATGTTCTCTGTGTATTTCCAGGATATGACAGTGAAGTTGTGGTGTCTGGATCCAGCTTTACAACACCCATTTATGAGCATATGAACCGTGAATCTTCTGTGTATGACGATGTAGCCCAAGAATCTTCTAGCAATATTCCTACAACATTTATCTCTCAGCATGTGGCCCTCACATCATCCAGAAGAATGCATGGGGCCCATGGAGCATCCAGCTGTGGTTGTCTGGTCCCTGCACTGCTCATGGTGTTGTTGGTGACATGTGTCACTCTACAGTCAGTGCTGATATTTCTTCGAGTATCAGGTAAAAGACTCCTCAGGGGCGGGGCTGAATGCACATACTGAGTACATTGACAGTTACAATTGGTACAGAGATTCTTAGTAGTATAAGATAAGTCTACCAAAGAAGAAAGGTGACTTTTTGATACATATGGGTCTGTTCAGCAATTTGTCATTTTTTTTACAGGGGGTACAAGAACTGTATACCAGATTTTCACTGAATAGGATGATATAATAAATACAGTATTTGCACAAATATTTACATTTTGGTCATATTTTGGATAAATAATCCAGGTCTGCTGGCAGTTTTATCTCCTGGAGTTCTTTTACATCAGACCATGATCAGGACTAATGACCAACGTGACCAACCCCCACTGTGCATAATGTATTATATATATATAAAGATTGGCAAGAGGCTGCACTCCTGCATACACATCATTACTGAATATGTTTACTGCTTGTCCGGAGTTCCTCCTAATGATGAATATTTATTACAGGAAGAGAAAGAGAAGTCAAGAGAGAAGATACTGGTAAGAGTTCCCATCCCCTGAGACATATCAGACTACGCAAGGAACTCTGTCTCTCTATCATTACTGACTGTCTCTATTATTCCATATTACGGGACGGTCTCTACTGTATCCAGCTGTCTCTTCATCATTACTGACTGTCTTTACTATTTCATATTACAGGACGGCAGGGGCGTTGCTAGGTGGCAAAAGACCAGGGGCTTCAGCCCGAAGTCCAAGGCCGGCATGGGGGGGGCGCCTCTAGTGGCTCTGGGTTTTTTTGGTTGGGCGGAGGGGTTGTGTGGTTGTGTGGCGGGGGTAGGCTGACTTGCTGGTTGCTGCCTGGCTTACCAGTGCCCATCAATGCTGACCACCAAACTGACCTACCTATCTGACCCACACTGACCTACCTGACATACACTGACCTACATACACTGACCTACCTGACCCACACTGACCTACCTGACCCACACTGACCTACATACACTGACCTACTGACATACACTGACCTACCTGATGCACACACTGACCTACCTGACATACACACACTGACCTACCTACCTGACATACACTGACCTACATATACTGACCTACCTGACATACGCTGACCTACCTGACATTCACTGACCTACCTGATACACACTGACCTACCTGACATACACTGACCTACATACACTGACCTACCTGACATACACTGACCTACCCGACCCACACTGACCTACATACACTGACCTACCTGACCCACACTGACCTACACTGACCTACCTGACATACACTAACCTACCTGACCCACACTGACCGACCCACACTGACCTACCTGACCCACACTGACCTACATACACTGACCCACACTGACCTACATACAATGACCTACCTGACATACACTGACCTACATACACTGACCTACCTGACACACACTGACCTACATACACTGACCCACCCACACTGACCTACCTGACCCACACTGACCTACATACACTGACCCACCCACACTGACCTACCTGACCCACACTGACCTACCTGACCCACACTGACCTACATACACTGACCTACCTGACATACACTGACCTACCTGACCCACACACACTGACCTACCTGACCTACATACACTGACCCACACACACTGACCTACCTGACCCACACACACTGAAATACCTGACCCACACTGACCTACACACACTGACCTACCTGACGTACACTGACCTACATACACTGACCTACCTGACCCACACTGACCTACATACACTGACCTACCTGACATACACTGACCTACCTGACATACACACACTGACCTACCTACCTGACATACACTGACCTACATACACTGACCTACCTGACATACACTGACCTACATACACTGACCTACCTGACCCACACTGACCTACCTGACATACACTGACCTACCTGAGACACACTGACCTACCTGACACACACTGACCTACATACACTGACTTACCTGACCCACACTGACCTACATACACTGACCTACCTGACCCACACTGACCTACACTGACCTACCTGACATACACTGACCTACCTGACCCACACTGACCTACATACACTGACCCACACTGACCTACATACAATGACCTACCTGACATACACTGACCTACATACACTGACCTACCTGACATACACTGACCTACACACACTGACCTACCTGACGTACACTTACCTACATACACTGACCTACCTGACATACACTGACCTTCCTGACCCACACTGACCTACATACACTGACCCACACTGACCTACCTGACCCACACTGACCTACATACACTGACCCACACACACTGACCTACCTGACCCACACTGACCTACATACACTGACCCACACACACTGACCTACCTGACCCACACTGACCTACACTGACCTACCTAACCCACACTGACCTACCTGCTGACAACAGGGCAGAGCTCTGCTAACCTCTGCCCAACACTGATAGCATCTTCTGGGTTCCACGGAGAGGAAATGGTGAACCTTTATCCCCAGACACCAGTTGCAGAGACAGGGGATTTGATAGACTTTTCTGCTGAGGAAGAACAACCTGGTGAGCCTCCAGCAGAAGAAGAGCTGTTATTAAGGCCAAACTTTACTGTGCTCTGCCCAGCACTGATAGCATCTTCTGGGTTCCACGGAGAGGAGATGGTGAACCTTTATCCCCAGACACCAGTTGCAGAGACAGGGGATGTGATAGACTTTTCTGCTGAGGAAGAACAACCTGGTGAGCCTCCAGCAGAAGAGGAGCTGTTATTAGGGCCAAACTTCACTGTGCTCTGCCCAGCACCAACAGAAGTATCTGTGAAGTCACAAGGAACTTCCCCAGCTGAAGCGCTGGCAACCGGACAGAGGGTCCAAGATCTCTTCCCTACACCTGCGGCAGTCCCGGAGGCTCAGGGTGAGAAGGAGGTGGTCACTTCCCAGCAGAAGATCAGGATACAAGGGGAGAAGGGAGAGGAGGTGTTTGTCGTCCCTCCCCAACAGTTAGCCGGAGCAAATGGTGTGGGGTTTCCAGCAGAAGGGTTGGCAACAGAGCCGAGTACTGCTGGAATCTGCCCTCAACTAACAGAGGATGGATGTCCTGTGAAGGTGGATGGGACTTCAGTCTCCACCTGTATAACCCAGGGATGCTGGCCAGTCGGCCCAGATCCCCAACAGCATGACAGAGTGAGCCCAGACACCCTGTCTTCTCTCCAGCGGCAGAAAGGACTCCAGGGAGAAGGGCCAGTCCAGGCCTCTCCCCAGCGGCAGATATGTTCTCTGAGAGAGGCAGAGGTTGGCTGGGTGAGTAATGCTTTGTTTGGAACAATTTGTTTGGGGTACTGTGTTTGTACAGGCATTAGAGGACTGGAACTACTGACTAACTTTGGAGTCAACCCGTCTGGGGTCTCCTCCTGTGTTAGTCTCCTGCCGAAAGGGGAGAAATGTGACAAACCTAGCCAGGAAAGAGACTTTTGGAGGGGACTGTATGCTAGCCTCTTGCCGATCGATCGGGGGCCCTTGCATTTGGGGGAACGGTGCTCTTTGTGAGCTGTATGCCTGGGGACCCTTGAGGTGGTATTACTGTGGATTCGGGTCCTGGTCCCCCAGGATACACAGACTCTGGGGACCCTGGATTTGCCATATTGGAATAGTGGCTGATTCATAATGCTGACTGTCTCTATTATTCCATATTACAGGACGGTCTCTCCTGTGTCCAGCTGTCTCTCTATCATTAGTGACTGTCTCTATTATTCCATATTACAGGGCGGTCTCTCCTGTGTCCGGCTGTCTCTCTATAATTACTGACTGTCTCTATTATTCCATATTACAGGACGGTCTCTCCTGTGTCTGGCTGTCTCTCTATCATTACTGACTGTCTCTATTATTCCATATTACAGGACGGTCTCTCCTGTGTCCGGCTGTCTCTCTATCATTACTGTCTGTCTCTATTATTCCATATTACAGGACGGTCTCTCCTGTGTCCGGTTGTCTCTCTATCATTACTGACTGTCTCTATTATTCCATATTACAGGACAGTCTCTCCTGTGTCCGGCTATCTCTCTATCATTACTGACTGTCTCTATTATTCCATATTACAGGACGGTCTCTCCTGTGTCCGGCTGTCTCTCTATAATTACTGACTGTCTCTATTATTCCATATTACAGGACGGTCTCTCCTGTGTCCGGCTGTCTCTCTATCATTACTGACTGTCTCTATTATTCCATATTACAGGACGGACTTTCCTGTGTCCGGTTGTCTCTCTATCATTACTGACTGTCTCTATTATTCCATATTACAGGACAGTCTCTCCTGTGTTCGGCTGTCTCTTCATCATTACTGACTGTCTCTATTATTCCATATTACAAGACGGTCTCTCCTGTGTCCAGCTGTCTCTTCATCATTACTGACTGTCTCTATTATTCCATATTACAGGACGGTCTCTCCTGTGTCCGGCTGTCTCTCCATCATTACTGACTGTCTCTATTATTCCATATTATAAGACGGTCTCTACTGTATCCAGCTGTCTCTTCATCATTACTGACTGTCTCTATTATTCCATATTACAGGACGGTCTCTACTGTATCCAGCTGTCTCTTCATCATTACTGACTGTCTCTATTATTTCATATTACAGGACGGTCTCTCCTGTGTCCGGCTGTCTCTTCATCATTACTGACTGTCTCTATTATTCCATATTACAGGACGGTCTCTCCTGTGTCTCGCTGTCTCTTCATCATTTCTGACTGTCTCTATTATTCCATATTACAGGACGGTCTCCTAGATGTCCAGATCTTTGGATCACCATCAATGATAAATGTTATTTCATCTCTGAGAACAAAAAATCCCAAATAGACAGTGGTAAGGACTGTGCAGAACGTGGCTCCAGACTGGCCACTGTGAAGGAGGAGACCATACGGGTCAGTGCCGGTGTCACTGGGTGGGTGCGGGGTGAATAGTATTTGGTGGTTCTCAAAAGACGTCCAGAAAGGTGATAGGAATAAATTGAATAATGTGTTGTGAATTGTTTTATCCAGAGACTGGTGACTGTCACAGGAAAGGAATTCTGGGTCGGATTAACCAAATATAACACTGATGGTGGTTTGTGGAGAGGAAAATGGCCAGATGGCAGTGAGGAGTAAGTATCACAGGACTTTTTTTTCTCTTAAACAGAAAACCCCCAAATCTTCAGGAGAAGTATCTCTGTATGTCAGGCTTCCTCCTCCTTCCTCTTCCTCCACAAAGATTTGCAGACACTCTGGGTGACAGAACAGGTTTTTCTTTTTATTGAACATTAGTAAGTATAAATAAGTTGGGGTATGATAGATCTCGTATGGCTGCACTCTTACCCTAGGTTCACACTTTATGGTGCATTTTGCAGAAACGCTCTACAGTCCATTTAACATGGTTTCCTATGGATGTAGTTTGCATCTATGCGTTTTGCAGCAATACATGTTTTTTAAAGGGTCAGGGTTTTTTCCCTGCAGCAGATTGTGTTTTGTGTGTAATTGATTTCAATGGAGTCGCACCAAAAACTCACTTGTTGCAATATTAATGTGGATTTTTTTTATGTGCTTTGTGGGGTTTTTTTTTTGCTTTAAAAACACTGTCTATAGCTGATTGCTAAGGAGCAAGCCTGGGAAGCCGGCTGCCGTGTCCTTAACAACCAATGAGTCATCAGCAGTCACCAGGGTTCCCCGCTGACAGCTGAATGAAAAAAAAATTGCTGGAAAAAACATTCAGGATAAAATGGCATGGGCCCCCCTCAAATCTATACCTTTGGGTCTGGTATGGATTTAGAGGGGAACCCCATACCAAAATAAGAAAAATGTCGAGGCTCCCCCCACCTGGGCTGTGGTTGTGGGTTCTGCGGGCGAGGGTTTATCAGAATCTGGAAGCCCCCTTTAAGAAGGAGTTCTCCAGATCCCACCCCCATGTGAATGAGTGTAGGATAGTACATTATACACTTATGCCCCGTACACACGGTTGTATTTTCCGACGAAAAATGTGTGATAGGCTCCATCACACATTTTCCATCGGATTTTCCGACACACAAAGTTTGAGAGCTTGCTATAAAATTTTCCGACAACAAAGTCCGTTGTCGGAATTTCCGATCATGTGTACACAAATCCGACGCACAATTTTCCACGCATGCTCAGAATAAATAAAGAGATGAAAGCTATTGGCTACTGCCCCGTTTATAGTCCCGACATACGTGTTTTACATCACCGCGTTCAGAATGATCGGATTTTCCAACAACTTTGTGTGATCGTGTGTATGCAAGACAAGTTTAAGCCAATATCCATCAGAAAAAATCCTAGGATTTTGTTGTCGGAATGTCCGATCAATGTCCGACCGTGTGTACGGGGCATAACTCATTCACCAAAAAAGTGTCAACAAGAAAAAACTTACAAACACAGTTTTTGACAATTCTTTTATTAAAAATAAAAAAACAATGTCTCCCGATGTAGATCCATCATAAATCACGACGCCCATCAAAAACTGCTTGTGTGTTTTTTTTTTTTCTTATTGACACTTTTTTTTGCGAATGAGTATGGGTATAATGTACCCCATACTCATTCACATAGGGGGGGGTGGGATCTGGGGACCCCCTTGTTAAAGGGGGCTTCCAGATTCTGATAAGTCCCCAACCCGCAGAGCCTCTCAACCACAGCATGCATCCCGGTATGGTTTAGGTGGGGAGGTTCTTGCTCGTCCCCTCCCTTTCCTGACCTGCATGCTCAGATAAGGGTCTGGTATGGATTTCGGAAGACCCCATTCCATTTTTTTTATTTTAGTGTGCAGTTCCCCTCGTGTTTCCCTTCAGGTCTAGTATGGATTTGAGGGGGATCCCATGCCTTTTTTTTCTCCTAATTTATTTTGCTGGCCTTTTTTTTTTTTACATACAGCTGTCAGGGAGAAACGCCACTGACAGCTGTTGACTCATAGGTTGTTAAAGATGCGGCAGCTGGCTTCCCAGCCTGCTACTTAGCAACCAGCTGTATACAGTGTGTTTAACTACCTCAATACCGGGCACTTTCAACCCCTTTCTTCCCAGACCAATTATCAGCTTTCTGTGCTCTCGCACTTTCAGTGACAATTACTCAGTCATGCTACATTGTACCCATATGACATTTTTATAATTTTGTTGACACAAATAGAGTTTTCTATTTTTTGCGATATAAGCGAAAAAAGAGCAAACATTTAAAAAAACTATATTTTCTACTTTCTATTTTAAAAGAAATCCAATACAATCTAATTTCGTTATAAATTTAGGCCAGAATATATTCTGCTACATGTCTTTGGTAAAAAAAAATCCCAATAAGTGTATGATAATAGGTCTGTGTGAAAGTTATAGAGTCTACAAGCTATGCTACGTATCTTTGAAAATCTCATTTCATGAGTCCCTAAAATGTCAGGACACTACAAATACCCCCCAAATGACCCTTTGTAAAGCTGACAGTTCAAGGTATTTAGTAAGAGGCATAGTGAGTTTTTTGAAGTTACAATTTTTTGCCCACAATAGTTTGGAAAATTAAGAATTTGTTTTCCACAAAATTGTCATATTAACAAATTATTTCTCACACATGGCATAGATAAACTTTTACACCCCAAAATACATTCTGCTACTCCTCCTGAGTATGGCAATACCACATGTGTGAGACTTTTACATAGCCTGGCCACATACAGAACCCCAACATGCAGAGTGAACCATCAGGCATTCTAGAAGGATACATTACATATATAATTTCCTGACTACCTATCCACTGGAGCACCAGGACAATGGAACCACCCACAAAATGACCCCATTTTCGAAAGAAAACATCCCAATGTATATTCTACAAGGCACAATGTGTCTTTTGAACATGTCAATTTTTTCCACAAGTTTTTGGAAAGTGTGGAAAGAAAATGAAAACTTTTTTTTTTTTACACAAAATTGTCAAATTATGAGATATTTCTAACACACAGGATGTACATAGCAAAAATGATACCCCAAAATACATTCTACTACTCCTCCTGAGTATGGCGATACCACATGTGTGAGACTTTTCCACAGCCTGGCCACATACAGAGGCCCAACATCCAAGTAGCACTGTCAGGTATTCTAAAGGCATAAATTACACATTTAATTTCCTGAGTGTTTATCACTTTTTTGAAGGTTCTGAAAGTATCATGACAATGGAATTAGATGTGGCAGATGACCACGGACAGATGTGGCAGATGATCACAGAGAGATGTGGCAGATGATCACAGACAGATGTCCACCAGATGCATGCAGATGATCATGGACAGATATGCATAGATGATCATGGACAGATGTGGCAGATGGCCACGGAGAAATGTGCGCCAGATGTGCCCCAGATAATCACAGACAGATGTGGCAGATGATCATGAGCAGATGTGGCAGATGATCATGGACAGATGTGGCAGATGATCAGGGACAGATGTGACAGATGATCATAGACAGATGTGCCAGATGATCATGGACAGATGTGGCAGATGATCACGGACAGATGTCCACCAGATGTGTGCAGATGACCATGGACAGATGTGCGCAGATGATCATGGACAGATGTGCGCTGATAACCACAGGCAGATGGACAGATGTGGCAGATGATCATGGACAGATGTGGCAGATGATTACAGGCAGACGGTCAGTGAGAGAGATGTGGCAGACGTTCAGTGAGACAAATGTTTACTGGGACAGATGTGTGACAGGTGTTTTTCACTGTGTTGGGGACACTGTGACAGGATACTGTTTGGGGACACCAGCTGGGTGATCAGTGTTTAAAAAGCTGTAAAAAACAGCTCATACACACTGATCTCTAGCTCGCAGCACAGATCCACTCTCCTTCTCCTCACTAATAGGCTCTGTGTAAGGAGAATCATAGCTGATTACCTTGCAACGGCTGTCTTTACATTACATGATGGCTGTGATTGGACACCTGTGATCAGGAGGGCGAGAGGAGGTTTTGTTGTGTATTTTTTATGGCGATATAAATGCACTGTTTAGATGAATCAATGTTTCGTTACAATTGTTTTTAAAAATGTGTTTCTATAAATAAAACTTGTTTATTATTATAATTTTCTGTATACTTTGCTACATATTTTTCACACACAATACAAATTAAGTGCCTTAAAAGTCAATTTAAGGGAACCCTGTTTATCTCTTGATCATTGGATGTGGCACTCCCCTTAACATAGGTTAGCCTTTCGCCCCTCACTTCTCTAAGAATATTTTCGGTTCAGGGCACCACCACCACCACCTAAGGCCCAATTTCTCTGCCCCTGTTTAACAGGGTCACGTAATTACAATTCTTGATATAATATTTCACAGCAGGGCCCGTTCCAGCGCCCACCAAGAGTAACTGTGAGGCCTTACAGTGTTGTGGTACCACCAACACCTACGGCCCAATTTTCCGCAGAGTATATAGGGCAGGCCGTATAGTATATACAGGCGGTCCCCTATTTTCAAACATCTGACTTACAAACGACTCCTACTTAGAAACGGAAGGAGACAACAGGAAGTCAGAGGAAATCTACTCCTAGGAAGGGAAATTCTCTCCTGTAAGAGTTAATATGGGAAAAAGTGTCTCCACTGATGCTTTATCACCAATCCTTGTTTCCCTAATAACCCCAAATTTTCAAAATCCAATTGTCATTGGAACAGAAAGTGAGGTGAAATCTTCTGAAGAGGAGCACAGACAGCAAAACAAATGCTCCAGGGGTGATAACCCTTCCCTATGTTATCCAAAAAGCTTAAAAATAGATTTTTTGGCTGGAGCTACATTTACAAAATGTACCTGTTCCAAATTACAAACAGATTTAACTTAAGTACAAACCTACAGTCCCTGTCTTGTTTGTAACCCGGGGACTGCCTTTATCCTGCAGTTGTTTAGAGTATATAGGGCCTGGGGGCCCCACACCTTTTTTTTTCATTTGGGTGCGGGGTTCACCCTAATATCCATACCAGACTAAAAGGGCCTGGTAATGGGCTGGGGGGGGGGCAACATTACATTACAAGCAAGCAGTTTTAAATGACTTTTATTCCTTTCGAAATGTCATTTTGTGTAGGGACTGATCTAAACAAGGGAAAAATGTGCCACTTTAATGGTATACTATAGACACCCCCTAGGAATAAAGGAATATTACACTTTTATTGTTTCACTTTAAGCATTATTAAAATTACTGCTCCTGAAAAAACTGCAGTTTTTAAAACTTTTTTTGCATTATACATGTCCCCTGGGGCAGGACCCGGGTCCCCAAACACTTTTTATGACAATACCATGCATATTAGCCTTTAAAATGAGCACTTTTGATTTTTCAAGTTCGAGTCCCATAGACTTTAACGATGTTCGCACTAATTTTTGGTCTGTTTGCATGTTCTGCCACGAACCGAACTGGGGGGTGTTCGGCTCATCCCTATTCATCACCAGACCCTCTAGTGTGGCAGCCGGTGTGTGCACCAACCCAACTAAATAAGTATAGGCCTCTGTACATAATATGTCCAATGTTCTCCTCTATCTCTCCTCTCCCTATTACTGCTCATCTACAATGACTGTGGAAATGATCTCACCAGATTTTGTCTCCTGTCTAGAAGTTTCCCTGAAGGGATAGGCACCTGTGCCAAGCTCGGATCTATTCTGACACAGGATAACTGTTATGCTGCACTGAACTATATCTGTGAGAGAGACTCTCTGTGAACGCACTGATCTGAGGAACCCTGTGTGAATGCACTGATCTGAGGAACCCTGTGTGACCGCACTGATCTGAGGAACCCTGTGTGACCGCACTGATCTGAGGAACCCTGTGTGACCGCACTGATCTGAGGAACCCTGTGTGACCGCACTGATCTGAGGAACCCTGTGTGACCGCACTGATCTGAGGAACCCTGTGTGACCGCACTGATCTGAGGAACACTGTGTGACCGCACTGATCTGAGGAACCCTGTGTGACCGCACTGATCTGAGGAACCCTGTGTGACCGCACTGATCTGAGGAACACTGTGTGACCGCACTGATCTGAGGAACCCTGTGGGACCGCACTTATCTGAGGAATGCTTTATAAATGTTCTGATCTCTGTGCAATTATTCTGAATTGTATATAAAGTATGGATGAAGTCAAAGTTGTTGCTCCTTCGTGTTTATTTCTGTATTTGTCAAGTAATAAAATGATTGATAATAATATGTGTGTACTGAATCTTGGAAGATTAAAGGTAAGGATACTTTTCTCACACCGTCCTCAGATGTCTCCTCAGTGCTGAAGTTATTTGTAATAGATTATACTGGAATGGGGATCCTCAGAGGATGGTGGACGGGAGAGGAGATGAGATTTTAGGTTAGGAAAGAAGAGGAGTTTAGACAAGTAGAAAGGAGAATAGGGGTAGGTTCAAGAAAGGAAGGGAGAGAATGTTAGAGAGAGGAAGGGTAATGAGTTGAGGGTTTAAGAGAGGAAGCAAAAGGAAGTTAGGTTCAGGAGAGGAGGTTAGAGAGGGTAAAAAGAAGAAGAGGGGAAAGAAGAGAAGGCTAGGGGAAGGGAAGGGAGGGGAAGGTTCAGGGGTGGAAGAAAGAGGAGGTTTGAGAGGAAGGGTGAGGAGGAGAGGGTTCAAGAGAGAAAGAGAATGGGGTTTAGAGGAGATGTGGGTTCAGGAGAGGAGGTTAGAAAAGGTGTAGGAATAAGAGGGGAGGGACAGGGGTTCAGGAGAGGAAAGATGAGGAGGTTACAGAAGTGGAAGGGAGAAGGTGAAAGGATTCAAGAAAGGAAGAGAGAAAAGGTCAGATAAGAGTAAGGGGGTTTAAGAAAGGAAGAGAGAGGAAGTTAGAGAAAGGGGAGGGGAGGGAGAAGAGGGGAGGTTCAAGAAAAGAAAAGAGAGAACATAAAGTGGAGTTCCGCCTGCCAAAAAAAATTAAAAGTCAGCAGCTACAAATACTTCAGCTGCTGACTTTTAATATAAGGACACTTACCTGTCCAGGGCACCCGTGATGTCCTCACCCGAAGCCGACCCGTCCCTTGGCTCTGGGTGCAGGTGCCGACATCTTCAGTAAGGGAAACAGAAAGTGGCTCGTGGCTTCACACAGCCTGTTTCCTACTGTGCAATCGCGAGTCGCGCTGCACGGTACGAATGGTCCCTGCTGTCTTCTGAGATCTATGTGTCTCCCAGAAGACAGCAGAGGGGAGGAGGAGGCGCCAGACATGACGTAGTTCACTGCAGAATCTGCAACGCCTGTCCACCGCAAGTTTGAACAAATACCTGGATTTGACAAGTATCTGCTCCCCCCCTCCCCCATGAAAGATGCCAAATGTGAGGGGGGAGGAACAAGATCAGTGGAAGTTCCATTTCTGGGTGGAACTCCACTTTAAGTAAAGAGAAAGGAAAGAAAGGGAGAGGAGGTTAGAGAATGGGGAAGGGAGAGGATTGGAGGGTTCAGGAGAGAACAGAAAAGGAGGTAAGAGAAGGGGAGGGGAGAAGGAGGAAGCGTTTAGGAGAGGAAGATAGATAAGGTTAGAGGGGGGATGGGATAAGAATGGAAGGATGGTGTCATGATCCAGCCAAGAGTGAGTAGGTCTGAATATAATAATTAAAAAAAAATCACAGTACAAATCTGCTATGATATTAACAATGTAGTGTTGAAGGAAGGCCAACTGTTTAATCTGTATATCCTCCCAATGGGGGGGGTCATTTAAATCCCCACTGGACACCAGATGATGTGTCTACATCACAAACAAACACAGACAAGGTGGAAAGTTTCAGCTCATCTCAGAGATAAATGTCTGTATTTCTCCCATCCTGCTCAGTGAAAATATATACAATTTTCTGCAAACACTTGGTTCTGCAGCCCTCTCTTCTCTACATCCATTCAAAATACAGGATTTACACAGCATTTCTCAGCTCCAGAAGGCAGGGGGCAGTGATCTGATGTCATACACTGCACAGCATAGAGCAGGGAGCTGAGTGTAATCTGAGACCTAAGTGGAGGGAATTGACACCTCCCCTCCTCACACAGTCTTTTAGGGAAACATGAACAGCTGAGGCTGTCAATCACCTACTGTGTGCTAGAGGGGGGTTGGACTGTGTCCTGGAATTCTGTGGTGTCAGTTTAACCTGTCACAAGTGCCTCACACAAATAGAAGAGGGAAGAGAAATCAGACAAGAACCACACCAGGTGCTTTGGACTGAGGCAAGTACACACTATAGAACAAGGGTTTTCAACTGCAGCTGTTGTAGAAATACATGTCCCATAATGCTTTGCAGGACTGACAGTCACAGACTCCCAGAAGCAGGTATGATGGGACTTGTAGTTCTGCAACAGCTGGAGGGCCAAAGTTTGTCCACCCCTGCTATAGAAGAATGTGCTTTGTTCATTTTTATTTTCAGGGGTGTACAACCACTTTAAAGGGAAAAAAATAAAAAAAATACTGAAATTTATTTAAATAACATTCCTGGAGGATACGTTAAACCTGCCTGTGAAGTGGCTCATCTGTACGATGTACTACAGCAAAAGTGATATTCACTAAGTAAAAAAAAAATTAATTGCCGGCTGCTAAATGATATTTCCCGGTCACTTTGTTCTGTTTGTAAAAAAAAGACCAGGATTACCCTCAGCATCTAAATCAGGCTGATATCTTGGGTCTGTTATGGATTGTAATAGGGGAACCCAAAAAAAGCAAACACAAAACTATGCACATATCCTAGAAAAGTTGTCTGGTATGGATGTCAAGGGGGAACCCATGAAAAGAAAAAAAAAACTGCATGTGGTCCACAAAAATGTAATATCAGTTTCCCTTTATAAATAGAGGGATTCATGCTGCCAACACAGAATTCACCTTTTTGCACATATTGCTAAACACACGGGGGAACCAAAAAGAAGCAATGGGTTGTGGAAGTGGAACTATACTCACCTCCATTCCATGATGTGGCATCAACGAGCTCCCTCACCAGCAGTGACATCTGCTCAGATAATACCAGTGGTTGGTGCAATTGTGCCCCATCACCCCCCATCCCTTTCCCTGGGAATGGTAACACTCTTCTTACCCACTTCTCTTCTCCCTGATTGGAGTAAAATGAAGGTAAACATCACCAAGATTTATAAATGAGAAAATTAAAATTCTAGTGGTAAAAACTGGAGAGGTGAAGAATAGTAATTCCAGGTGCCAAACACAACTATGGAAACCCCTTTTAGAAATCGGTGAAATACAGATGTGAGAGGAATGACAGAGGTACCAAAATTGGGATAAAAAGACTGATCTGACTCAATGTAAAATGAAGACACATTCCTTAGTAGAATAAGGAGTAGGAGGACCTTATTGAGATAGAAGACACAAAGGAGCATTATTTGGATGTTCTACACAAACAGAAAACTAGGACCTCTCCGTACACATGGGGCATCCCTATATGATCAGATAGATGGATTCAGCGATCATGTTTGCACTGTCATGTGAACCCCCTGTCTCTTCTTCATTTCTTTTTGTAAATCAGTCCCATCATCTCTATTAGACTTCATGCTGTTGTTCCTCCTGTCCCCATACAAGTCTGACCACAGTCTGCAGACACAGAGGAGCTCTCGGGTCTCATTACCTCTTCCCCTCTGGCTGGAGAGACCACAGAACATCATATGAGAGAAGAGACACCATGGAGGAGGATGCTGAGTCTGCACGGAGGAGCGCTCAGAGAGCAGGTAACCTGGGGAGGGATGGGGAGACAAAGTGAGGACATTTATTAAAGCAGTTGGGGCTCAAATCACCAATCTTCATGTGCAAATATGTCAACTGTTATTGTTGGACCTTCAATGCCATCAAATCAACAGGTGTAGTTTTCTGTGGTAGTGCCACCAAATAGCCGATGATATTTTAATGTTTGTCACCAACCCTATGGTCATTCTCCCTAACCTTTCAACCCCTTTGTCCCACTTTGGTAGTCTCTCTGGTCTGAATATCAACCACACCAAATCCAAGATTTTGAATGTTTCCTTACCACCAAATTTAGGGGTCTCTTTCCCCTACTCATGGGAACTGAAATGCCTCCCCTACCTAGGAATTAATCTCACCTCCTCATGTGATACCCTTCATGAAGCTAATTGCCCACCACTTTTTTATAAATGTAAACATTTGTTAATTATCTGGTCCACCTTCCCTCTATCTTGGTTAGGCTGTATTGCAGCAATTAGGATGACCTATCAACTGAAGTCACTATATCTCTACCGGGTTTTACCTCTGTGAGTCCCTTCCCACATTTCACGTACACAACAAACCAAATCATACAATTCATCTGATGCCATCACAATCCTGGACTTGCTAGCTACACTCTTTTTTACAGTAGACCCCAAGGCAGTTGGCAGTTCATATATATTTCCAAGCTGTTCAGTTGTCCCCCCCCCCCCCAAATACCACAGAAATCCCTCTTTGGGTCTCACTGGAGGCCGATGATTGCATCCTTCTCTGCATAGATAATTTACTTTGGTTTCTTCAGAAGGACAGAACTTGTATACACAACATTACATTCTCTGAAACTTTCAGATAATCTTAAGTACTCTGGGCAGATCCAATCCCCCCATCTGCATTCATAGAATTTTGTACAAAATCCTTTCTACTGGGTTTTGAGAATCCTTCCCTTGTTAAACAATGATCGAAATGAAAGATCACTTGCTTACACACCCTTCCTAAACCAGGTGGTGTTAAGTTATTCCAAACTCTTCAAAACACTTACACCCCCCTAATTCTGAGATATTTAATTTATTGCAGATAAACCATTATGTCACTTATTCAGTCCGTAGCACATCAGATAGCACTACCCTTGCCTAAATGTAAACATGACCCCCATGCCCTGGGTATGGGCTCCATACTGTATAATCAGCTTCTGATGCAAACATCAAGGCCCAAACATGTCCAAATGGCTGCCGGACCTTGACATCCAATTGGATCCAGAGCAATGGTCCTTGATCTGGGATACCACCAAGTCTTCCTCTCAGAGTGCTATGGCCCTTAAAACGAACTACAAGCTATTACACCATTGGTATTTGACCCCAACTAAAATTTCAAAATTCACCTTGATAAATAGCTTGCTTCTGAGGGTGTCCAGATCTGGGGACATATGGTGGACCTGTCCAGTTGTACAACGACTATGGACTAAGGCAGTAGGTAGGCAACCTCGGCCCTCCAGCTGTGGTTAAACTACAAGTCCCATGAGACATTGCAAGACTCTGACAATCACAGGCATGACTCCTAGAGGCAGAGGCATGATTGGATTTGTAGTTTCACCACAGCTGGAGGGCCGAGGTTGCCTACCCCTGGACTAACCACTAACCACTTCAATCCCAAAGCTCCCAGTTAAGGCCTACTGAAAAAAAAATTCAAACTAATGAGCCATGTCCTCACAGCTACTAAAAAATCTGTAGCACAAGTGTGGCTAACTGACCCTCTCTCAATGACAGCAGATAAAAATTAGTTTTTCATTGATAAAGGTTGTATGAAGCCAACAGCGGGACTGATGGCTAAAATGTCCAAATTCCACCAGGTTTGGGACTCTTGGGTCACACATATTATGAAAGAAGACTTCAACCATAGACTAGTTCACCTATGATACCTACTCTACTACTACTGATCATTGCTGCCTTCTGTGCAGCGAGCTGCTCCCCTCAAAACTTGTCTAAGCTGTAATTATGCCACATCTTGTATTACTAGTCATACTCTCTTTGTATTATGTTTCAAAAACAATTATTGAATGAAAATTGGAGGACATTTGGGTAAAGCTGTATCAAACCCAGAAGCAAACATGTATTATATTGCAACAAATGCAGTCATCACATCTATGTATTGGTAAGCCGCAATATATGACATTTTAAGTTTTTGGTTTAATACCGCTTTAAACTGTCACTTCTTATAGAGCACTTTTAAACTTTTGAGGAGGAATTATTTATAGAAAGAAGAACACTGGAGAAAAGAATGCATTTCTGTCTAGGAAGATTTAATGGACATATTCTTGCTATTTGCAACCCACAGCTGAGACATTGTTTATGTTATGTCTTACATTGTATCTTTTAATACATTGTATAAGAGGTATTGTTACATTTGTGTTTTTATATAGAGTATTGCACTATAATGAATCTAATGTTCTACTGAGCTCGGCAGGAGTGATATGGTTTACATATTTCTGCCTTTTGTATACTTCTAATAACACATTTGCAAATGAAATGTTATTGCAAACAGCTCAAATTTTTTAAGTGGCCTTAATGTATTTGTAAGGTAATCCAAGCTCCAACCTTAAACTCAAACACCTTCAATATTTCATAACCAAAGGCCAAAAAAAATCATCTGTTCGATCGTTCGCCGAATTGCGAGCGATATGGGCCGTTTGCGAATGGCGTGTCACGGCCCATAATTCACTGCGGCATTGCAGTGCACTGCTGGCTGATGATTGGCCAAGCATGCACTATGACCCACATGCTTGGCCAATCACAGCGCTGTCTGTAGAGATAGCTGTAATTGGCCAAAGCCATGGTGGCTTTGGCCAATTATGGCTCAGGGGGTTTAGTACACGTCCCACACTATATAAGGCTGCCTGCATGGCGGCCCTGTGTAGTGTGTTCCGGTGTTGAGAGACAGAGAGACAGTGTCATTTGCTTTAAGTTACATAGATTAGCCAGGACAGTCAGTCAGTTAGCTGCACTTACAGTGTATTGTGTATATATATATATATATGCATCCCAGGTGTTGTATATATATATATATATATATATATATACATATATATATATATATATATATATATATATATACATATATATACACTGTATTCAGTTTAGCTAGATCCGTTACTGTTATCATCTTCCTACTGGTTCCTATTAGTACCACAGTCAGGCAGCTACAGTATTTACAGTTAGTGTAGTGTGACCTCTGCACAGTGTTCAGCTAAAGCTACAAGTTAGTGTAGTGCAAACTCTGCACAGTGTTCAGCTAAACCTACAAGTTAGTGTAGTGCGACCTCTGCACAATGTTCAGCTAAAGCTACAAGTTAGTGTAGTGCGACCTCTGCTCAGTGTTCAGCTAAAGCTACAAGTTAGTGTAGTGCGACCTCTGCACAGTGTTCAGCTAAAGCTACCTGTAGAAGGTTGGCGGGGTTTTCCTGATCCTATCACTACAACAGGCAGATACATTATTTACACGTTAGTGTAGTGCGACCTCTGCACAGTGTTCATCTAAAGCTACAAGTTAGTGTAGTGCGACCTCTGCACAGTGATCAGCTAAAGCTACAAGTTAGTGTAATGCGACCTCTGCACAGTGTTCAGCTAAAGCTACAAGTTAGTGTAGTGCAACTTCTGCACAGTGTTCAGCTAAAGCTACCTGTAGAAGGTTGGTGGTGTTTTCCTGATCCTATCACTACCACAGGCAGCTACATTATTTACACATTAGTGTAGTGCGACCTCTGCACAGTGTTCAGCTAAAGCTACCTGTAGAAGGTTGGTGGTGTTTTCCTGATCCTATCACTACCGCAGGCAGCTACATTAGTTACATGTTAGTGTAGTTTGACCTCTGCACAGTGTTCAGCTAAAGCTACAAGTTAGTGTAGTGCGACCTCTGCACAGTGTTCAGCTAAAGCTACCTGTAGAAGGTTGGTAGTGTTTTCCTGATCCTATCACTACTGAAGGCAGCTACATTATTTACACGTTAGTGTAGTGCGACCTCTGCACAGTGTTCAGCTAAAGCTACAAGTTAGTGCAGTGTGACCTCTGCACAGTGTTCAACTAAAGCTACAAGTTAGTGTAGTGCGACCTCTGCACAGTGTTCAGCTAAAGCTACAAGTTAGTGTAGTGTGACATCTGCACAGTGTTCAGCTAAAGCTACAAGTTAGTGTAGTGCGACCTCTGCACAGTGTTCAGCTAAAGTTACAAGTTAATGCAGTACGACCTCTGCACAGTGTTCAGCTAAAGCTACAAGTTAGTGTAGTGCGACCTCTGCACAGTGTTCAGCTAAAGCTACCTGTAGAAGGTTGGTGGTGTTTTCCTGATCCTATCACTACTGCAGGCAGCTACATTATTTACACGTTAGTGTAGTGCGACCTCTGCGCAGTGTTCAGCTAAAGCTACCTGTAGAAGGTTGGTGGTGTTTTCCTGATCCTATCACTACCGCAGGCAGCTACATTATTTACACGTTAATGTAGTGTGACCTCTGCACAGTGTTCAGCTAAAGCTACCTGTAGAAGGTTGGTGGTGTTTTCCTGATCCTAGCACTACTGCAGGCAGCTACATTATTTACACGTTAGTGTAGTGTGACCTCTGCACTGTGTTCAGCTAAAGCTACAAGTTAGTGCAGTGTGACCTCTGCACAGTGTTCATCTAAAGCTACAAGTTAGTGTAGTGCGACCTCTGCACAGTGTTCAGCTAAAGCTACCTGTAGAAGGTTGGTGGTGTTTTCCTGATCCTATCACTACTGCAGGCAGCTACATTATTTACACGTTAGTGTAGTGCGACCTCTGCGCAGTGTTCAGCTAAAGCTACCTGTAGAAGGTTGGTGGTGTTTTCCTGATCCTATCACTACCGCAGGCAGCTACATTATTTACACGTTAATGTAGTGTGACCTCTGCACAGTGTTCAGCTAAAGCTACCTGTAGAAGGTTGGTGGTGTTTTCCTGATCCTAGCACTACTGCAGGCAGCTACATTATTTACACGTTAGTGTAGTGTGACCTCTGCACTGTGTTCAGCTAAAGCTACAAGTTAGTGCAGTGTGACCTCTGCACAGTGTTCATCTAAAGCTACAAGTTAGTGTAGTGCGACCTCTGCACAGTGTTCAGCTAAAGCTACCTGTAGAAGGATGGTGGTGTTTTCCTGATCCTATCACTAAAGCAGGCAGCTACATTATTTACACGTTAGTGTAGTGCGACCACTGCACAGTGTTCAGCTAAAGCTACAAGTTAGTGTAGTGTGACCTCTGCACAGTGTTCAGCTAAAGCTACCTGTAGAAGGTTGGTGGTGTTTTCCTGATCCTATCACTACCGCAGGCAGCTACATTATTTACACGTTAGTGTAGTGCGACCTCTGCACAGTGTTCAGCTAAAGCTACAAGTTAGTGCACTGAGACCTCTGCACAGTGTTCAACTAAAGCTACAAATTAGTGTAGTGCGACCTCTGCACAGTGTTCAGCTAAAGCTACAAGTTAGTGTAGTGCGACCTCTGCACAGTGTTCAGCTAAAGCTACAAGTTAATGCAGTGCGACCTCTGCACAGTGTTCAGCTAAAGCTACAAGTTAGTGTAGTGCGACCTCTGCACAGTGTTCAGCTAAAGCTATCTGTAGAAGGTTGGTGGTGTTTTCCTGATCTTATCACTACTGCAGGCAGCTACATTATTTACACGTTAGTGTAGTGCGACCTCTGCACAGTGTTCAGCTAAAGCTACAAGTTAGTGTAGTGCGCTCTGCACAGTGATCAGCTAAAGCTACAAGTTAGTGTAATGCGACCTCTGCACAGTGTTCAGCTAAAGCTACAAGTTATTGTAGTGCAACTTCTGCACAGTGTTCAGCTAAAGCTACCTGTAGAAGGTTGGTGGTGTTTTCCTGATCCTATCACTACCGCAGGCAGCTACATTATTTACACGTTAGTGTAGTGTGACCTCTGCACAGTGTTCAGCTAAAGCTACCTGTAGAAGGTTGGTGGTGTTTTCCTGATCCAAGCACTACCGCAGGCAGCTACATTATTTACACGTTAGTGTAGTTTGACCTCTGCACAGTGTTCAGCTAAAGCTACAAGTTTTTGCAGTGTGACCTCTGCACAGTGTTCAACTAAAGCTACAAGTTAGTGTAGTGCGACCTCTGCACAGTGTTCAGCTAAAGCTACCTGTAGAAGGTTGGTGGTGTTTTCCTGATCCTATCACTACTGCAGGCAGCTACATTATTTACACGTTAGTGTAGTGCGACCTCTGCACAGTGTTCAGCTAAAACTTCAAGTTAGTGTAGTGCGACCTCTGCACAGTGTTCAACTAAAGCTACCTGTAGAAGGTTGGTGGTGTTTTCCTGATCCTATCACTACCGCAGGCAGCTACATTATTTACACGTTAGTGTAGTGCGACCTCTGCACAATGTTCAGCTAAAGCTACCTGTAGAAGGTTGGAGGTGTTTTCCTGATCCTATCACTACTGCAGGCAGCTACATTATTTACACGTTAGTGTAGTGCGGCCTCTGCACAGTGTTCAGCTAAAGCTACAAGTTAGTGTAGTGCGACCTCTGCACAGTGTTCAGCTAAAGCTACCTGTAGAAGGTTGGTGGTGTTTTCCTGATCCTATCACTACTCCAGGCAGCTACATTATTTACATGTTAGTGTAGTGTGGCCTCTGCACAGTGTTCAGCTAAAGCTACAAGTTAGTGTAATGCGACCTCTGCACAGTGTTCAGCTAAAGCTACAAGTTATTGTAGTGCAACTTCTGCACAGTGTTCAGCTAAAGCTACCTGTAGAAGGTTGGTGGTGTTTTCCTGATCCTATCACTACCGCAGGCAGCTACATTATTTACACGTTAGTGTAGTGTGACCTCTGCACAGTGTTCAGCTAAAGCTACCTGTAGAAGGTTGGTGGTGTTTTCCTGATCCTAGCACTACCGCAGGCAGCTACATTATTTACACGTTAGTGTAGTTTGACCTCTGCACAGTGTTCAGCTAAAGCTGCACGTTAGTGCAGTGTGACCTCTGCACAGTGTTCAACTAAAGCTACAAGTTAGTGTAGTGCGACCTCTGCACAGTGTTCAGCTAAAGCTACCTGTAGAAGGTTGGTGGTGTTTTCCTGATCCTATCACTACCGCAGGCAGCTACATTATTTACACATTAGTGTAGTGCGACCTCTGCACAGTGTTCAGCTAAAGCTACAAGTTAGTGCACTGTGACCTCTGCACAGTGTTCAACTAAAGCTACAAGTTAGTGTAGTGTGACCTCTGCACAGTGTTCAGCTAAAGCTACAAGTTAGTGTAGTGTGACATCTGCACAGTGTTCAGCTAAAGCTACAAGTTAGTGTAGTGCGACCTCTGCTCAGTGTTTAGTTAAAGCTACAAGTTAATGCAGTGCGACCTCTGCACAGTGTTCAGCTAAAGCTACAAGTTAGTGTAGTGCGACCTCTGCACAGTGTTCAGCTAAAGCTACCTGTAGAAGGTTGGTGGTGTTTTCCTGATCCTATCACTACTGCAGGCAGCTACATTATTTACACGTTAGTGTAGTGCGACCTCTGCACAGTGTTCAGCTAAAGCTACAAGTTAGTGTAGTGCTCTCTGCACAGTGATCAGCTAAAGCTACAAGTTAGTGTAATGCGACCTCTGCACAGTGTTCAGCTAAAGCTACAAGTTAGTGTAGTGCAACTTCTGCACAGTCTTCAACTAAAGCTACCTGTAGAAGGTTGGTGGTGTTTTCCTGATCCTATCACTACCGCAGGCAGCTACATTATTTACACGTTAGTGTAGTGTGACCTCTGCACAGTGTTCAGCTAATGCTACCTGTAGAAGGTTGGTGGTGTTTTCCTGATCCTAGCACTACCGCAGGCAGCTACATTATTTACACGTTAGTGTAGTGTGACCTCTGCACAGTGTTCAGCTAAAGCTACAAGTTAGTGCAGTGTGACCTCTGCACAATGTTCAACTAAAGCTACAAGTTAGTGTAGTGCGACCTCTGCACAGTGTTCAGCTAAAGCTACCTGTAGAAGGTTGGTGGTGTTTTCCTGATCCTATCACTACTGCAGGCAGCTACATTATTTACACGTTAGTGTAGTGCGGCCTCTGCACAGTGTTCAGCTAAAGCTACAAGTTAGTGTAGTGCGACCTCTGCACAGTGTTCAGCTAAAGCTACCTGTAGAAGGTTGGTGGTGTTTTCCTGATCCTATCACTACTGCAGGCAGCTACATTATTTACATGTTAATGTAGTGCGGCCTCTGCACAGTGTTCAGCTAAAGCTACAAGTTAGTGTAATGCGACCTCTGCACACTGTTCAGCTAAAGCTGCAAGTTATTGTAGTGCAACTTCTGCACAGTGTTCAGCTAAAGCTATCTGTAGAAGGTTGGTGGTGTTTTCCTGATCCTATCACTACCGCAGGCAGCTACATTATTTACACGTTAGTGTAGTGTGACCTCTGCACAGTGTTCAGCTAAAGCTACCTGTAGAAGGTTGGTGGTGTTTTCCTGATCCTAGCACTACCGCAGGCAGCTACATTATTTACACGTTAGTGTAGTTTGACCTCTGCACAGTGTTCAGCTAAAGCTACACGTTAGTGCAGTGTGACCTCTGCACAGTGTTCAACTAAAGCTACAAGTTAGTGTAGTGCGACCTCTGCACAGTGTTCTGCTAAAGCTACCTGTAGAAGGTTGGTGGTGTTTTCCTGATCCTATCACTACTGCAGGCAGCTACATTATTTACACGTTAGTGTAGTGCGACCTCTGCACAGTGTTCAGCTAAAGCTACCTGTAGAAGGTTGGAGGTGTTTTCCTGATCCTATCACTACTGCAGGCAGCTACATTATTTACACGTTAGTGTAGTGCGGCCTCTGCACAGTGTTCAGCTAAAGCTACAAGTTAGTGTAATGCGACCTCTGCACAGTGTTCAGCTAAAGCTACCTGTAGAAGGTTGGTGGTGTTTTCCTGATCCTATCACTACTCCAGGCAGCTACATTATTTACATGTTAGTGTAGTGTGGCCTCTGCACAGTGTTCAGCTAAAGCTACAAGTTAGTGTAATGCGACCTCTGCACAGTGTTCAGCTAAAGCTACAAGTTATTGTAGTGCAACTTCTGCACAGTGTTCAGCTAAAGCTACCTGTAGAAGGTTGGTGGTGTTTTCCTGATCCTATCACTACCGCAGGCAGCTACATTATTTACACGTTAGTGTAGTGTGACCTCTGCACAGTGTTCAGCTAAAGCTACCTGTAGAAGGTTGGTGGTGTTTTCCTGATCCTAGCACTACCGCAGGCAGCTACATTATTTACACGTTAGTGTAGTTTGACCTCTGCACAGTGTTCAGCTAAAGCTGCACGTTAGTGCAGTGTGACCTCTGCACAGTGTTCAATTAAAGCTACAAGTTAGTGTAGTGCGACCTCTGCACAGTGTTCAGCTAAAGCTACCTGTAGAAGGTTGGTGGTGTTTTCCTGATCCTATCACTACTGCAGGCAGCTACATTATTTACACGTTAGTGTAGTGCGACCTCTGCACAGTGTTCAGCTAAAGCTTCAAGTTAGTGTAGTGCGACCTCTGCACAGTGTTCAGCTAAAGCTACCTGTAGAAGGTTGGTGGTGTTTTCCTGATCCTATCACTACCGCAGGCAGCTACATTATTTACACGTTAGTGTAGTGCGACCTCTGCACAATGTTCAGCTAAAGCTACAAGTTAGTGTAGTGCGACCTCTGCACAGTGTTCAGCTAAAGCTACCTGTAGAAGGTTGGTGGTGTTTTCCTGATCCTATCACTACCGCAGGCAGCTACATTATTTACACATTAGTGTAGTGCGACCTCTGCACAGTGTTCAGCTAAAGCTACAAGTTAGTGCACTGTGACCTCTGCACAGTGTTCAACTAAAGCTACAAGTTAGTGTAGTGTGACCTCTGTACAGTGTTCAGCTAAAGCTACAAGTTAGTGTAGTGTGACATCTGCAGTGTTCAGCTAAAGCTACAAGCTAGTGTAGTGCGACCTCTGCTCAGTGTTCAGCTAAAGCTACAAGTTAATGCAGTGCGACCTCTGCACAGTGTTCAGCTAAAGCTACAAGTTAGTGTAGTGCAACCTCTGCACAGTGTTCAGCTAAAGCTCCCTGTAGAAGGTTGGTGGTGTTTTCCTGATCCTATCACTACTGCAGGCAGCTACATTATTTACACATTAGTGTAGTGCGACCTCTGCACAGTGTTCAGCTAAAGCTACAAGTTAGTGTAGTGCGCTCTGCACAGTGATCAGCTAAAGCTACAAGTTAGTGTAATGCGACCTCTGCACAGTGTTCAGCTAAAGCTACAAGTTAGTGTAGTGCAACTTCTGCACAGTGTTCAGCTAAAGCTACCCGTAGAAGGTTGGTGGTGTTTTCCTGATCCTATCACTACCGCAGGCAGCTACATTATTTACACGTTAGTGTAGTGTGACCTCTGCACAGTGTTCAGCTAATGCTACCTGTAGAAGGTTGGTGGTGTTTTCCTGATCCTAGCACTACCGCAGGCAGCTACATTATTTACACATTAGTGTAGTGTGACCTCTGCACAGTGTTCAGCTAAAGCTACAAGTTAGTGCAGTGTGACCTCTGCACAATGTTCAACTAAAGCTACAAGTTAGTGTAGTGCGACCTCTGCACAGTGTTCAGCTAAAGCTACCTGTAGAAGGTTGGTGGTGTTTTCCTGATCCTATCACTACCGCAGCCAGCTACATTATCTACACGTTAGTGTAGTGGGACCTCTGCACAGTGTTCAACTAAAGCTACAAGTTAGTATAGTGCGACCTCTGCACAGTGTTCAGCTAAAGCTACCTGTAGAAGGTTGGTGGTGTTTTCCTGATCCTATCACTACCGCAGGCAGCTACATTATTTACACGTTAGTGTAGTGGAACCTCTGCACAGTGTTCAACTAAAGCTACAAGTTAGTGTAGTGCGACCTTTGCACAGTGTTCAGCTAAAGCTATGAGTAGAAGGTTGGTGGTGTTTTCCTGATCCTATCACTACCGCAGGCAGCTACATTATTTACACGTTAGTGTAGTGCGACCTCTGCACAGTGTTTAGCTAAAGCTACAAGTTAGTGCAGTGCGACCTCTGCACAGTGTTCAGCTAAAGCTACAAGTTAGTGTAGTTGGTTGGTTGTGTTTTCCTGATCCTATCACTACCGCAGGCAGCTACATTATTTACACGTTAGTGTAGTGCGACCTCTGCACAGTGTTTAGCTAAAGCTACAAGTTAGTGTAGTGCAACCTCTGCACAGTGTTCAGCTAAAGCTACCTGTAGAAGGTTGGTGGTGTTTTCCTGATCCTATCACTACCGCAGACAGCTACATTATTTACACGTTAGTGTAGTGTGACCTCTGCACAGTGTTCAGCTAAAGCTACAAGTTAGTGTAGTGCGACCTCTGCACAGTGTTCAGCTAAAGCTACAAAATACAAGCTGATTTAGTTGGAAAGAGATTCATGGACAAAGGGTATGACGCAGAATTTATTAATAAACAAATTTCATCGGTTCAATATCTTGATAGGACGACCATGATACATATTCAGAAAAAAACATTATCATTATTAGAGACTCCGGCGTTAATCTTAAATTTCAATGTACAACATAAAGACATTGAAAAAATAATAAAAAAATACTGGAACATATTAAGAGAGGATAAACGCCTAAAAAGTATTCTACCAGACAAACCACTCATTGTATATAAAAGAGCTACGACACTACGAGATCTGATTGTTAAAAATGTAGTGGATCCTCCCTCTACTAACCCGTTTTCTTTTTTTAATGGAAAAGGCTTTTTTCCATGCAAATAATATTTTGCATGCCAACATTCCAAAAAATTTCAGAGTAAAAAAACAGATTTTCTGGCAACCAATACAGCACAAACACATCCAATAAAAGATTTTATCAGTTGTCACACTGAAGGGGTTATTTACGTCCTGCAATGTTCTTGCAACTTGCAGTATGTAGGACACACCAAAAGAGCTCTAAAGGTCAGAGTAAAAGAGCATGTGCAAAATATAATAAATAAGTTCCCCAAACACAATGTATCTAAGCACTTTGCCGAGGTTCACAACAGCAACCCGGCAGAAATGATCTTTTGGGGTATAGAGCGATACCATAAATCATGGAGAGGGAATTACAAAATTAGAAGCCTGAGTCAAAAGGAATCTCAGTGGATTCATAAAATGAACACACTAGCACCCAATGGGTTGAACATAGACTTCGACTTAAATTGCTTCATTAGTGACTATTGATCTTACGTTTGAATATGATTATCGTCTTTTGAGCAATTGTGAATGTTTTTACTTATATTGTATACCTTGTGCTAAATTTCCGGTGTACTGACTTTTTAATTTGTTAACACATTTGAGCTATTTTAGTATATTTTATTGATGCTTATCACCTGCCCTTTTAATAATATTCATTTGGTATTATTTTGCTGCAATTTGCCACTAGCAATGAAGTCCCATGTATTCTTTAATACAACCACATAATGGCAGCACTCACATTGACTCTAAGTGGGCTGTCATTTAATTGGCACTAGAGGTACCTATGTAGTCCCACTTTTGAGTCAAATTAATTATTATACATGTTTGATGTTTTAGTAATCTCTAGTGACTCACCAAATCGTTTTAGATAACATTACCAACTAAGCACCTATGTAATTATTATGTGTTGCAGATGGCTGCATGAATAATAATTCTATGCCAGTATGACTACTACCACAAGATGGCAGCACTCTTACACAATTTGAGAGCTGGCTCTTCGCTATTAAGGATACTGGATACACCCATTTATTTTTATACTAGAAGAACCCCGTGTTTTAATTAATCATTTTAATTAATTATATATTAATTACTTATTTGTACTAAGGTCACACATTATTATGATTCAGCTGTTTCCAGGTAATGCATGAACATTGGAAAATACATACATTATTCGGACTACACAAACATGGCGCCCCGAACCACTTCCTGTTACTCACTATAAATGAGTGGTGGTTTCGGCCAATCATAATCCCTGAAGAAGTCACAAGGTCACGTGACGTAACGCGTAGGAACGACGCTAGCAGACACACAAAGCAATCGACATTCTTTGATCCCGGTTGTTGTTAGTGTACTCTGGAAGTATCGCACTTGGTGACGGCGATCCGATGCCATACTGTGTGGCACTGTATGCACAGTGTATTTTTTATTTTAATAAAACGTTTTTTAATACTACACCATTGGAAGCCCCCTTGTGTTCCCTCCTATCTCCTTGACTCAAGGTCCAGGATCCTGGGCCGCACCTGGCGGTGAGTTGTCGTGGACGTCCATTCATTCGGAGCCAGCGCACACCATCTGACAGCTTTGGGAGCAGTCATTTCCACCAACAGTCGGCACTGTTTACAGGGCTTTTATTCAAGCCCCTTAAGGTAAGGGCAATGAGAGCATGAACGCTGGGGGATTGAGTATGGATAGTAACTTTATATGAAAAAACCTTCAAGATTATGAGTACTGCAGATGTCTTATGCATAGAAGATTTATCCAAGCCATTGAACTTTGGTGTGTCCATCAGCAACACCACCTTGTGTTGATTCATTATTCACAATATCACTGTTGGACATTTTTTTCAGATGATTTTATTTATTCATTAATTTGACCTACACTAGGTGATATTAGTACTATTTAACACTTATCACGTATATGTATGAGTCTGTTACATTTATGTGTTTGCGCGAAATCACTTATTTATTATTATTCCATATTACAGGACGGTCTCCCCTGTGTCCGGCTGTCTCTTCATCATTACTGACTGTCTCTATTATTCCATATTACAGGACGGTCTCTCCTGTGTCCGGCTGTCTCTTCATCATTACTGACTGTCTCTATTATTCCATATTACAGGACGGTCTCTCCTGTGTCCGGCTGTCTCTCTATCATTACTGACTGTCTCTATTATTCCATATTACAGGACGGTCTCTCCTGTGTCCAGCTGTCTCTCTATCATTACTGACTGTCTCTATTATTCCATATTACAGGACGGTTTCTCCTGTGTCCGGCTGTCTCTTCATCATTACTGACTGTCTCTATTATTCCATATTACAGGACGGTCTCTCCTGTGTCCGGCTGTCTCTCTATCATTACTGACTGTCTCTATTATTCCATATTACAGGACGGTCTCTCCTGTGTCCAGCTGTCTCTCTATCATTACTGACTGTCTCTATTATTCCATATTACAGGACAGTTTCTCCTGTGTCTGGCTGTCTCTTCATCATTACTGACTGTCTCTATTATTCCATATTACAGGACGGTCTCTCCTGTGTCCGGCTGTCTCTCTATTATTACTGACTGTCTCTATTATTCCATATTGCAGGACGGTCTCTCCTGTGTCCGGCTGTCTCTCTATCATTACTGATTGTCTCTATTATTCCATATTACAGGACGGTCTCTCCTGTGTCCGGCTGTCTCTCTATCATTACTGTCTGTCTCTATTATTCCATATTACAGGACGGTCTCTACTGTATCCAGCTGTCTCTTCATCATTACTGACTGTCTCTATTATTCCATATTACAGGACGGTCTCTCCTGTGTCCGGCTGTCTCTCTATCATTACTGACTGTCTCTATTATTCCATATTACAGGACGGTCTCTCCTGTGTCCGCCTGTCTCTTTATCATTACTGACTGTCTCTATTATTCCATATTACAGGACGGTCTACTAGATGTCCGGATCTCTGGATCACCATCCATGATAAATGTTATTTCCTCTCTGAGAACAAGAAGACATGTCCACTTAGTGATAAAGAATGTGAAAAGAATGGCTCTAGACTGGCCCAGGTGAAGGAGAAGACCATACAGGTCAGTGTCGGGGTCACTGGGTTGGGTGTGTGGGTGGGGAGCATCTGGTGGCACTCATAAGACATCCAGGAAGGTGATAGTAATAATAATGTGTTGTGTATTGTGTTATCCAGAGACTGGTGAACATCACAGGAAAGGAATTCTGGGTTGGATTAACCCAATATAACATCTATGGTGGAGTGTGGACAAGAAAATGGCCAGATGGCAGCATGGAATAAGTTTTAGGGGACTTTTTTTTCTTAAACAGAAAACCCCCCAACTCTTCAGTAGAAGTATCTCTGTATGATGTCAGGCTTCCTCCTCCCTCCTCTTCCTCCACAAAGACTTGTACACAATCTGTTTGGATAACAATATTTTTTTTGTTTTTACTGACCCCCAGTATAAATAAGTGGGGAAATGCTAGATCTCCCAAGTCATCCCTATTTTGACAGCTCTTTGGCCCAATTCACACCTGTACCAAGCATCTTTTTTTAAGCGTGTTTTTTGTCATGTTTGTTACACTGCAGCACAAGGAAACCCTTTCACTTGAATCGGCTTCCCTAGGCACAGCATAGTAGCCCAAGTAACTTTTTTTTGCAAGTGAGCCAAGTGCATTTTGCATTTCACATTTTCCTAGTTTTTTCATGCATTTTGTTGCAAGGGAAACATGCAACAAAATACAGGACGGCTCCCTGTGTTTGGGATGCCATTAAGAAATAATGTCACCACAAGCATGTTGTTTGTTTTGCTGCATTTTGAGTGTTTCCAAAAACAGAAATTCACTACTCTGCCAGCGAGTTTAGAATGCCCAGCGGGGAATGCAGCCTTATTGTCACTTTCTTGGAGCAAAGCACATCTCTCCTAAGGCAATTCTGTGTCTCAGTGGGGCTGTTATGAATATTTGTCACCGATCTAAAACACTCCTTCACACACTTCCTACATTCACCTGTAATAGGACTGGCTATGTTATATCTGTACAGTGTCCTCTATAGTTCCTCATCACCAGACACTCAGGTGTGACAGTCTGTGGGCGCACCAACCCAACTATATACATGATATTGTCAAAATTATTGGGACACCTGCTTTTCCACACACATGAACTTTACTGACATTCCATCAATATTGAGTTGGCCCACCCTTTGCAGCTATAACAGCTTCAATTCTTCTGGAAGGCTGTCCACGAGGTTTAGGAGTGTGTCCATGGGAATGACTGGCCTGCACAGAATCCTGGCCTCAAACCAATAGAACACCTTTGGGATGAATTAGAGCGAATACTGTGAGCCATGCCTTCTCATCCAACATCAGTTGCCTGACCTCACATGCGCAAACGGAAGAATGGTCAAACATTCCCATAGACTCACTCCTAAACCTTGTGGACAGCCTTCCCAGGAGAGTTGAAGCTGTTATAGATGCAAAGGGTGGGCCAACTCAATATTGAACCCTACAGAGTAAGATTGGGATGTCATTAAAGTTCATGTGCGTGTAAAGGCAGGTGTTCCAAAACTTTTGACAATATAGTGTAAGTAGAGGCCCCTAGACATATTTTGTTTCATGGTCTTCTCTATCTCTCCACCACCCATTACTGATCATCTAAAAGGACTGCAGAAATTCCCTCATCTTATTTTATCTCCTGTTTAGAACCCTCCCTCAGTCCGAAGCGACTGGAACCTGTGCCAAGCTCGGATCTCATCTGACACTGTTGAACTGCTATGAAGAACTGAACTACATCTGTGAGAAGAATGCTGTGTGACCGCACTGATCTGAGAAATGCTGTGTGAATGTTCTGGTCTCTGTGCCATTATTCTGAATTGTAAATAAAATGCTAATGAATTCATATATGTGTTTTTCTCCTTTGTGTTTATTTCTGTACAGACCGATTCTTGTAAGATTAAAGGACAAGGACACTTTTCTCACACCATCCTCAGCTGTCTTCTCAGAGGTGGGAGTGTTTGCAATAGGGAACACTAGAATGGAGCTCCTTGGGGAAGGGTGGAGAGGAGGGGAGAGCAGATGTGAGGAGGTGAAGGGAGAAGGGGGGGTTCAAGAGAGAATGTTAAAAAAGGGGAGGCTTTCCAGATAGAAAGGAAAACAAGGTAAGTGAATTGGAAGACAGAAGAGGGGAAATGTAAGAGCGAAAGAGAGTGTAGATTAGAGAAGGGAGGGGAGGGTTCAAGAAAGGAAGCAAAAGGAGGTTTGAGAAGGGAAATGGAGAGAAGGAGAGGATTGAGAAAGGAAGGGATAAGAGAGATAGCTAGAGGAGGACAGAGAAGTGAAAGGGAGGGTTCAGGGGGTGGAAGGGAGAGGAGGGGATGTTTCATGAGAGGAAGAAAGAGAAGGTTAGAGGAGGTGAAGGGGGGGTTTAAGAGAGGAGCGAGACGGAGTACTGAGAAGTGGAAGGGAGAGATGGAGAGGGTTCGGAAGTTGGGGGGGGGATAGAAGGGAAGGAGAACGGAGAGGAGGGGGTCGGTTGTAGAGACTTGGACTGCATCAAATGAGAAACTTCCTATTTGCTTGAAATCACTGATAGCATTACAAATATCTATATGAATAAATATAAAATACATGATCGGTTAAGCATTGCATGTTCTAAGGCTCTACGCATTTTGTGGAGTATTTTTATCCACTCTTCAGGAGCAGCAATGTCTTATTATCTGAAAAGAGACATAAAAGTATCTAAGTCACAACCTTTGGGGGAAAGAGGCACCATAGAAAGAGTCTTGTTGGAAAATGTAATCTCCTCTAAAAGGTACTCACAACCGCCGTGTGGATGTACAGCCTTGAGAACTGGAAGCTCCCCTAAGGGCGTCTTGTCCGGGAGCTGTGGCAATGTGTGGTGCAAGCAGGTCCCTCATTTTATGGATTCAGAGGGGATCCCCCACATGCCAACATTTTTTTAAAAAATGGCATGGGGTCCCCCCAAAATCCATAACAGGCCCTCTAGGTCTGGTATGGATTTTAAGGGGAACTCCTTACCAAAATGTGAAAAAAAAATTGACGTGTGGTCCCCCCGAAATCCATACCAGAACCTTATCCAAGCATGCAACCCAGAGGTCAGGATAAGGGGAGGACGAGCAGGCCCCTTCCCCTCTCCTGAACCATACCAGGCCACATCCCATCAACATGGGGAGGGTGCTTTGGGGTCCCCCCCATGTTGGCCTCTTGTTGATGGGGTAAGCAGGTGAAGGCTTATCAGAATCTGGAAGCCCCCTTTAAGAAGGGGACCCCCGGATCCTGCCCTCTCCTTTTTTTAATGTATTCATTTGTATGGTTCTTTTTCATGTGGCTTTTTGTGTGAATTTTTTTTTTTACTTTGTTTTATTGATATTTACATGTATTTAATTTTTTTGTTTATATGATGAATCCGGAGGATTTTATAGAGGAAGATGCATATAGAAGCAGCAGGTCTGCTACTATTTTTTCCTCGCTTTTTAAAAGTGCTAAGATGCACATTATCTCTAGTAACAAGGTTGCATCTGATCCCTCTAATGAGCAGACAACAGCATCATCAAGTTTGTCCACCCCTGCTATAGAAGAATATGCTTTGTTCATTTTTATTATCAGGGGTGTACAACCACTTTAAAGGGAAGAATTTAAAATAAAATATATGAAATTTGTTTAAATAACATGCCTGGGGGATGTGTTAAACTGGCTTATGAAGTCGCTCATCTGTACAATGTACTACAGCAAAAGTGATATTCACTAAGTAAAAAAAAAGTTAATTGCCATCTGCTAAATGATATTTCCCGGTCACTTTGTTCTGTTAGAAAAAAAAAAGACCAGGATTACCCTCAGCATCTATATCAGGCCGATGTCTTGGGTGAGGGTCTGCTATGGATTGTAATAGGGGAACCCAAAAAAAGCAAACAAAACTATGCACATATCCTTGAAAAGTTGTCTGGTATGGATGTCAAGGAGGAACCCACGAAAAGAAAAAAAATAAACTGCATGTGGTCCACAAAAATGTAATATCAGTTTCCCTTTATAAATAGAGGGCTTCATGCCGCCAACACAGAATTCACCTTCTTGCACATTTTGCTAAACACACGGGGGAACCAAAAAGAAGCAATGGGTTGTGGAAATGGAACTATACTCACCTCCATTCCATGATGTGGCATCAACGAGCTCCCTCACCAGCAGTGACATCTTCTCACATAATACCAGTGGATGGTGTAATTGTGCCCCATCACCCCCCATCTCTTTCCCTGGGAATGGTAACACTCTTCTTACCAGCTTCTCTTCTCCCTGATTGGAGTAAAAGGAAGGCAAATGTCACCAAAATTTATAAATTAGAAAATCCTAATTCCAGTGGTAAAAACTAAAAAAGGTGAAGAATAGTAATTCCAGGTGCCAAACACAATATGGAAACCCCTTTTATAAATTGGTGAAATACAGATGTGAGAGGAATGACAGAGGTACCAAAATTGAGATAAAAAGACCCATCTGACCCGATGTAAAATGTAGACACATTCCTTAGTAGAATAAGGAGTAGGAGGACCTTATAGAGATAGAAGACACAAAGGAGCATTATTTGGATGTTCTACACAAACAGTAAACTAGGACCTCTCTGTACACATTGGACATCCCTGTACGATCAGATACATGGATTCAGGGATCATGTTTGCGCTCTCGTGTGAACCCCCGTCTCTTCTTCATTTCGTTTAGTAAATCAACCCCATCATCTCTATTAAACGTCACACTCTTGTTCCTCCTGTCCCCGTACAAGGCTGACCACAGTCTGCAGACACAGAGGAGCTCTCATTACCTCTTCCCCTCCAGCCGGAGAGACCACAGAACATCCTATAAGAGCAGAGACACCATGGAGGAGGACGCCGAGTCTGCACGGAGGAACGCTCAGAGAGCAGGTAACCTGGGGAGGGGTGTGGGAGAACAAAGTGAGGACATTTAGTAAAGCCATTGAGGCTCATATCAACGAATCTTCATGTGCAAATATGTCATGTCAGCAGTTATCGTTGGGTCTTTTTTTGCAATCAAATCAACAGGTGTAGTTTTCTGTGGTAGTGTCACCAAATAGCCAATGATATTTTAATGTTTGTCACCAACCCTATGGTCACTCTCCCTAACCTTAGAACCCTTTTGTCCCACTTTGGTAGTTTCTCTGGTAGTGGTGGTCTGTCCATTAGGGGTGCCTTTGCGCTGCCCCCCCTATCCATGCCCCAGCCCCTCCATGCATCCGGGCCCTTTCAGGACACCGGATGCGTAAATTTCAACAGGGTTGTGGTTTTCTGAAACACCTGATTAGAGCCAGAGGCTCTAATAGACTTCAAAATAGGGTGGGCCCAGGGCGCAGAGAATTGCGCTATGAGCCCAAACAGGTGTGTTACAATAGCAAATGAATATTCTCTATTTAAACACTGATCCTCCTCCCAGCCAATCAGGAAGCGGGTCTGAGACCCATTTCCAGATTACTCGAAAAAGGAGAAGGGTCCCAATTGGCTGCCGGGAAGGAGGGAGGAAACAGAAGTTACCGCCACCGGGATGCCCGCGGAGAGCATGGGAAGGGGATGCCGCCGTGGAGAGCAGGGGAAGGGGAAGCCTCCACCATAGAGGGAGGCCGCCACCTCCGTGATAACCACAGAGAGCAGGGGAAGCCACTGGTGAAGCCTGGGAGAAGGGCTGGCTGCCATAGATGGGGTGAGTGACCCAACTGACCGGGGGGGATGGTGGTGGCACTGTTTGCCACCCCCCAAAAAATTACCACCAGTCGCCACTGCTCTCTGGTATCCATATCAACCATGCCAAATCCAAGATTTTGAATGTTTCCTTATCATCACATTTAGTGGTCTCTTTCCCCTACTCGTTGGAACTGAAATGTCTCCCCTGCCTGGGAATTAATCTTACCTCCTCATGTGATACTCTTTATGAGGCTAATTACCCACCACTTTTTCATAAACGTAAGCACTTGTTAGTTTTCTGGTCCACCCTCTATCTGGGTTAGGCTGTATTGCAGCAATTAGGATGAAGTCACTATATCACTTCTGGGTCCTACCTCTGCTACTCCCCTCCCACATTTCACATATACAACAAAATCAGATCATATAAATAATTTGATGCCATCACAATCCTGGACTTGTTAGCTATACTCTTTTTTACAGTAGACCCCAAGTCAGCCTAGGAGTTCATATATATTTCCAAGCTGTTCAGTTGGTCTCCCTCCCCAAATACCATGTGACCACAGAGATCCCTCTTTGGGTCTCACAGGAGGCAGATGATTGCACCCTTCTCTGCAGATAATTTACATTGGTTTCCCCAGAAGGTCAGAACTTGTATACACAATCCTGTTACATTACATTCTCTGAAACTTTGGGATAATCTTAAGTACTCTGGGCAGATCCAATCCCCCCATCTGCCTTTATAGAATTTTGTACAAAATCCTTTCTACTGGATTTTGAGAAACCTTCCCTTTTTAAACAGTGATCACAATGAGAGATCACTCACTTACACACCCTTCTTACACCAGGTGGTGTTAAGTTATTCCAAACTCTTCATAACACTTACACCCCCCTTTATTCTGAGATATTTAATTTTTTGCAGATAAATCATTATGTCACTTATTCGTTCCGTAGCACGTCAGATAGCACTACCCTCACATAAATGTAAACATGACCCCCATGTCCTGGGTATGGGCTCCTTACTGTATAATCAGCTTCTGACAGAAAACATCCAGGCCCAACCATGTCCAAATGGCTGCCAGACCTTGACATCCAACTGGACCCAGAGCAATGGTCCTTGATCTGGGATACCAGAAAGTCTTGCTCTCAGAATGCTATGGCCCTGGAAACGAACTACAAGCTATTACACCATTGATTTTTGACCCCAACTAAAATTCAAAATTCACCTTGGAAAATACGGTAGCTTGCTTCCGAGGGTGTCCATATCTGGGGACATACCTCCACACCTGGTGGACCTGTCCAGTTGTACAACGACTATGAACTAAGACAGGGGTAGGCAACCTCGTCCCTGTGGTGAAACTATAAGTCCCATGAGACATTGCAAGTCTCTGACAATCACAGGCATGACTCCTAGAGGCAGACGCATGATGGGATTCGTAGTTTCACCACAGCTGGAGGGTCGAGGTTGCCTACCCCTCGACTAAGGTATACAACATTTTAGCCCTTCTGTTGACTACTTCAATCCCAATGCTCCCAGCTGAGGCCTACTAAAAAAACAATTCAAACTAATGACTCATGTCCTCACAGCTACTAAACAATCCATAGCACAAGTGTGACTAATTGACCTCCTCTCAATGACAGCAGATAAAAATTGGCTTCATACAACCTTTATCAATGAAAAACTAACAGCGAGACTGATGGCTAAAATGTCCGAATTCCACCAGGTTTGGGACCCTTGGGTCACACATATTATGACAGAAAATAAAATAAAGGGAGAACAGGTGCGGGACTTTGAATGAGACACACGGTAGCAGAAGTATAACTTGGATAAGAAATGCGATTTTTATCAAAATGATACAAAAATTCATATATATACATATTTAGGCACATATCTCTACATATTTAGTCACATAGCTCTAGATTGATAATCTGTATTCATCATAAAATGCATTCCAACAAGGACTTCTATTACAAACATTTGAGAATATAGATAAATAAAATTATAATAATCAATCAATAAATATGTGACACTAAAAAACTGTCACTAGAAAAAGGTGGCAAAATATAAATACAATAAAATTGGAACGTCCATACATATATAGTTGATAATTGTGTACACGTAACGGTAGTTGTAAGCTCTACGCCATTTCGGGACCTTATAGCCACTCATCAGGAGCATAACCGTAGTGACCACCTATAATTAGGGGAAATAGCAATATTGAATGGTTTGAAAAACAGGTGGGTAGGGAGCCTAGCGGAGCAGACATGCATTGTTAGAGCTCCACACCGCTGAGGAGAGAAGAGAAGGACAAAGCAGAGCCTGCAGGCTCAAAAGGTATCCATTTGAACCTTTTTGCCCCTGGGAACAAACTGTGAAAGTTTGGGCAGGAAATATGGTACTGGGAGGAAACCGTGGCAGAAATAAAAATCACCTCACAAAGAGCTCACAGGCACTCACTGCAGCTGAAGCAGCTCCAGTCACCTCACAAGATACAGCATCAGGGCGCTCTCACAGACAGAAAATGTCACAGCAAGACTCTCCATTTGAGTCAGATACAGAACAAATCCTCTCACAAACTTCTCCACAAGCCTCCTCAGCATCCCCAGTAATATTATTACAATTTGAAAAGATGCTTCATAAGGCTTTAAAACAAACCTCAGACCAAATAACAAAAAGCCTAACCAAAGAAATAAGAGAGCTGGGAAACCGCACCGCCGCCCTAGAAATAAAAATGGATGAAATTGAAATTACAACCCAAGAAAATATAACAGAATTGGAACAATTAAAAAAAGAGAATTTAATACTTCAAACTAAGCTCGAAGATTACGAAAATAGAGCCAGACGTTCAAACTTGCGCATAAGGGGAATACCTGAAACTGTGACAGACCTGCAATCTACTATTACTGCTCTATTACAAGAACTAAAGCCAGATATCCCTATTGAACGTTTAGAACTGGACAGAGTACACAGAGCCCTCACAGCCAAAAAGAAAGATGGACCCCCACGTGATATAATCACAAAATTTCATTATTACAGAACGAAAGAACAAATACTAATTGCTGCAAGAGAAAAAAAGGAACTTAATTTTCAAGGACACAATTATCAAATTTTTGCTGACCTATCCCAACTTACTATTACTAAAAGACGATCCATGAAACCCCAACTAATGGAACTGCAACACCACAACATTATGTATCAATGGGGCTTCCCCTTTTCTTTTTTTTTTTCTTTTATTTTTTGTTTTTTTTGTTTTTTTTGTTTTTTTTCTTTCCACATCAGTAAACAGTGTTTGGAGGGCTAAATCAGTTTGATGTTCATTAACTGTCGCCTTCTCGTATTCACATCATAGTGGATTATACTTTTTCTCATTGCTTTTTATATCGTCATAATGACCAACGGATTCCAATACGCCTCTTTACCAACAAGTCCTCTGTCCCTTCCATCTCGTAAGCCCCACCAACTAGGACTCGATAACCAAAGGGACCCATCCTTTTCCAACTCAGTTTAGAGAAAGAGGGGACCAGTAAGAAGGAAGAAAAAGGACAAAAACACCAACAAAAAATACAAGAAGAGAGGTTTGTAAAAATGAACTTGTGGGCTCCCCGTGCCCATCTTCTACTGACCCAGCCTGTATTGTGTACCAAATTACCTATGCCCTAATACCCCGATCCCCCCCCCCCACCTACTCCCTATATGTTTATCCTATGCCCTACTAAGCTATATATTTAACTAAAAATGTTCATATCCAGAAACACTTTATTATAGCATCCTTTGCCTGCAAGGATACCAGTTGCCTATATACCTATATTAAGCCCATCCCTCAGTCTATTCCGTGTCTATGCCGATCCCACTATTAATGACTCTTCACTTTCTCTATCCACATCTTCCACATGCTTTCAAATTCCTGAAGATTGCCCCTTTTTATGTACACCATTCTTTCCCTACCCAAGGTTTCATTCATTGTAGAGATCCAGTCTTTCATGGTGGGGGGCCCCTTTACCTGCCATCTAAGTGCTATCAACTTTCTAGCCTGAAACAGGGCCCGCGTGACAGCTAAGGTAGTACTCAACCTTTCTCCCATCACTCTTCTATGCCCCAGAATACAAGCCAAGGGCTCGTTTGCCACTGTCGTACCGAAAATATTTCCCAAGTTCCCAGTCACCTCCTCCCAGTATCTAAACAACTTGGGACACCTCCACACCATGTGAATGAGATCTCCCGTCCTTCGACACCTGGGGCAGTTGTCATTGGGCCTTCTCCCAAATTTAAGTCTTTTAGGAGTATAATAGGCTCTGTTTAACAGCATTAAGTGTGAGAGTCTCTGTGAAGGGGTCACAGAAACCTGTGCTCCCAACTCCAAAATTCTCTCCCCTTGTTCCTGGGTCATTCCTCCCACCTCCTCTTCCCATTTAGCCTTTACCCCAAGGAGTATTTCCCTACTATTAACCGATTTGCTTAATTGGTCATAAATTCTTGAAATTACCCCTCTAGTGGGGGTTATTTGAATTATGCACTGAAATAGAGGCATCTCTTCCCATCTCGGAGTCTGGACTTTAAATTGTGCTTTAAGGGCATGTTCCAACCGGACATATAGGAAGAAAGACCCCCGGGGAAGCTTAAACTCCCTAACCAGTTCTGAAAATTTCTTTAACCCAGAGTCATTATATAATTGACTTAGCTTACTGAGACCAAGCTTCTCCCACTCTCTAAATATGCCTATCTTAAGAACTTCCTGCAAATTACGGTTGTTCCAAATAGGAGAGTAGGCTGTTAAGGCTCCATACCCCATCTTTTTCTTAACTGTTTTCCAAAGTTTGATTATCAATTTAATTGTTGGAAATTTATCATGGAATGCGTCCGCCTCTAGGGCTTCAATAATTGTATTATGTGTGGAGCTCAACAACAGTAACTTGCCATTAGGGGTGCCTCCTTTCGGTATCCCACAGCCCAATAATTGCTGCAACTGAGTTGAGTAAAAATAACTCTCGGGATGTGGGAGGGCAAAGCCCCCCTCCTGGGTAGGGAGCTGGAGCACTCCAAGACGGATCCTGGCTTGTTTCCCCTTCCAAATCAATTCCCTAAAGAGACTGTCAATTTTTTTAAACCACTTCTTACCTATCCAGACAGGGGAATTATGCAAGACGTATAGCAGTTGTGGCATCCATATCATTTTTATTAAGCTACATCTTCCTGCAACTGATAGAGGCAGGCGTCTCCAAATTCCTATTTTTCGTTTAAATTTTGTTAATAGAGGGACAAGGTTTTTACTGATATATAGAACAGGGTCCTTCGTCAGGACAATCCCTAGGTACTTCAGAGCTTCCACTGTTACCACCTGAGGCATACCAGGTGCTATTGTCTCATTTATGGGGTCTATCGGTAGAAACTCTGATTTCTCCCAGTTTATCTCTAAGCCAGAAAAACTGCCGAAGTCCTCCACTATCCTCATTGCTCCCGGTAGCGATTTCCTCGAGTCTCCCAAAAATAACAGAATGTCATCCGCATACAATGCGATTCTTTCCTCGCCTGTTTTTCTCTGGAAGCCGGTTATCACTCGACTTCCCCTTATGGAAATGGCCAGGGGTTCCATCGCTAGTGCAAACAACAGAGGGGAGAGTGGGCACCCCTGCCTCGTCCCCCTCTCCAGCTCAAACCAGTCCGACAATTCGTTGTTAATTTTTAATCTTGCCTTGGGTCGAGTATATAGCATTCTAATCCACCCTATAAAGGCAGGGCCAAATCCAAAGATCTCCAGCACGCGCCACATATAGCCCCACTCCACGCTATCAAAAGCCTTGGATACATCAAGGGTCATCAACGCTCTCAAACCCTCGTTCACCATTGGGGTCTGTACATTCAAAAACGCCCTTCTAATATTCAGGCTCGTGGATCTATTGGCTATGAAGCCCGCCTGGTCCTCGTGGATCAGCTTATGGATAACCCCATTCAATCTTGCTGCCAGCACTTTGGCCAGAATTTTTACGTCCGTGCATAAGAGAGAAATTGGTCTATAGGCGGCCATATCCAAGGGATCTTTCCCTTCTTTCTGTAATACAATAATAGTTGCTTCTAGCATTGAGGCAGGTAATTGGCCCCCCTCAAGCGCCCCCCCCAAAACTTTCAGCAGTTCGGGGATCAACACTTCACCATAGTGTTTGTAGGTCTCAATTGGAAGACCATCTGGTCCGGGCGACTTATGGGTTGCCATGCCTGCTACTGCTTGGTGTAATTCTGCTATAGATATTGGGGCATCTAATATATCTCTTTCTTCTTGTGATATGGTGGGGATGTCTAACCCCCTTAGGAAGTCCTCCATCTTGGCCTCCTTACCCCTCTTCTGGGAGGAATACAGTTTTTTATAGTAATCCCTGAAGGCTTGTACTATTTTTAAGGTGCTTGATACTACCTCACCGCTCTGGGATCTAATCACGAGGACCGTGGATGGAGCTGCATTGGATTTTGCTAGCATAGCCAGTGTCCTTCCCATTCTCTCGCCCTCCACCATAGATTCCTGTCTTTGGAGTAACCGCCTGGTTTCTGCTTTCTGTATAACCACTGATTTATATGCTTGTTGTTTCTCTTGCCAGATACTTTCCGTCTCCGGGGTTGGGTTGCAAGTATAGTTGTTTTCTGCTTCAAGAGCGTCTCTCAACAAGCTCTCCTCCTCCCTTCTAGCCTCTTTGTTGAATGTAGCTATCTGCTGTATCAGGACCCCCCTAAAAAAAGCCTTAAGGGCGTCCCATAGCGTAGAAGGGGACACCGTTCCCTGATTGATCTCAACAAACTCCCTTAAGGAGGAAAGTATCCCTTCCGTCTTTTTAATAATTTCAAACCAGTACGGGGCTTATACTCCAGTTCTTCCGGGGCCTAGGCTCCCCAAGATTTAAAATGACTACCATAGGTGAGTGGTCTGAGATGCCTCTTGGCCAGTATGTTATTTTTTCTACCATCTGGAGAGCCCTATCATTTCCTAGGGCTAGTTCTATCCTTGAAAGCACGGAGTAAGATGCAGAACAGCAAGTATATTGCAGCACGCCTGGGTTCCGTGCCCTCCACAAATCCATTAATCCCACTTCTTCCAGAAAAAAGCTCAACCGACTACTTACTGAGTCCTCTGAGCTTTTTCGTAGTGGGAATCTATCCAGCCCTTTATCTAGAACCTCGTTGAAGTCCCCCATTGCTACAATCGGCACCTCTTTTTTATCTAGCAAAAATTCATACAGTTTAAGCAAGACATCCAGATTAAAGGGCGGAGGGATATATATATTTGCCACCACATACCTGGCGTTTTCAATAGAACATAATAAAAAGATGTATCTACCCAACTCGTCTATCCTGACCTGGCTGCAGGAAAACTTCACCCCAGACTTTACCAAAACACTCACTCCCCTACTGTAGGAGGAGTGCACCGCATGAAATTGGGTTTGAAATTTTTTCATCTGTAGGTGATGAATAGTTTCCTTGGTTAGGTGGGTTTCCTGCAGACAGACCAGATCAGCCCCACAACTCTCCATCATAGAGAACACTGCTAATCTTTTAAGTGGTGTACCCAGGCCCCTGACATTCCAGGATCCTATTTTCAGAGTCTTAGCTAACATCTAAAGACTGAGGAATATCCTTTACCCCAACACATACAAACGTATATAACAGAAAGATATAAGAGAAATTTAATATATATAACCCTAACCCAAAACCAATTTTTCTCCTCCTAGTGACTATTATAACAGTTCCGTGTGTGTGCGTACTTGGCCACTAGACCACGTATTCATTTTGGCTATATTAGCCTTACTTTGGGCATAAATTTGCCATAGACATTGCTTGCATGTGCGTGTAGAACAACCAAAAACCTATTTACTATAAAAAGTGCCTATATGTGCAAAAATAATCTTAAGGAAGGTCTGGATACCTCCGTTATAATTTCTAGTGGCATAAGTGTTCGTAAGGAATGATTTACCCACCCTATTTCCCCTCCCTCCCGTCTTCCCACCCCTTCCCTTCCCTCCCCACCTAACCTCCCCTACCCTCCCACCCCATCCCCCTCCCCCCACCCGTACCCACCTATCTAGGTGTACCCCCTGGGGGTTTACCATGACCGTTGCCTCTTACACTAACACCAACCTTTTATACCAAATCTTCCACTCACAACCCCACACCACCCTACCCACAAATAGCTGTGTGCACCCATCCCCTCCCGTCCCCTTATAACAAAAAGCATTAACAGATGGCAGGAAGGGGTGGAAAGAAAAAAAAAGCAAGAACAAGAAAAAAACAAAAACAAAGATACAGCCCCTGTACCTCCCAATACCTTGTCGTGCCATCCTATTGATATCCCGGCCTAATATATCTTCCCCCATTCCCTACGTAAAATTCGTGATTTTTTCCCTATTATCTTTCAGCCACTTCTCAACTTCAGCAGGGGAGTTAAAAAACAGAGTCTCCCCCAGAGCCGCAACCCGCAACCTTGCTGGATATAAAAGAGCATAGGGCAACTTAAATTTTTGTAGATTGCGTTTTGCCTGGGTAAACTCTGCCCTACGCCTCTGCAAATCCGGAGAGAAGTCGGAATAAAACGATATTTTTGCTCCTTTAAAAAAAACCTCCCCTGCTTCCCTGATCTTCCGTAATAAGGTTACTTTATCCTGGTAGTTAAGAAATCTCAGGAGGAGGGGTCTCGGGTGGCCCCCTTCCGATGGTGCCCTGAAAGGGATCCTATGAGCTCTTATGATGGAAAATGAAGCCGAGAATGATTCTTTCCCGATTAGCTCCCCCAGCCATTTTTCTAGGAATGCAATTGGGTTGGCGCCCTCACTCCTTTCGGGTAAACCTATCAGCCTCACATTATCTCTTCTACTCCTGTTCTCCATCTCATCTAACTTAGAGGCTTGTTTAGATAGCTGTTCCTTCAGCCATTTTATTTCTTTGGTTATTGGGAGCACATTATCTTCTAGCCCACTGACTCTTTCTTCCAGGGCCGTTGTTCTCTCCGCCGTTTTCTGCAGATCTTGTCTAACCAATAACAGATCTGCTTTAACACCTTTCATCTGTTCACAAAGATCTTTAAGCGATCCGTTACACACCCCTACAGCCATGAATACATCCGTTATAGTTGGTTCTCTGTTCAAGGGTAAATTCGGGTCATTTATTAGCTCAGAGTTTACGTTTGTGTTTTGATCACTTAGCCCTGGACCTTTATTACATAAAGATTTGGAAGGCTGGGTAGCCGGCGCAGCCCCTAAGGGCTGTAATTGAGGCTGGCCCTGGCTTTTCCTATCCGATGCCCCCCCTTGTTGACCCTTCTGCTGCGACCCCTTTTTTGGAGGGGTCAGAGCAGAGGCATGGGCATATTGCTCCAGTTTTGCTGCTGCTGATACTGCTGCCGCATGCTGCGAGTTTTTCTCTTTAGAGGAACGTAGATTCTGCATCATTTACACTTATAGATATAAATATACTCTAACAGCAACAAATTAGTGACTGACAGTTACCAACGTTCTCCACAAATCCAAAAGGAACTAAGGAACTAAGGAGAGAGGGGGAGGAAAGGGAAGCCGTTGCGCCCATCAGCACTCAACCACCCGCTGTACAGAGCATATACCATAAAGTGTATAAAGCGGGGTAAGTCTCTCCGCTCTACGCTCTTATACACCCCTGTAAAGAAAAAGAGAGCTCACACAGAAGGAAGCCACAGTACCTTAGATGGCAGGTGTGGGGCAGCTCCATACACACATAAACTCCACAGCTACAACATAAATTGGTGCAGCCCCCCACCTACACCGTAGTTTTATACAGTTGGCTAAATGCCGCTAAGGCAGTCGCCATCAAAATACGGTTAGTGGGGTATATACGCCGAGTAACCCCTACCTAAACCTCTCTCCTTGCATCTGTTGAGGATCCCAGGGGTCCCAGGGCTTTAGCTAGTCAGCAGCACACAAAAAAAAAAAAAAACAAAAAAGGAGAATATACTTTGCTTCCTATATTAGCACACACTGCTCCCAGACTTAGTATTACCCAAGCAGCAGGCAGGTCAACACACTGACTCACATAAATAACTCTGTTACTACACAGATGTCATATTACCAGGATTTACTTCTAGTCCGAGGATTGTCTAACAATTTTTAAAACAGCATCTGGTTACTATTTTAGTGACTCCATACTGTACCAGCTCTGGCCGACTTCTATTCCATGACTAGTGTAGAGATGGGAAAGTGAAAGTAAAAGCTGCTTGTCTCACGGCAGCGTGCAGGGGATGACGTCTCACCCAGAGGATTCCTCAGCACACCTTTAGCAGAGAGAGAGGAGGGGCAGCGAGGCACCGAGCGACAAAGGAGCCAGAGCCATCCAGTATGCCGTTCATACGGCCAGGGGAGAGAGAGAGAACGGAGGAGGGACGGAGCACACAGCGTCCATGCTCACACTCACTCCATGCTGCCTCTCAACACACACCCGCCCATCCGGTCACGCCCCCGGGCTTCCCCTTTTCAGTCAGATTTAACTACCAAGGTACAATTTACAGAAGCAGATCAGCAGATGAACTACAACAAACCCTTTTAAAATTAAATCTGACAGAACCCACAAGCAGCAACACTCTCACACGCAGAAGAATGGCATCATCTTCACCTTCAGGCAGCACCCAGAAAATTTCAGAACAAAATGGGAATCATCATTCTCACAAAAGAGGCCGTTATGCCACATCATCCATGGACCAAGAAGATTCAATGGACTGACATCCTAATTCCTGATATCTCTTCATTTATTATACTAAGAGATGGTTCTCTATAAAAAACCTATATTTATAACTGAATGTAACTGCATTCTGATAGTCACACACTGTGTGGGATCATGTTACATTCCAGTTATATTTCTTATTACTTCTGATTCATATAGCCTTAGAATATATAAGTGAAATAAGGAAATTCTTGTTCAGTTATATATTATCAGGTAATAACAATAGATTTATTACTTTTTAGGACAAATATGTTCAATAATCCAGAAGTAATGGAAGCTTTTTCTTTCTTTTCTTAAAACAAATATATTATTACCTAACTAGTTCCTAGAATTATGTTTTTGTTTATTCTAATCTGAAGCAATACAACCTCAATTTTATGAGTTAACATATCTAAACAGTTGCATATGAATAAAATATATAATTGTTTACTCTAAAAGGGTTAAAATCCCAAAATAATTCAAACTATCTTCATCAATACCAAAGTTATTAACAGTACCTTTCTAACTGAATTATTTAGCCTAGGGCAAGACTAACCATATACAACCACCCTAGAATAAATAATTTCAACAAAAACTATATTCTGCACTCCAATTAATGAAACATCATTTTGATGTCTTTTGACATAGTACTTCTCTCCTGTAAGCGGAAGATCCGTGTACCCCCATTAGCCCTCCTCATTCTCCCAACCATATTATGTGGGAGTGTGACGAAGGCACTTATTCCCCTGAGAGAGATATTTATTCTCTTTCACGGGTAAATTGTGATTACTTGCAAAAAATAATTTATACAATGTATCATCTAATCTCATATGTTTTTTGTTTACTCTTTACTCCAGAATTCACTGGTTTCTTTTCTATCTATTCATCTCTTCAGTCCACACAGGTTGATCTGCGCAGTCAGCTCTGCATAACAAAAAGTAAGTCAAAACTATTTGATCTATTGCCATGGCACCACTGAATATACTTTCCCTGAATGTTCAGGGAATAAATGTCCCTCAAAAAAGGACCAAAGCCTTCCGTACTTTCCATAACAAGAAGGCTCACATAGTATGCCTCCAAGAAACACACTTCACCAAAGATTCTACTCCAAAATATATTTCTCCTTTTTATCAACAAATTTACACGGCTTCTGCCTGTACCAAGCAAAGGGGAACTCTAATTGCATTTCACCGATCCACACTATTCACCTTATCATCAGAAATTAAAGACCCAGAAGGTAGATACCTGATACTCATGGGTTATATAATGGATACAGCAATCACGGTGATTTCCTACTACGCTCCTAACAAACAACCTACACCATTTCTCTCACATATATTACAAGTGATTAATACACACAAAATAGGAACAGTGATAATGTGTGGGGATTCGAACCAGGTCCTCCTCCCATTACTAGATAAATCACCTTTTACACCATCCAAAATAACCTCTAGATTACCTTTTTCTCAACTTCTTTCCAAATACAATCTGGTAGATTCGTGGAGAGAAAGTAACCCAATGAAAAAGAAATTCACTTATTTCTCGCACCCTCATCAAACCTTCACCAGAATAGATCATATTTTTCTAACAATAGGAATGATACCAGAAATTATTGCATCAGATATAATTCCGATTCCGTGGTCTGACCATAATGCAGTATACACTACTATAGCCTCAGCCATACCAAAAGCGCATGACCCAACGTGGTACTTACCGGACATAATGCTCAAACACCCACTACATCAGATGGCCATTGAACAAGCTTTAAAGGAATACATATCAATTAATAATACAACAGACATCTCCCCAATAACACTGTGGGAAGCTCATAAGCCTGTCTTGCGTGGTACAATACAAAGACAAATGGCACTATTTAAACGGGAACGCAAAAATCTAGCAAAAAAACTAGAACTCAATTTTAATGCAGCCTACATATCATTTCAAGATAATCCATCTCAGAGTACAAAATCTCATCTGGAAAAATCTAGATTGGAATACGATCTATTTCTCACTGAGTCAGTTGATAAATCCCTCAAACGCTCCAAACACAATTTCTACATGAATACAAACAAACCAGGTACATATTTGGCTCGGGCATTAAATTCAACTAACAAATCTTTCAAACCAATATGTTTGAAATTATCAAAAAATGTTTACACTTGTAATCCAGTTAAAATAGTCCATAAATTTCACTCACATCTCGCAACTTTATATAAGACAAACAATGAATTTAATCCTACAGAGGCTGAATCCTTCTTCTCAAAAATAACCTTACCTGAGTTATCTCAGAATCAAAAAAGCAGTTTGGATGAGCCTATAACTATAGATGAAGTTGATAACTCCATAAAAGACCTAAAACTTAACATAAGACCAGGCCCAGACGGCTACTCGGCTTTATACTATAAAACATTCTCAGAAATACTCTCTCCCATTCTCACTGAAACATTTAACAAACTTCTAGATGGACATTCTTTTCGGCAAGAAACACTAATGGCAATTGTTTGTATGATCCCAAAACCCCTTTCTGATGATACTTCCTGTGTGAATTATCGGCCTATCTCTCTGTTAAACCTCGATATTAAATTATTAGCAAAAATAATAGCAAAACGCCTTAATAGCATTATAGGAAAATTAATACATAGAGATCAAGTAGGCTTCATGCCAAATAGACAGGCAGGCGATAATATACGCAGGGCAGTGTTATTGGCACATATTGCTAAAAAACGGAAAATCCCTTTATGTTTTCTATCTCTCGATATTAAGAGGGCATTTGACACAGTATCCTGGCAATATATGCAATATTCATTACAAAAATGGGGTTTTGGACCCCACTTTTTAACATGGATCAAAGCATTATATAATAAACCCAAAGCCTATATAAAATATGCTGGATACAAATCTGAAGCCTTTAATATCGAAAGAGGTACCCGACAGGGTTGCCCATTATCTCCCTTATTATTTGCCCTTATACTCGAACCCATGGCCCAATACATCAGAACAAACCAAACTATAACTGGCATTGAAGTAGGAGGTATTACACACAAATTATGTATATTTGCAGACGATATATTACTTTTTCTATCATCACCACAGGTCTCTGGTCCTAACTTAATACCAGCTCTTGATGGATTTGCAGCCCTATCCGGCCTTATGATTAATCCTAAGAAATGCCTAGTGCTTAATATTTCACTCACAAACATGGAATTGATCCCGGCTAGGGCTGCACTCCCATTCACATGGGCAGAAAAATCAATCCCATATCTTGGAATTCATTTAACAGCATCTCATTCTAACTTATTCTCAACCAATTATCCTCCTGTATTAAGACAGATCACAAATCTAATAAAACAATGGTCGCAACTTCCTTTATCCTGGATAGGGAAGATTAATGCAATCAAAATGACTATTCTACCCAAATTGCTTTATCTATTCAGAGTCCTCCCTATTCCAATTCCTTCCTATTTTTTGAGAATAGTACAAAAAAGAGCAACTTCGTTTATATGGGGCTCTTCTAAACCACGTATACCTATACACACACTACATCTTCCCAAAAATAAAGGAGGCCTGGGATACCCTAATTTTACTAACTACTACAGAGCAGCACATTTGGCCAGTCTGTCCAAATACCATGCAAAACAGGAAATCCCATTATGGGTATTTATAGAGGCTTCAGAAAATGACCCACTATTAATATCAAATTTATTATGGCTTGATCCTAAAGACCGCTTTAAAATTCATAATCCCATAACTAAACACTTCTTATCTCTCTGGGATAAACTAAAAAACAAATATCAGTTACAATCTCCACACAATCCTCTCCTTTCTTTTATCAGAAATCCAGCCTTTTATCCGGCATGGATCTACCCAAATTCTTTTAAAGCTTGGACAACATCAGGCATTCAGACACTAAATGACTTCATAGCATCTAAATCATTCCTTTCATTCCCATTGCTTAGAGAAAAATATGATCTACCAAACTCTGAGATATTTAGATATCTCCAAATCAAAAAATTCTATACACCATTCCTAAAGGGGGATACACCATTATCCCAATTATCCATTTTTGAATCAATCTGTACAAAAGATCCATTTGCTAAAGGTACAATTTCCTCACTTTATAATCAATTATATGGAGTACCAAATCTTAATAGACCCTCTTACGTTCAGAGGTGGGAGGAGACCTGGGACGAACTTTAGAAGACACAGACTGGTCTAACATATGGCTCACATCTAAGTCATCTTCACCCAACATCTTAGCACTGGAGACAAATTATAAAGTCCTAACTCGCTGGTACCTTGTACCCGCTAGAATGGCAAAATATTCACCTAATACCTCAACTCTTTGTTTTCGAGGATGCCCAGAAATGGGCACATATTTACACATATGGTGGACGTGCCCAGTAATCCAAACCTTCTGGAAGGAAGTCTTTGTGATTGCATCTAAAATATTTAAAAAAATAATACAACCAGATCCATATTTAACTTTACTTAATCTAAAACCGGAATGGTTAACACTCTCTCAATTCAAACTTATGATCCAACTAATAACGGCTGCAAAACAAACAGTGGCCAAGGCATGGAAATCTCCTACATTGGTACTAGCAGAAACAATTCACAGAATGAATAATACAATGTCCCATGCTAAGATGGTAGCCATCGATCAAAATCAAATTCCAAAATTTGAAAAACTTTGGCATCCTTGGATAAAACAACAGTTCCTGTCAAACTTCAATGACTCTGTCCTGTTGCCATGGTAACAGATTAAATGACTTACAGAGACACCCATTCTAAGGCTTCAAAGAGAACTAAAAAGAATAATAAACTGACGAGCGGGACAACCTTGTGGACCATACCTCTACCTTTCAACCCTTTTTCTTCTTTTTCTTTCCTTTTCTCCACCTTACGATTAAAGCTCATTATCAGAATTTATTTGACCTATATACACTCTACTTGTAAACAATATGTATAGTAGGTATAAATCATTTAAATACCTACAAAAGTAACTAAGGAAATGATATATATATCTTTAATTTAGGTTTACGTAAACCCAATGTTTAATATTTGAAATTTCATTATATTTACCTATAGAAACCCTACTGTAAAACAATGAGCTTACTTTATAGATCCTTGTAAACTTACTTTATGTATCTTTATAACATTGTATACTCAATAAACTTCTTTTGACAAGGAAAAACAGGTGGGTAAATGTAAAACATGGATCCCACATTATTTTACTAAGACCATGGACTTACAATTGTGTCTGCGCAATGGTGGTGCAGCCCTGAATGCCAAGCCAGCCAATATTGCCAAGGCCCGAAGCTGAGGGAGCATATCCGGACAGCGATACCAACACAGAGAACCCCCCAGATTGGGTCAGAGTGTAAAAAACAAATGTGAAGGGGTGATGAAGGTTACCTCAAAAGAGGAGGAAAAGAGAAAAAAGTCAACCTGGAAAACAAATGCATGGAGTAAGTGAATAATAGTGTAAGGGTTAAAAAAGTGTAAAACAAGTGAGGAAAAAGTAGGATGGAAAAAGTGATAGGGAAGGAAGAAAGAAAGAGGGAAAGTAGGAAGAATAGAGGAGAAATGAAAGAGGGGAAAAAACAAGAAAAGAAAAAGAGAAGGGGAAGAAAGAAAAGAAAAAAGGGAAGAAAAGGGGTATAACCTAGGAGAAAAGGAAAGTCAGGGCAGTAAAAGAATGGCCAGAAAAAGAGTGAGTGGTAACCAGGTGAAAGGAAACATACTTACTGGATGTGGATAAGGGCAAAAATGCCTACAAGTGTGTGGTTGCAAAAGGGTGGTAGATGGGGGAAGAGGACCCTTACACTATTATTCACTTACTCCATGCATTTGTTTTCCAGGTTGACTTTTTTTTCTCTTTTTCTCCTCTTTTGAGGTCACCTTCATCACCCCTTCACATTTGTTCTTTTCACTCTGACCCAATCTGGGGGGTTCTCTGTGTTGGTATCGCTGTCCGGATATGCTCCCTCAGCTTCGGGCCTTGGCACTATTGGCTGGCTTGGCATTCGGGGCTGCACCGCCATTGCGCAGACACAATTGTAAGTCCATGGTCTTAGTAAAATAATGTGGGATCCATGTTTTACATTTACCCACCTGTTTTTCAAACTATTCAATATTGCTACTTCCCCTAATTATAGGTGGTCACTACGGTTATGCTCCTGATGAGTGGCTATAAGGTCCCAAAATGGCGTAGAGCTTACAACTACCGGTACGTGTACACAATTATTAACTATATATGTATCTATATCAATTTTAATGTATTTATATTTTGCCACCTTTTTTTAGTGACAGTTTTTTAGTGTCACATATTTATTGATTATTATAATTTTATTTATCTATATTCTCATATGTTTATAATAGAAGTCTTTGTTGGAATGCATTTTGTGATGAATACAGATTATCATTATAGAGCTATGTGCCTTAATATGTAGAGCTATGTGCCTAAATATGTAAATATATGAATTTTTGTATCATTTTAATAAAAATCGCATTTCTTATTCAAGTTATACTTCTGCTCCCGTGTGCCTCATTCAAAGTCCCGCACCTGTTCTCCCTTTATTTTAATATTGAACCGGGATGGAGGAGGGGTTTCGAATGGCCCCACTATCCTCATTTAAAGACCCAACATGCATTTTCCTACTCCTTTTAATATTATGACAGAAGACTAATCATAGGCTAGTTCACCTATGATACCTACTCTACTACTACTGATCAATGCTGTCTTCTGTGCAGCGAGCTGCTCCCCTCAAAACTTGTCTCACAGCTGTAATGATGCCACATCTTGTATTACTTGTCATACTCTCTTTGTATTATGTTTCAATAAAAATTATAGAATGAAAATTAGAGGAAATTTTGTTAAAGCTGTATCAAACTCAAAAGCAAACATTTTATTATAGTGTGACAAATGCAGCCATCACATCTATGTATTGGTAAGCCGCAATATATGACATTTTTAGTTTTTGTTTTTAATACCACTTTAAACTATCACTTCTTATAGAGTACTTTTAAACTTTTGAGGGGGAGTTATTTATAGAAAGAAGAACACTGGAGACAAGAATGCATTTCTGTCTAGGAAGATTTAATGGACATATTATTGCTATTTGCAACCCACAGCTGAGACATTGTTTATGTTTTACATTGTATCTTTTAATACATTGTATGAGAGGTGTTTTGTTACATTTGTGTTTTCATAAAGAGTATTGCACTATAATGACTCTAATGTTCTACTGAGCTCTGCAGAAGTGATATGGTTTACATACTTCTGCCTTTTGTATACTTCTAAAAACACATTTACAAATGAAATGTTATTGCAAACAGCTCTAATTTTTTTAGGTGGCCTTAGTGTATTTGTAAGGTAATCCAAGCTCCAACCCTAAACTCAAACACCCTCAATATTTCAACACCCTCTCCAACCCAAGTATACTTAACCCTCCTTACATCTTCACCCATTCCAATGACCCTCACCCATGTATCATCCCCCAACCCAAACATCTTCATTAACCTATTAACCACTTCAACCCTGGAAGATTTTACCCCCTTCCTGACCAGAGCACTTTTTGTGATAATGCACTGCTTCGCTTTAACTGACAATTGTGCAGTCGTGCGATGCTGTACCCAAACAAAATTTGCTTTTTTTTCACACAAATAGAGCTTTCTTTTGGTGGTATTTGATCACCTCTGCAGTTTTAATTTTTTGCGCTATAAACAAAAAAACGTGTCGCGCAGGGGTGCCATTCTGCCCCAGTAAAAAGACGTGAGCCTGTCGGAAACTGATTAATCAATCAAAAACCCCAAACCAAATCTCTCAGTCAGTTGAGTCCCCTCACTCATTCCCAACCCATCACCCAATCCAAAACCTTCAATTACACCAAACACCTTCCTCTACTACAAACACATCACCTCAACCCAAAATGTGTTCACCCTACACAACATTCTCACAAAACCCAAATATCCTCACCCAACCTAAACATTTCCCCCTCTCCCATCTAAAAGCAACTCCAAAACCAAATCCCCCACTCAACCAAACCACCCTTACACAACCCACAATCCTCATCAAATCCCTCTTCCAAGATATATTGTACATCTTCAGCCAGCTTAATCATCCCAGCTGCACCCAAATGTTTACACACAGCCCAAACATTTTCACCCAACCTAAATATCTTTTCTTAACTGAGACATGATTACCAAACCGTGACCGACCCAACCGGGACAGCGGCTTTTGGAGGGGACTGCAGGGTAGGCTTTTGCCTACTGACTATTTACAATAAGGTAAGTTCCTGTTTGCACCTAAGCTAGTGTCAGCTAGTTCTTGGGAGCAATTTTCCGCTATAATAATTCCAGAGTGGAAGTAGCTGTATCTTGGTGGAGGCACCCAGGCAGGCTGTCTGGCGGTTCATCACACCAAATGTCCTCACCCAACTAAAAGTCTCTCCCAAACCAAATCTCCCACTCAATCAAAACACGCTTATACAACCCACAATGTTCATCAAAATCCCTCATCCAATATATATGTCTTCAGCCAACATAATCACCCCAACTGAACCCACATTTCTTTACCCAGTCCAAATATTTTCACCAGGCCTACATATCTCTTTACCTAACTGTGAAATCCTTGCCTAACCCAAATGTCCTTACCCAACCTAATCACTCTCTTCCTAATCAAACGCTATGACACAATCTATAAATCCCTGAAGAATGGGCAGTTCTGGGCCCCTCAAACACTTTGGCTGAACCTACTACATAGTTACATAGTTACATAGAAGGTGAGGTTGAAAAAAGACACAAGTCCATCAAGTCCAACCTATGTGTGTGATTATGTGTCAGTATTACATTACATATCCCTGTATATTGCGGTCATTCAGGTGATTATCTAATAGTTTCTTGAAGTTATCAATGCCCCCGCTGAGACCACCGCCTGTGGAAGGGAATTCCACATCCTTGCCGCTCTTACAGTAAAGAACCCTCTACGTAGTTTAAGGTTAAACCTCTTTTCTTCTAATTGTAATGAGTGGCCATGAGTCTTATTAAACTCTCTTCTGCGAAAAAGTTTTATCCCTATTGTGGGGTCACCAGTACAGTATTTGTAAATTGAAATCATATCCCCTCTCAAGCGTCTCTTCTCCAGAGAGAATAAGTTCAGAGCTCGCAACCTTTCCTCATAACTAAGATCCTCCAGACCCTTTATTAGCTTTGTTGCCCTTCTTTGTACTCGCTCCATTTCCAGTACTTCCCTCCTGAGGAGTGGTGCCCAGAACTGGACAGCATACTCCAGGTGCGGCCGGACCAGAGTCTTGTAGAGCGGGAGAATTATCGTTTTATCTCTGCAGTTGATCCCCCTTTTAATGCGTGCCAATATTCTGTTTGCTTTATTAGCAGCAGCTTGGCATTGCATGCCATTGCTGAGCCTATCATCCACCAGGACCCCCAGGTCCTTTTCCATCCTAGATTCCCCCAGAGGTTCTCCCCCCAGTGTATAGATTGCATTCATATTTTTGCCACCCAAATGCATTATTTTACATTTTTCTACATTGAACCTCATTTGCCATGTAGTCGCCCACCCCATTAATTTGTTCAGGTCTTTTTGCAAGATTTCCACATCCTGCGGAGAAGTTATTGCCCTGCTTAGCTTAGTATCGTCTGCAAATACAGAGATTGAACTGTTTATCCCATCCTCCAGGTCGTTTATGAACAAATTAAATAGGATTGCACAGAACCCTGGGGAACCCCACTACCCACCCCTGACCATTCTGAGTACTCCCCATTTATCACCACCCTCTGAACACGCCCTTGTAGCCAGTTTTCAATCCATGTACTCACCCTATGGTCCATGCCAACGCACCTTATTTTGTACAGTAAACGTTTATGGGGAACTGTGTCAAATGCTTTTGCAAAATCCAGATACACCACGTCTACGGGCCTTCCTTTATCTAGATGGCAATTCACCTCCTCATAGAAGGTTAATAGATTGGTTTGGCAAGAACGATTCTTCATGAATCCATGCTGATTACTGCTAATGATATCATTCTTATTACTAAAATCTTGTATATAGTCCCTTATCATCCCCTCCAAGAGTTTACATACTATTGATGTTAGGCTAACTGGTCTGTAATTCCCAGGGATGTTTTTTGGGCCCTTTTTAAATATTGGTGCTACATTGGCTTTTCTCCAATCAGCTGGTACCATTCCAGTCAATAGACTGTCTGTAAAAATTAGGAACAACGGTCTGGCAATCACCTGACTGAGTTCCCTAAGTACCCTCGGATGCAAGCCATCTGGTCCCGGTGATTTATTAATGTTAAGTTTCTCAAGTCTAATTTTAATTCCGTCCTCTGTTAACCATGTAGGTGCTTCCTGTGTTGTGTCGTGAGGTTAAACACTGCAGTTTTGGTTACTGAAGCCCCCCGATTCACTCGTGAAGACTGAGGAGAAGAATAAATTCAATACCTTTGCCATCTCCCCATCCTTTGTAACCAGATGTCCTTCCTCATTCTTTATGGGGCCAAAATGGTCTGTCCTCCCTTTTTTACTGTTTACATACTTAAAGAATTTCTTGGGATTTTTTTTGCTCTCCTCCGCTATGTGTCTTTCATGTTCTATCTTAGCCATCCTAATTGCACCCTTACATTTCTTATTGCATTCTTTATAAATTCTGAATGCTGAGGATGATCCCTCAACCTTGTATTTTTTGAAGGCCTTCTCCTTTGCTTTTATATGCATTTTTACATTGGAGTTAAGCCATCCAGGATGTTTGTTCGCTCTTTTAAATTTATTACCCAATGGGATACATTGGCTAATGCCCTTATTTAATATGCTCTTAAAGCAAACCCATCTCTCCTCCGTATTCTTTGTTCCTAATATTTTATCCCAATTTATGCCTTTTAGCAAGGTTTGTAGTTTAGGGAAGTTGGCTCTTTTGAAATTCAGTGTCTTTGTGTTCCCTTCATGTTTCCTATTTGTGTGATTTATACTGAAACTAATTGACCTGTGATCGCTGTTACCTAAATTGCCCCGTATTTCCACATCTGTTATCAGGTCTGTATTGTTGGTAATCAGTAGATCTAGTAATGTTTTATTTCTAGTTGGTGCGTCTACCATCTGACCCATAAAATTGTCCTTCAAGACACTAAGGAACTGGCGAGCCTTAAATGAATGCGCGGTTCCCTCCGCCCAGTCTATGTCTGGATAATTAAAATCCCCCATAATGATAACACTTCCCATCCTTGCTGCTAATCCAATTTGTGATAGGAGATCCGTCTCCACTTCCTTCCTCAGGTTAGGGGGCCTATAGCATACTCCCAGTATTATTTTCCCCTTAGCTTCATCCCTTTGGAGCTCTACCCATAAAGATTCCACCTCCTCCCTAGCCCCCTCAGTGATGTCATCTCTCACATTCACTTGTACATTATTCTTGATATATAGGCATACCCCTCCCCCTTTTTTACCATCTCTATCCTTGCGGTATAGGGTATACCCTTGAATGTTTGCCAGCCAATCATGAGAGCTGTTGAACCAGGTCTCTGAAATTCCCACAAAATCCTCCTTGTACAACAGTATCTCTAGTTCACCCATCTTGTCCGCCAGGCTCCTGGCATTGGTGAACATGCCACATAGTTTAGACCGGTCGCATATTGTCCTCGTATTGGGTGTTTCAAGATTGCAACTAGGACTTGCTACTATACTCACCTTGTGTTTTTGTGCTTTGGTTAACCTACCACTAATGCCCCCAATACTACCCTCTGGAATATCTTCCGCGCTGGCTATCACTGTCTCTGGACCCTCCCCCCATCGCCTAGTTTAAAAACCCCTCTAACTTTTTGGCCACCTTCATTCCCAGCAGATCTGCACCCTCCTCATTTAGGTGCAGTCCGTCCCTTCTATAGTACCGGTTACCGACTGAGAAGTCGGCCCAGTCCTCCAGGAACCCAAACCCCTCCTTACTACACCAGCTCTTCAGCCACTTGTTTACTTCCCTAATCTCCCTCTGCCTTTCTGGTGTGGCTCGATGTACCGGTAGTATTCCTGAGAACACTACCTTGGAGGTCCTTTTCCTCAATTTAGCTCCTAAGTCCCTAAAATCGTTCTTTAGGACACTCCATCTGCCTCTGACTTTGTCATTGGTGCCAACGTGCACCATGACAGCCGGGTCTTCCCCAGCCCCTCCCAGTAATCTGTCCACAAGATCCATGATGTGCCGAACCCGAGCGCCCGGTAGACAACATACTGTTCGGCGCTTCAGGTCTTGGTTACAGATTGCCCTCTCTGTCCTTCTAAGAATTGAGTCCCCTACCACCAGAATCTGTCTTTCCTTTCCCTTTGCTGCCCCCCACTCTCACTGGAGGAGTTCTTCCCCTGGCAGCTAGGAGAGTCCCTCATCTCCAGCAGTGCTGGTCCCTGACTGGTTTCACCAATGTCACTCAATGGAGCGTACTTATTGGGATGCTCCAGTCCTGGATCGGCCTCTCTGGCACTTCCCCCTCTACTGTCACCCATCTACTCTTTGCTAGTGCCTGCACCTCTTTGTCTCCACCCGCCTCTGTGCTGGCCCCTTCCGGCACCTGCCGTGTACATTCCTGGCTCACCTTTAGTATGGAGGGACTTCTCAGTGCTGACAGTTGCTTCCCCAGATTCAGAACCTGGGCTTCCAGGGAAACAATGTGCTTACATTTTGCACAGCAGTATTCGCCCTCGATCGGATGATCAAGGAACGCATACATGCGGCAAGATGTACAAAGAGTCGCCTCTCTACACCCGCCGGGCATCGTACCTATTAAATTTAGTGAGGATTTGGGGATTTTACCCTGTCCAAATTACCTAACAGCTAGCTTCCTGGCACTAATACTCAAGACAATACACAGGTACACGACAATACACAGGTACACAACAAGACAATACACAGGTACTCACAGGCCTACGTGCACTCGCAATACACAAGTACACAATACACAAGTACTAACGATCCACACACACTACTCAGACAACACTCAGATACTCACACTACACAGGTACTATGACCCCTGTTATAACCTCCTGTTTTAAACTCTGGTTTTTAACTCCTACTTATTCCAGCTCCACAGCTTTAGACTGAGCACGCTCAGACTGAGTCCTACAACCAGTTAAATAGGCAGCTGTGAGCAATTAAAGACACCCCTTAATTGATAGACTGATGAAACCAGAAAAAAAAAAGCTATTTAAAAAGTGACAGCAAAAGGCAAATTAAAAACTAAAAGGAAAAGCCCCAAAAAGCCCCAAAAATGCAACCCAGCAAACAGCAAACAGACAGCAAACAGACAACAAACAGACAGCAAACAGCAAACAGACAGCAAACAGACAGCAAGACTTGTATACTCTAACTCTGGTTTTTAACTCCCACTTATTCCAGCTCCACTTACACCAAGCTCCACAGCTTCAGACTGAGCACGCTCAGACTGAGTCCTACAACCAGTTAAATAGGCACCTGTGAGCAATTAACCACACCCCTTAATTGATAGACTGATGAAACCAGAAAAAAAAAAAAAAAGCTATTTAAAAAGTGACAGCAAAAGGCAAATTAAAAACTAAAAGGAAAAGCCCCAAAAATGCAACCCAGCAAACAGACAGCAAACAGACAGCAAACAGACAGTAAACAGCAAACAGACAGCAAACAGACAGCAAACAGGAAATAATTTTAGTGTAATGAACAATTTTGGACTCTGTCCTCTTGGACTTTTGCTTATGTGCAGCGTTCTTCCTATAATCATCCTTCATCTGTATGTTCTCTGTGTATTTCCAGGATATGACAGTGTGGTTGTGGTCTCTGGATCCAGCTTCACCTATTTATGAGCATATGAACCGGGAATCTTCTGTGTATGACAATATAGCCCCAGAATCTTCTAGCAATATTCCTACAACATTTATCTCTCGGCATGTGGCCCCCACATCATCCAGAAGAAAGCACGGGGCCCATGGAGCATCCAGCTGTGGTTCTCTGGTCCCTGCACTGCTCATGGTGTTGTTGGTGACCTGTGTCACTCTACAGTCAGTGCTGATATTTCTTCGAGTATCAGGTAAAAGACTCCTCAGGGGTGGAGCTGATGGACACATACAGAGTACATTGACAGATACAATTGGTACAGAGGTTCTTAGTAGTATAAGATAAGTCTACCCAGGAAGATAGGTAACTTTTCAATACATATGGGTCTGTCCAAGAATTTGTCCTTTTTTACAGCCGGTACAAGAACTGTATACCAGATTTTCACTGAATGGGATGACATAATGAATCCAGTATTTGCACAAATATTTACATTTTGGTCACATTTTGGATGGGGGTGTGGTATAAATAAGCCGGGTCTGCTGCCAGTTTTATCTCCTGGTGTTATTTTACATCAGACCAACATCAGGACTAATGACCAGCGTGACCAAACCCCCCACTGTGCATAATCCATTATATATATATATATATATATATATATATATATATAAAGATTGGCAAGAGGCTACACTCCTGCATACACATTATTGCTGAATATTTTACTGCTTGTCCGGAGTTCCTCCTAATGATGAATGTTTATTACAGGAAGAGAGAGAGAAGTCAGGAGAGAGGATACTGGTAAGAGTTCCCATCCCCCCCCCCGAGACATATCAGACTACGCAAGGTACTCTGTCTCTTCATCATTACTGACTGTCTCTATTATTCCATATTACAGGATGGTCTCTCCTGTGTCCGGCTGTCTCTTAATCATTACTGACTGTCTCTATTATTCCATATTACAGGACGGTCTCTCCTGTGTCCGGCTGTCTCTTAATCATTACTGACTGTCTCTATTATCCCATATTACAGGACGGTCTTCTAGATGTCCAGATCTTTGGATCACCATCCATGATAAATGTTATTTCTTCTCTGAGAACAAGAAGATACTTTCACTTAGTGATAAAGACTGTGAAAAGAATGACTCTAGGCTCGCCCAGGTGAAGGAGAAGACCATACAGGTCAGTGTTGGGGTCACTGGGTTGGGTGTGGGGTGGAGAGCATCTGGTGGCACTCATAAGACATCCAGGAAGGTGAATGTAATAATAATGTGTCGTGTATTGTGTTATCCAGAGACTGGTGACCATCACAGGAAAAGGATTCTGGGTCGGATTAACCCAATTTAACATCCATGGTGGAGTGTGGACAGGAAAATGGCCAGATGGCAGCATGGAGTAAGTTTTAGGGGACTTTTTTTTCTTAAACAGAAACCCCCCAACTCTTCAGTAGAAGTATCTCTGTATGATGTCAGGCTTCCTCCTCCCTCCTCTTCCTCCACAAAGATTTGTACACAATCTGTTTGGATAGCATTTTTTTTTGTCTTTACTGACCCCCAGTATAAATAAGTGGGGACGTGCTAGATCTCCTAAGTCACCCCTACTTTGACAGCTCTTTGGCCCAATTCACACCTGTACCAAGCATCTTTTTTTTAGCGTGTTTTTTGTCATGTTTGTCACACTGCAGCACCAGGAAACCCTTTCACTTGAATCGGCATCCCTAGGCACAGCAAAGTAGCCCAGGTAACTTTTTTTGCAAGTGAGTCAAGTGCATTTTGCATTCCACATTTTACTAGTTTTTTCATGAATTTTGTTGCAAGGGAAACATGCAACAAAATACAGGACGGCTCCCTGTGTTTGGGATGCCATTAAGAAATAACGTCACCACAAGCATGTTGTTTGTTTTGCTGCATTTTGAGTGTTTCCAAAAACAGAAATTCACTACTCTGCCAGCAAGTTTAGAATGCCCAGCGGGGAATGCAGCCTTATTGTCACATTTTTGGAGCAAAGCACATCTCTCCTAAGGTAATTCTGTCTCTCGGTGGGGCTGGTATGAATATTTGTCACTGATCTAAAATACTCCTTTGGCCTCATTCACCTGTAAGAGGACTGGCTATGTTATATCTGTACAGTGTCCTCTATAGTTCCTAATCACCAGACACTCAGGTGTGACAGTCTGTGGGCGCACCAACCCAACTACATACACAATATTGTCAAAATTATTGGGACACCTGCTTTTCCACACACATGAACTTTAATGACATCCCATCAATATTGAGTTGGCCCACCGTTTGCAGCTATAACAGCTTCAACTCTTCTGGGAAGGCTGTCCACAAGGTTTAGGAGTGTGTCCATGGGAATGACTGGCCTGCACTTGACTGGCCTGCACAGAATCCTGGCCTCAAACCAATAGAACACCTTTAGGATGAATTAGAGCGAATACTGTGAGCCATGCCTTCTCATCCAACATCAGTTGCCTGATCTCACATATGTGCAAACAGAAGAATGGTCAAACATTCCCATAGACTCACTCCTAAACCTTGTGGACAGCCTTCCCAGAAGAGTTGAAGCTGTTATAGCAGCAAAGGGTGGGCCAACTCAATATTGAACTATACAGAGTAATGCCCCGTACAGACGGTCGGATTTTCCGATGGAAAATGTCCGATCGGAGCGTGTTGTCAGAAATTCCGACCGTGTGTGGGCTCCATCGGACATTTTCCATCGGATTTTCCGACACACAAAGTTGGACAGCAGGAGATAAAATTTTCCGACAACAAAATCCGTTGTCAGAAATTCCGATCGTGTGTACACAAATCCGACGGACAAAGTGCCACGCATGCTCAGAATAAATAAAGAGATGAAAGCTATTGGCCACTGCCCCGTTTATAGTCCCGACGTACGTGTTTTACGTCACCGCGTTCAGAATGATCGGATTTTCCGACAACTTTGTGTGACTGTGTGTATGCAAGACAAGTTTGAGCCAACATCCGACGGAAAAAATCCTAGGATTTTGTTGTCGGAATGTCCGAACAAAGTCCGACCGTGTGTACGGGGCATAAGACTGGGATGTCATTAAAGTTCATGTGTGTGTAAAGGCAGGTCTTCCAAAACTTTTAGTGTAAGTAGAGGCTCTCCACCACCCATTACTGCTCATCTAAAAGGACTGCGGAAATTCCCTCATCTTATTTTATCTCCTCTCTAGAACCCTCCCTCAATCCGAAGTGACTGGAAGCTGTGCCAAGCTCGGATCTCATCTGGGACTGTGGAACTGTTATGATGAACTGAACTACAGCTGTGAGAAGAATGCTGTGTGATCGCACTGATCTGAGAAATGCTGTGTGAATGTTCTGGTCACTGTGCCATTATTCTGAATTGTAAATAAAATGCTAATGAATTCATATATGTGTTTTTCTCTTTTGTGTTTATTTCTGTACAGACTGATTCTTGTAAGATTAAAGGATAAGGACACTTTTCTCACACTATCCTCAGCTGTCTTCTCAGAGGTGGGAGTGTTTGCAATAAGGAACACTGGAATGGAGCTCCTTGGGGGAGGGTGGAGAGGAGGGGAGAGCAGATATGGGGAGGTGAAGGGAGAAGGGGGGGTTCAAGAGAGGATGTTAAAGAAGGGGAGCCTTTCCAGAGAGAAAGGAAAACAAGGTAAGTGAATTGGAAGGCAGAACAGGGGAAATGTAGGAGTGAAAGAGAGTGTAGATTAGAGAAGGGAGGGGAGGGTTCAATAGAGGAAGCAAAAGGAGGTTTGAGAAGGGGAATAGATGGAAGGAGAGGATTGAGAAAGGAAGGGATAAGAGAGATAGCTAGAGGAGGACAGAGAAGTGAAAGGGAGGGTTCAGGGGGTGGAAGGGAGAGGAGGGGATTTTTCATGAGAGGAAGAAAGAGAAGGTTAGAGGAGGTGAAGGGGGGGTTTAAGAGAGGAGCGAGGCAGAGTACAGAGAAGTGGAAGGGAGAGATGGAGAGGGTTTGGAAGTTGGGGGGGGGATAGAAGGGTAGGAGAACGGAGAGGAGGGGGTCGGTTGTAGAGACTTGGACTGCATCAAATGAGAAACTTCCTATTTGCTTGAAATCACTGATAGCATTACAAATATCTATATGAATAAAAATGAAATACATGATCGGTTAAGCATTGCATGTTCTAAGGCTCTACGCATTTTGTGGAGTATTTTTATCCACTCTTCAGGAGCAGCAATGTCTTATTATCTGAAAAGAGACATAAAAGTATCTAAGTCACAACCTTTGGGGGAAAGAGGCACCATAGAAAGAGTCTTGTTGGAAAATGTAATCTCCTCTAAAAGGTACTCACAACCGCCGTGTGGATGTACAGCCTTGAGAACTGGAAGCTCCCCTAAGGGCGTCTTGTCCGGGAACTGTTGCAATGTGTGGTGCAAGCAGGTCCCTCATTTTATGGATTCAGAGAGGATCCCCCACATGCCAACATTTAAAAAAAAAATGGCATGGGGTCGACCCAAAATCCATAACAGGCCCTCTGGGTCTGGTATGGATTTTAACCACTTCAGCCCCGGAAGGATTTACCCCATTCCTGACCAGAGCACTTTTTACAATTTGGCACTGCGTCACTTTAACTTTAACTGCTAATTGCGCGGTCATGCAATGCTGTACCCAAATGAAATTTGCGTCCTTTTCTTCCCACAAATAGAGCTTTCTTTTGATGTTATTTGATCACCTCTGCGGTTTTTATTTTTTGCGCTATAAACAAAAAAAGACCGAATATTTTGAAAAAAAATGACATTTTCTACTTTTTGTTATAAAAAAATCCAATAAACTCAATTTTAGTCATACATTTAGGCCAAAATGTATTTGGCCACATGTCTTTGGTAAAAAAAAATGTCAATAAGCGTATATTTATTGGTTTGCGCAAAAGTTATAGCGTCTAAAAACTGGGGTACATTTTCTGTAATTTACACAGCTTTTAGTTTATGACTGCCTATGTCATTTCTTGAGGTACTAAAATGGCAGGGCAGTACAACCCCCCCCCAAAAGACCCCATTTTGGAAAGTAGACACCTCAAGGAAATTGCTAAGAGGCATGTTGAGCCCATTGAATATTATTTTTTTTTGTCCCAAGTGATTAAATAATGACAAAAAAAAAAATTACTAAAAGTTGTCACTAAATGATATATTGCTCACACATGCCATGGGCATAAGTGGAATTGCACCCCAAAATACATTCAGCTGCTTCTCCTGAGTACGGGGATACCACATGTGTGGGACTTTTTGGGAGCCTAGCCGCGTACGGGGCCCCGAAAACCAATCACCGCCTTCAGGATTTCTAAGGGCGTAAATTTTTGATTTCACTCCTCACTACCTATCACACTTTTGAAAGCCATAAAATGCCCAGATGGCACCCCCCCCAAATGACCCCATTTTGGAAAGTAAACACCCCAAGCTATTTGCTGAGAGGCATGGGGAGTATTTTGCAGCTCTCATTTGTTTTTGAAAATGAAGAAAGGCAAGAAAAAAATTTTTTTTTTCCTTTTTCAATTTTCAAAACTTTGTGACAAAAAGTGAGGTCTGCAAAGTACTCACTATACCTCTCAGCAAATAGCTTGGGGTGTTTACTTTCCAAAATAGGGTCATTTGTGGGGGTTTTGTGCCACCTGGGCATTCCATGGCCTCCGAAACTGTGATAGGCAGTGAAGAGTGAAATCAAAAATTTACGCCCTTAGAAAGCCTGAAGGCGGTGCTTGGTTTTCGGGGTCCCGTGCGCGGCTAGGCTCCCAAAAAGGCTTACACATGTGGTATCCCCATACTCAGGAGAAGCAACAGAATGTATTTTGGGGTGTAATTTCACATATTCCCATGGCATGTTTGAGCAATATATCATTTAGTGACAACTTTGTGCAAAAAACAAAAAAAAAATTTGTCTTTTTCCCGCAACTTGTCTCACAATATAAAATATTCCATGGACTCGACATGCCTCTCAGCAAATAGCTTGGGGTGTCTACTTTCCAAAATGGGGTAATTTGGGGGGGTTTTGAACTGTCCTGGCATTTTATGCACAATATTTAGAAGCTTATGTCACACATCACCCACTCTTCTAACCACTTGAAGACAAAGCTCTTTCTGACACTTTTTGTTTACATGAAAACATTATTTTTTTTGCAAGAAAATTACTTTGAACCCCCAAACATTATATATTTTTTAAAGCAAATGCCCTACAGATTAAAATGGTGGGTGTTTCATTTTTTTTTTTCACACAGTATTTGCGCAGCGATTTTTCAAACGCATTTTTTGGGGAAAAAACACACTTTTTTAAATTTTAATGCACTAAAACACACTATATTGCCCAAATGTTTGATGAAATAAAAAAGATGATCTTAGGCCGAGTACATGGATACCAAACATGACATGCTTTAAAATTGCGCACAAACGTGCAACAAAATAAATATATTTTTAAAAGCCTTTAAAAGCCTTTACAGGTTACCACTTTAGATTTACAGAGGAGGTCTACTGCTAAAATTACTACCCTCGATCTGACCTTCGCGGTGATACCTCACATGCATGGTGCAATTTCTGTTTACATTTGACGCCAGACCGACGCTTGCGTTCACCTTAGCGTGAGAGCAGGGGGGGGACAGGGGTGCTTTTTTTTTTTTTTCCTTTATTATTTTTTTGCTTTTTTATCTTATTTTTAAACTGTCCCTTTCATTTTTTTTTATTTTTTTAATAATTTTTATTGTTATCTCAGGGAATGTAAATATCCCCTATGATAGCAATAGGTAGTGACAGGTACTCTTTTTAAAAAAAAATTGGGGTCTATTAGACCCTAGATTTCTCCTCTGCCCTCAAAGCATCTGACCACACCAAGATCGGTGTGATAAAATGCTTTCCCAATTTCCCAATGGCGCTGTTTACATCCGGCGAAATCTAAGTCATGAAATGCTCGTAGCTTCCGGTTTCTTAGGCCATAGAGATGTTTGGAGCCACTCTGGTCTCTGATCAGCTCTATGGTCAGCTGGCTGAATCACCGGCTGCATTCTCAGGTTCCCTGTTGAGACAGGAGAGCCAGAGAAAAACACGGAAGACGGTGGGGGGGGGCATTCCCTCCCACTGCTTGTAAAAGCAGTCTAGAGGCTAATTAGCTGCTAGGATTGCTTTTACATGAAAGCTGACTGCTGGCTGAAAAGAATGATACCAAGATGATACCTAAACCTGCAGGCATCATTCTGGTATAACCACTCAAAGTCGTGAATTGCGTACCTGAAGACGAAAAAATGGTTAACAATAAAACACAGTAAACGGTAAAGTATAACAAATTGCATACCTGAAAAGCAAACATGATAAAATATAATAACAATAAAACATTGCAGAATAGAATACAGTAAAAAAGAGCAGAACAATAGAGAGAGAATAGAGAGAGAGAGAGAACAATGAAACCACAACTATTTTTTTTTATTTTATATATTTTTTTGTGTTTTTTTTTTTTTTACACTTTTTTGGTAACTGTAACTTTTATAACTGTAACCGGTTCCAGGTTCGGGTCTCTCAAAATGCGATGGCATCTTGGGAGACCCTGTGAAAGTGCGCCTAGTTTGTGCAATGCTGTACCCTACGCTAATACTCAAGTAGTGCATGGTATCTAATACTATATCCGTGCTTGCTGCAGACACAACATCTTTTTTGGGGGGGTTCGTTGGGTAGGGGTACTCGGGAGGACATAAAAATGCCTCTCATGCAGCCGACTGCATTTGGTTGGGGATGTGAATGGGGGAAGTACGGGCGCTGCAGAAGTGGTGGGTTTCCAATTAGGATTGGCAAATGCAGCAGGAAGGGCATTATGGGCACGACGGGCCTGTGTTTGTCTTCTTCTTGGTGGCAGCGGGACACTACTTGTGCTTGCCACCTCACCAGCTTGAACTGCACTGATGGGACTCGCCACGTCACTAAGTGTTACTGCAGTGCTGGTTTGACTACGACCAGGGTGTACTAGGCCGCTGGTGTTTGCCAGTTCACCAAAACGCTAACACTGCGTTTTTTGGAACCCTAAACTGCTGGGGACGCTAGTATAGATCTGAACAAGTCAGATATTGATCCGTTCAAATACTATACCACTAAGGGAGGTGTACGGTGCGTGCGTGGGTGTTAGTGGTACTGGCACTAACCTGACGCTGCCTGGGGCTGGTGCTTGCCAGTTCACCAAAACGCTACCAAAAAAACTGTTAGTGATTGCAGGGATCAGGCCTGACTCTGTGAACAGAAAAGAAGAAAAAAGAGAGCGCACCAGCCTAGTGCATTATCCTTGACAGATTTATTTAATTAAAAACAAGATAAAAACTACTCACAAAAGTCAAAGAAAAAATCGCATAGTAATCACACAGAGGCAATTATTCCAGTGGTGGCAGTTTTCCAGGTCCCAGGAAGGAGGCATACGGACTACTGCTGGCTAACGCGTTTCGAAGGTTACCCTTCTTCATCAGAGCCTTAGTCGTGTTGGTCTCATGCTGGCTTTTTATACACATGCCAAACTAAACCAGACTGATCGGGTTGGTTCTAGGGCTCCTCCCTTAATTGATGGGCGGTCCTCTAGGGAGGGTGGGTCTTGGCTCGGTTATCATTATTAAAGGGCAATAGTATATTGATTAAATTATTTATTTAATTGATTGGCTTCCATTTTCATTATTATTATTATTGTTGATGAATTTTATCCAACCCATAACAAATAGGCTGAAAGGGTCATGCCAATGGTTATCTATAGACAAGCCAAGGCATCCCAGAGAATCTGCTCATCTCCCCTCTCATCAATAAATCACACAGATGACAGAGAGCGATGGACAATGTTCAGGGGTTTAAAAGTTTAAAATTAGGGATGTACCTTATTGTATGTGGATCAGATGGCATCTCCTCTGCTCGAGTGCGTTGTCTCTGTAGGGGCTGTGACTGTGTGGGCTAGCATTGCTGACAGGTCCTGGCTATTAGCACGTTCCTATGCCCTGTAGGACCGGGTGGAACGCACGCCGCTACGTACTTCCGGGTTGCGAGTTGCGGTCCACAGGGCGGAAGTGCGGTCAGGACATCCCCGCCCGCCCGCGGACCCCCCGCCCGCGGGAGTTAGATCACGTACAGGTAGGTGATTCTGCCTGCCCGTGCCATTCTGCTGATGTATATCAGCGTGAGGCGGTCGGCAAGTGGTTAAAAAATTGTTTCCAAATCCCCATTTACAAAGGGCATATTCCATATAAGGCCATTTAACAGAATCGAATGCTTTCCTTATGTCTAAGGATACAAGGCAAGCTGGGATTCGTCTGGTTTTAGCCGCATGGATAAGTAAGAGTGCTCTCCTAATATTATCTCCAGCCTGGCTTTTAGGCATAAAGCCTGTTTGGTCTTTATGGATTAGATGACCAATAATATTATTCAATCTAGTGGCCAGAATTTTAGATATTAATTTTATATCAAGATTGAGGAGGGATATAGGACGATAGTTAGTCCAGGAGGTGGAGTCAGAATGTGGTTTGGGGATCATTGCTATTATAGAGGTGAGAGTCTCCGTTCTAAACGAGCTACCCGTAAGGATCGAATTGAAGGCTTTAGTTAAGACAGGTGTTAATATATATGGGAATTGTCTATAATATGTTGCCGAGAATCCATCTGGGCCTGGTCTCTTATGTAATTTTAAAGATTTTATTGCGTTAAGAACTTCAGTGTCTGTAATTGTGCATTTAAAGAAGATCTTTCTGTTGTTGATCAAGATTAGGAAGCGTAATATTGGAAAACAGAGTATCTGTTTTAGTTTTATCAAAATTCGGGGCAGAAGAATATAATTTAGATAAATTAGAACTAAAAATTTCAAGTATTTTCACTGGGTTACTAGTGTATGATTCCGGGGATACTTTAAATCTGATAGGCATATGTATATGTTGTGAATTCTAAAATTCTGGCCATAGGTGTATCAGGTTTATTTGCCCTGCTATATTGAACATACTGGCGTTTACGTATAAGGTTATCTGCAGAATCAGTAAGAAAAAGATCTAGATCCAGGCGGGCTTTTTGTAGTTTGGTATTGTTAGTAGAAATTGGGGAGGTTTGAAAAGTTTGATGACAGTCATTAAAGGTAGATTCAAGTTTTGCAAATAACAGTTTGCGTTCTCTTTTAAGGTTAGTTGCTTGTTGTATCAGTCTACCCCTAATGACTACCTTGTGCGCCTCCCATAATGTAATAGCAGGGACATCACCTGTGTCATTAGATATTAGGTAATCAGAAAGTGCTTTTTCAATCTCAACATGATGAGAAGGATGGGTCAGTATTGAATCATTTATACACCAAGTGGTATCGTGTGATCTAGAAACTGTGGAAGCAATGGTAATGGATACTGCACAATGATCTGTCCAAGGGAAAGGAATGATTTTGGATGATATGATTTCTGGTAGCATACTTGACGAAATAAGAATATGATCTATTCGTGAAAAAGAGTTATGCGGATAAGAATAGTGAGTGAAGCGCCTACTGATAGGGTTCATTTCTCGCCAAGTATCTACCAGGCCATGCGTGGTAAGTAAATGTTGAAAAGTTAGATTTATTGAGTTTGTGGCAGGTCCAGGGGGAGATTTATCCAAGAATGGGAAAATAGTAGCATTAGAATCCCCACAAATAACAACAGTACCAAACTTATGTACTTCTATAAGTTGAAAAAGGTGAGATAAGAAAGCAGTTGGGCTTTTATTTGGGGCATAGTAAGACACAATTGTAATAGGATTATCAGAAATAAATCCTGTTAAGAGAACATATTGTCCTTCAGGGTCTGTTAATTTTGATACAAGGTTAAACAGAGTGGAACGGTGAAAACCAATGAGGGTTCCGCGCTGTTTAACCGTAGCAGAAGCAGTATAGAATTGTGGATATGATGATGAAAGAAATTTAGGATAAACTTTATCAGTGAAATGAGTTTCCTGCAAACATATAATATTAGCTTTCTTCATAGCAAAAGAGCGTAAAGCTTTGGTTCGCTTATGTGGAGTAGGGATGAGCTTCGTGTTCGAGTCGAACCCATGTTCGACTTGAACATCGGCTGTTCAGTCGTTCACCGAATTGTGAACGATATGGGCCGTTCGCGCCAAATTCGTGTGGCGCGTCACGGCCCATAATTCACTGCGGCATCGCAGTGCATTGCTGGCTGATGATTGGCCAAGCATGCACTATGACCCGCATGCTTGGCCAATGACAGCGCCACCTGAACAGAGAGCCGTAATTGGCCAAAGCCAAGGAGGCTTTGGCCAATTATGGCTCAGGGGATTTAGTACACGCCCCACACTATATAAGGCCGCCTGCATGGCGGCCCTGTGCAGTGTGTTCCGGTGTGCTGAGAGATAAAGAGAGAGAGAGAGGCAGTGTCATTTCATTTGAGTTAGCTAGATTAGGCAGGACAGTCAGTCAGTTAGCTGCACTTAAAGTGTATTGTGTATATATATGCATCCCAGGTGTTGCATATATATATATATATATACACTGTATTCAGTTTAGCTAGATCCGTTCCTGTTATCTTCCTACTGACAGGCAGGCTTGTCTTGTTACAGTATTTACAGCTACCTGAAGAAAATTACTGGTGTTCTTTTGATCCTATTAGTACCACAGTCAGGCAGCTAGACTATTTACAGTTAGTGCAGTGCGTCCTGCACACAGTGTTCAGCTAGATCCGTTCCTGTTATCTTCCTACTGACAGACAGGCTTGTCTTGTTACAGTATATACAGCCACCTGAAGAAAATTACTGGTGTTCTTTTGATCCTATTAGTACCACAGTCAGGCAGCTAGACTATTTACAGTTAGTGCAGTGCGTCCTGCTCACAGTGTTCAGCTAAACCTACAAGTTAGTGGGGTGCGTCCACCTCACAGTGTTCAGCTAAACCTACAAGTTAGTGGGGTGCGTCCTGCTCACAGTGTTCAGCTAAACCTACAAGTTAGTGGGGTGCGTCCACCTCACAGTGTTCAGCTAAACCTACAAGCTAGTGGGGTGCGTCCTGCTCACAGTGTTCAGCTAGATCCGTTCCTGTTATCTTCTTACTGACAGGCAGGCTTGTCTTGTTACAGTATATAAAGCTACCTGAAGAAAATTGCTGGTGTTCTTTTGATCCTATTAGTACCACAGTCAGGCAGCTAGACTATTTACAGTTAGTGCAGTGCGTCCTGCTCACAGTGTTCAGCTAAAACTACAAGTTAGTGGGGTGTGTCCACCTCACAGTGTTCAGCTAAATCTACAAGCTAGTGGGGTACGTCCTGCTCCCAGTGTTCAGCTAAACCTACAAGTTAGTGGGGTGCGTCCACCTCACAGTGTTCAGCTAAATCTACAAGCTAGTGGGGTGCGTCCTGCTCACAGTGTTCAGCTAAACCTACAAGCTAGTGGGGTGCGTCCTGCTCACAGTGTTCAGCTAGATCCATTCCTGTTATCTTCTTACTGACAGGCAGGCTTGTCTTGTTACAGTAAATACAGCTACCTGAAGAAAATTGCTGGTGTTCTTTTGATCCTATTAGTACCACAGTCAGGCAGCTAGACTATTTACAGTTAGTGGGGTGCGTCCTGCTCACAGTGTTCAGCTAAACCTACAAGTTAGTGGGGTGCGTCCACCTCACAGTGTTCAGCTAAAGCTACCTGTAGAAGGTTGGTGGTGTTCTCATACTACAGGCAGGCAGTTGATTTTGCTAGCTGCAGTATCAGTACATACATACATATATATATATATATATATATATATATCCCAGCTTAGTGCAGCTACAGGCCATTAGTATGTCTGGAAGGCCAAGAAGGAGAGGCAGACAGTCACAAGCCAATAAGAGAGGGCAAGCAGGCTCTGTGTCTAGTGCTGGTCGTGGAGATGGTGCATCCTCATCAGCACGTGGCCGTGGGACACGCTTGGCCTTTTTTTAGGCAGCTGGCCGTGCTGAGCCGCAACATGCGGAAGACTTGGTCGAGTGGATGACCAAGCCGTCCTCATCCTCCTCATCCTCTCTCACCCATGCCCAGGGTACTTTGTCTGGCAAAGCAGCGGCCTCTTCCCTCGGCTCAATGTTATCAGTGACTCCTTCCCTAGCCCCACCATGTCCTCCTGAGGAGTCCCTCGAACTGTTTGACTACAGTGTTGGGTACATGCTCCAGGAGGATGCCCAGCATTTGGAAGGCTCTGATGATGATACTGAGCTCGATGAAGGCAGTAACATGAGCACGGACAGAGGGTGTGCCCAAGAAGGACAGCAATCTGGCAGTCATGCTTCCCCTGCTGCAGCATACTGCCAGGTTTGCTCCAGTGATGAGGAGGGAGGGGATGATGAGGTCACTGACTCAACGTGGGTGCCTGTCACGTACCTGGTAGGTTTTGAGCCCGAAGTGCAGAGAAGGACCTCCCTTACAGCTCCCACTCCTGTTCCTCTGGAATGGAGATAGAAGGCCAGGAGTGAGGAGTGGTATGGGTGCCTGGCAGGATCGACAGTCACCGGAAGTTCAGGAGTGGTGGCACCCTCTGGATCCAGAAGTTGAAGAGGAAGCTGGAATGCAGAGAGGACCCGGAGCCACAGCAGGTAAGGAAGCAGGTAAGTAAGCAGGACTGGAACCAGGAACAAGCAGCAGGTAGTAGCCTGGAACGCTGGACTGGAACCAGGAACAAGCAGCAGGTAGTAGCCTGGAACGCTGGACTGGAACCAGGAACAAAGCAGCAGGTAGTAGCCTGGAACGCTGGACTGGAACCAGGAACAAGGCAGCCGGTAGTAGCCTTGAACGCTGGACTGGAACCAGGAACAAGCAGCAGGTAGTAGCCTGGAACGCTGGACTGGAACCTGGAACAAGGCAGCAGGTAGTAGACTGGAACGCTGGACTGGAACCAGGAACAAGCAGCAGGTAGTAGCCTGGAACGCTGGACTGGAACCAGGAACAAGGCAGCAGGTAGTAGACTAGAACGCTGGACTGGAACCAGGAACAAGGCAGCAGGTAGTAGACTGGAATGCTAGACTGGAACCAGGAACAAGGCAGCAGGTAGTAGACTGGAACGCTGGACTGGAATCAGGTTAAGGCACACGGAACGCTGTAGAGCAGACAGCGGGGACAGAGTGTGACAGGCCGGTTTAAATAGCCCGCCTGGCACTAGTGGGAGTGCGCGCGCGCGTGCCCGTGCGTGACAGCACCCGTGAACGCGCGCGCATGCGCAGTGGAACCCGCGGCCGTGTCCCCCTGCGTCTGGATCGCTGATTACTGGCAGGATCTTCATGACAGTGCCTGATAGGAGAGAGGAGGAGGAGGAGGAGGAGGCGGCACATCACCAACGAGGCAGGATGCCCTCCAGGGGCCAGCCTAAGGGCAGCACATTGACTGCATCACACCCCAAAGCTCCACATGTGCAGGGCGCTGCAGTCTCTGTGCGTTATTCAAAAAGTTCTTTGGTGTGGGCCTTTTTTGAGATGAGTGCATCAGATCGAACCGCTGCTATTTGCAACATATGTCTTAAGCGTATCTCGTGTGGCCAAAACATCTCCCGCTTGGGTACCACATGCTTGACCAGACATATGTTGACCTGCCATACAGTTCGTTGGCAAGCGTATCTAAAAGACCCACACCAAAGAACAAAGAGGACCTCTCCTTGCTCCTCATCAGCTGAGATTTCCAACCCCACTAGACCTTCAGTCCTCTCTGAGACCTGCACTGAGAGGAATGAAGGTGTAGAATTAGGTGTGTCACAGCCAAGTATATGTGGGCAATCTGCTTTTGGTACACCGACATCAGATTGTACCAGGCAAATTTCCCTGCCCCAGCTGCTGCACCGCCGAAAGAAGTTTGCTCCCAGCCTTTCACATGCCCAGCGGTTGAATGCTAGCTTGTCAAAATTGCTAGCACTTCAACTGCTGCCTTTTCGGTTGGTAGACTCTGCCTCCTTCAGTGAGTTTGTGGAATGCGCGGTTCCTCAGTGGTAGGTACCCAAATGCCACTTTTTCTCACGGAAGGCGATTCCGGCTCTCTACCGGCATGTGGAAGGCAATGTCCATGCCTCGCTGGACAGGGCAGTCAGTGGTAAGGTGCATATTACCGCTGACTCATGGTCCAGCAGGCATGGACAGGGACGTTACCTAAGTTTCACGGCGCATTGGGTGACTCTGCTGGCAGCTGGGAAGGATGCAGGACAAGGTGCAGTAGTGTTGGAGGTTGTTCCGCCACCACGCCTCCAAAATTCTAATGATTGTGACACACCTCTCTCCTCCACCCCCTCCTCTTCTTCTTCCTCCATGGCCCCTTCCTGTGCTTTGTCCTCAGAACCAGCGGTGCTTCGTAGCCGTTCAAGGGGCTACGCAAGTACGCAGGCCAAAAGATGCCATGCGGTGCTTGAGCTGGTGTGCTTGGGGGACAGGAGTCACACTGGGGCAGAGGTTCTGTCAGCTCTGCAGGGGCAGGTTCAGAGGTGGTTGACGCCACGCCAACTTAAGGCAGGAATGGTGGTTTGCGACAATGGCACCAACCTCCTCTCTGCCCTCCGACAGGGACAAATGACCCATGTGCCCTGTTTGGCTCACGTCCTTAACTTGGTGGTTCTTGGGCAGGTACCCGGGCTTACAGGATGTCCTGAGGCAGGCCAGGAAAGTCTGTGTGCATTTCCGCCGGTCATATAATGCCAGTGCTCGGCTGATGGACCTCCAAAAGGAGTTTAACCTGCCCAAGAACCGCCTAATCTGTGACATGCCCACCAGGAGGAACTCAACGTTGGCCATGCTGCAGCGGCTGCACACGCAGCAGAGGGCCATCAATGAGTACCTGTGCGACTATGGCACCAGGACAGGGTCAGGGGAGCTTGTTTTTTTTCCCCACGCCAGTGGGTCATGATCAGGGATGCATGCACTGTCCTGTCACCATTTGAGGAGGCCACGAGGATGGTGAGCAGTGACAGTGCATGCATCAGTGACACTGTCCCCCTTGTCCACCTGTTGGAGCACACGTTGCGTGGAATAATGGACAGGGCACTTGAGGCAGAACAGAGGCAGGAAGAGGAGGACTTCCTTAGCTCTCAAGGCCCCCTTTATCCAGACAGTGTTCCTGCGTGCCCGCCGATCACACAGGAAGAGGACGAGGAGGAGGAGGAGGAGGAAGATTGTGTCAGTATGGAGTTGGAGCCTGGCACTCAGCATCAGCAGCAGTCTTTAAGGGATCAGTCCCAAGAAACACATGGACTTGTACGTGGCTGGGAGGAGGTGGCTGCGGACCATGTCGTCCTTAGTGACCCAGAGGACTCCGGACCGAATGCCTCAGCAAACCTACGCTGCATGGCCTCCCTGATCCTGCAAAGCCTGCGGAAGGATCCTTGTATTTGTGGTATCAAGGAGAAGGACCAATACTGGCTGGCAACCCTCCTTGATCCACGTTACAAGGGTAAGGCTGCGGACCTTATCTTGCCATCGCAGAGGGAGCAGAGGATGAAACATCTTCAGGAGGCCTTGCAGAAAGGTCTGTGCAACGCGTTCCCAGAGACTGGGAGGTTACAAACTCCCGTTTCTGGACAACGTGTTGCTGAGGCTTCGGTCAGTCAAAGAAGGAGCGGTGGAGAAGGTGGCTGTCTGACCGATGCGTTCAGACAATTTTTTGGTCCGCAGCCCCAAGGTATGATCGGTTCCAGCAACCATCGCCAGCGTCTGTTTTACATGGTGCAGGAATACCTAGGGGCAAGATCAGACTTGGACACCTTTCCCACCGAAAATCCTCTGGGTTACTGGGTCTTGAGGATGGATCACTGGCCAGAGCTTGCACAGTATGCAATTGAGCTACTGGCCTGTCCTGCATCCAGCGTTCTTTCGGAACGCACATTCAGTGCTGCTGGAGGCGTGGTAACCGATCACAGGGTGTGTCTGTCCACCAACTCGGTCGATCGACTGACCTTCATAAAAATGAATCAGTCTTGGATCACCACCAGCTACCAAGCACCTGATGCTGATGTAACCGAATAATTTTTTTTGAAATCTCAGATCCCTTCAAAGACTGCCTATGCTGATGCTGAGTGACTATCCCTGAGTAATTAACCTCTTCCTCCTCAATCATCACGCTGATAGCTTGTAAGAACATTTTTGGTTCTGGGCACCACCACCAGTGCCTAAGGCCCAATTTTTCTGCCCCTGTTTGACAGGGGCGTGTAATTACAATTTTTGATGCAATACTTTGCAGCAGGGCTCGTTCCTGCGTTCCAACTAGAGTGTCTGTGAGGGGTTGCAGTGTTGTGGCACCAGCACCACCACCACCAAAGGCCCAATTTTTCTGCCCCTGTTCAACAGGGGCATGTAATTATAATTCTTGATCTAATATTTCACAGCAGGGCCCTGTGAGGGCTTACAGTGTTGTGGCCACAACAACACCTAAGGCCCAAATTTCTGCTGAGTATATAGGGCAGGCCCCTACTTTCAAATATCTAACTTACAAACGACTCCTACTTGCAAACGGAAGGAGACAACAGGAAGTGAGATGAAATCTTCCCCTAGGAAGGGAAATTCTCTCCTGTAAGAGTTAATATGGGAAAAACATTTCTCCTTTCCACTGATGCTTTCCAATCCTTGTTCCACAAAAAAACTCCAAATTCTCAAAAAGCATTTGTCATTGGGACAAAAAGTGAGGTGAAATCTTCTAAAGAGGAGGAAAGACAGCAAAACAAATGTCACAGGGGTGATAACCCTTCCCTATGTTTTCCAAAAAGCTTAAAAAAGATTTTTTGGCTGGAGCTAAACACGTTAAAAATGTACCCGTTCAAAATGACAAACAGATTCTACTTAACAACAAACCTACAGTCCCTGTCTTGTTTGCACCGCCTGTATACTGCTGTTCAGAGTATATAGGGCCTGGTGGCCCCACACCTTTCCTTATTTTAATTTGGGTGCGGGGTTCCCCTTAATATCCATACAAGACCCAAAAGGCCTGGTAATGGACTGGGGGGGTACCCATGGTGTTTGTCTCACTGATTTTCATCCATATTGCCAGGACCGGACATTACATTAAACCCGCAAGCAATTTTAAATGAGATTTTTTCCTTAAAAAATGACATTTGGTGCAGGGACTGTTCTAAACATGGGAAACACGTGCCACTTTACAGGCATACTATAGACACCCCCCAGGTACAATATTTGAAGGAATAGTTCACTTTTTTTTTTTTTACTTTAAGCATCATTAAAATCACTATTATCACTATTAAATTAAAAGTTTTTTTTTCATTGATACATGTCCCCTGGGGTAGGACCCGGGTCTCCAAACCCTTTTTAGGACAATACCATGCAAATTAGCCTTTAAAATGAGCACTTTTGATTTCGAACATTCGAGTCCCATAGACGTCAATGGGGTTCTAACGTTCATGCGAACTTTCGGTCCGTTCGCAGGTTCTGGTGCGAACCGAACCGGGGGGTGTTCGGCTCATCCCTAATGTGGAGTATTAAACCCCTGTACATTCAATGACAAGATATTTATAGGAGCCATAAACCAACAAATGTGAATATTATATCATAATAAGCAAAGTACTCACCGAGAGCCAGGAACACCAACCCGAGAGTCAGAAGGGAATAGTAAAGATTAAAGAAAGAAGCAATAGAGTAAAAAAAGAAAAAAAGAGAGGAGAATCGTGCAAACCCAATATGAAGACAATTTAGCAGTATATAAAGGCTAAATAATAGGGTGTAGGAGCATCTCAGGAGAGTTTTTAGAACTCCCTGAGAGGGTCCGGGACCACCAACAAAGACCCCCATAACAAGGGTAGGAGTCCTTAGATGGAATGAAGGGCAACAAGAAATTCCTAAGGGATGTATAACATCGGAGAACCACAGGAACTATTCCATTGCTATCATGGAAAAATTTCGTTGAAATTGTTACAAAAAAAGAAGATAAAGTTCCAAAACTGAGAGGAAAAAAAAATTAAAAAGAAAAAAAAAATTTGTAACTATAACAGTAGCATATAACCATAGCTCATTTCAGTCATGTATATGGCCAGTTAATTAACTCTGCCAGCATGCAGTGCTGGAAAAAAGTAGCAAGGACAAATAACTAGTGTAACTTTGGGTGTCAGTCCATTGAATCTTCATTGTTCTGTGGTGAATGTTCGTATCGACCTCACTTATGAAGATTTTGGTGGGAAGATGTGGAATAGCTGGGTTTTAGGTCCTTATTTTGCTGTGTAGATCGAAAGGCTGGGCGTCTGTGAGACCAGTCCTTGGATAAGACCGCTTCGGCTAGACCCATATCAATTAGGGCTGACTTCAAGTCCTCTGAAGAGCAACAAACATATTTTGTTTCCAGATGAGTAAATCTGAGACAAAAAGGAAATCCCCATTGGTAGGAAATTTGATTTCGCTGAAGTATCTGCAGTTGAGGTTTAAGTGCACGTCTCTTTGCAACCGTAAGTGGGGACAAATCTATGAAAAGTTGATAGGCATTGCCCTGAAAGCTGAGAGATTCTCTACCTCTGGCAGCTGTAAGTAGCTGTTCTTTGGTTCTGTAGTAGTGCAATTTGGCTATTTATCCCTCGGGGGACCATTTATTTTGTGTGGGGCTAACGCTCTATGCACTCTATCCATTTTAAGCCTGTCAATAGGGGTTCCAGGTAATAATTCCTGAAAGAGTGACGTGATAGTAGCCTGCAGGTCTAGAACAGATTCAGGGATTCCCCTGATTCGCAGGTCCGATCGATGATCTCTATTCTCTTGGTCCTCTAAACGAGTCTGTAATGTAAGGTTTTCATCTTTTACTATCATCATCTCAGACATATAGTTCTGTGTAAAGCTATCAATTTCATCAACCCTCAGTTCTAAGTCAGCTGTTCTCTGACCTAGTTCTCTAATTTCTTTAGTCAGTTTGTCAGTTATATGATCAGAAGTCTGTTTGAGGGCTTTCTGAAGCATATGTTCAAATTTTTTGAATGAAAGATGAAAGGAATGTCTTGTAGTATTGTAGGGGTAATCCGTCTGGACCTGGGGCTTTACCCATTTTCAGATCCTTGATTGCTTTATAAAATTCTGGGCCCGAGATGGGGGCTTCAAGTTTTTTGGCCATGTTTGCTGCTATTTGGGGTGGGCTATATTTCTATAGGAATTCTTGTATGAGCTTTGTTCTTTTTTCTGCTTTGTGAGGGCATTTAGGGTTGGATGGAATATTGTAAAGGGTCTGATAATAAAGTTCAAACTGTTTTGCTATCTCTTCATTAGATGAGTGTAATGTGCCTTGATTATCTCTTTATTTGGTGTATTGTGAATGCAACTTTTTTGTTCTGAACTGCTTTTGCTAACATTTTCCTGCTTTTATTACGTATTTCGTAATATATCTTATGTAGAAGAATGTAGTGTCTTTTCGTTTTCATGCTTAGTTCTTCTGATAGTGTTGCTCTAACATTTGTTAATTCTTCTAGTGTCGCAAGCAGGACAGTACGTTTGTGTGTTATTTCCAGTCAAAGGATTTGATCAATCAAAGATTTTATTCTTGATTGATGTTCTTTCTTCTGTCTGGCTAGTTTGGCAATGAATTCTCCCCTTATGACAGATCTGTGTGCTTCCCACTGTGTAAGTAGTGAGTTTTCGGCATTTTCGTTTTATGTGAAGTAATCTTTAGTGTGTCATTGAAGTGCTGTACGTTTATGGGGTCTTTCAGGGTGGATGTGTTTACTCTCCATCATTTAGTTTTAGTAATCTTTTCCGGGAAAGTCAGTGTCATAGAAATTGGGTGGTGATCGGATAAGGTCATAACTTCAATTGTTGAATTGTTCAGTAATTTGAGGTCAAGCTGGGATAAGAAGAAATAGTCCATTCTAGAGTATTTTTGATGGACAGAGGAGAAGTAAGTAAAGTCTTTAGTTTGTGGGTTTAGAGTTCTCCAGGCGTCATGAAGAATTAGGTCTTGCAGTTGTATTCTAATTTGCTTCAGTGCTCTAAAAGGAAGGCTCGAAGTACCACTTGATGTGTCTATGAGTGGGTTTAAGGGCATAATAAAATAACCTCCTAAGTTGAGGATGCCTGAAGCGAAAGTGGTCAGTAAATCTTTTATCTTACGAAAAAATGTTACTTGTTTTGTGTTTGGAACATATATGTTTGCTATGGTTATGGGATGAGCTCCTATCTTTCCTTTGAGGACTATGTATCTTCCTCCAGGATCCAGCATAGAGTCTAGTAATTGGAATGAGGTCTGCTTAGATATTAGTATTGAAACTCCTTTTGATTTCCCTTCTGGATTGGTTGAATGGTATGCTAGTGGAAATCTTTTGTCTTTAATTTTTGGAACCTTGTCAGCTTTATGCCCGTACACACGGTGGGACATTGATCAGACATTCCGACAACAAAATCCTAGGATTTTTTCCGACGGATGTTGGCTCAAACTTGTTTTGCGTACACACGGTCGCACAAAGTTGTCAGAATTTCCAATCGCCAAGAACACGGTGATGTAAACCACGTACGACGAGACTAGAAAAGGCCAGTTCAGAACCAAGCGCGCACCCTTTGGGCTCCTTTTGCTAATCTCGTGTTAGTAAAAGTTTGGTGAGAGATGATTCGCGCTTTTTCAGACTCGTGGTTTTCAGATCGTTTTCTGCTGTTCAGTTTGTGCTTGTGGGTTTGTATCTGCTCTTCAGTGCGTGCAAGCAAGCTCCACGTGACTTAGTCATTGTGTTCTTGTTCGTTCGTTACTGTTTTTCAGGTCGCTCTTCACAGGCCTTGCTGTTCTTCAGTGCATTCTGTTACTTCGTTCTTAGCAGCGGACCGTTTTCTAGCCATGTTGCGTATACGTACTCATCGTAGAGTTTGTGATGTGCGGGGGCTTGGTGTTGGGATCCTGACCTTGACACAAGTCCAGTCCATGAACAGGGTGGAGTTCATGTACCAAGAATTGGTTGCTTCAGCGTGACCAGTTCTGTCATATGCCTTTGCTCCGTGAGATTCGTGAGAATAATCCTGATGAGTTCAGGAACTTTCTTCGGATGACGGACCCCGTATTTCACCGTTTGTTGGCTTTGCTGACCCCCTATATCAGCAGGCAGGATACCTACATGAGGCAAGCCATCACTCCGGAGCAGAGGCTAGTCGCCACCCTGCAGTATTTGGCGATGGGGAGAAGCCTGCAGGACCTCAAGTTCTCGACAGGCATCTCCCCCCAGGCTCTGGGAATCATTATCCCAGAGACCTGTTCTGCCATCATCCAGGTCCTGCAGAAGGAGTATATTAGGGTAAGATTTATCCTTTAATATCACATTTTATTGTATTGAATGTTTGCTAAAGTATTGTATTTCATTCCTCATTCCCTAATTACCATGATTGGAATATGCTGTGACTGTCCCCTTTGTTCTCATGCATGCTGGATTTTTATGTAATTATTTTTGTTGTCCTTCATACATATTTGCCTTCACTTACCTCCCCAGCATGGTCTCCTGCCCCTATATTCACCTCATGTAGTCACTTAACAATGTATTTTATCAGCTCCATAGTAGTGCTTTACCCCAAACACCTCTAAAATGTTTTTAAATGTGATTTGTAATTTAAATTCAGGCAGAGTGCCAGAGGCTTTTTTTGGGGGTTCCCCGAATCATTTGGAACCCTCCCTCCCCCCAACTGCTAAGTCAGCTGATACCAATTCTCTATCTATCCTCAATCATCTATCTGCTGACTTTGACAAACCCATATACACTATACCCATCTCTTTTGTAGTCAGATGTATGGATGAATTCCCCAAAGCATGTAGTGCAAGGGCCTACCTGTATACTTTCCAATGGTACTGTTTAAAGTTTTTGTATACTATTATTATCTTGATAGGTAAAAGCAGAATGTCCAAATGTTCTCAAATGTGTACAGTGTGTATTTATTTCTTTGTATTATGACACTTCTTACCTGTCCAGTGGGCTGTCAATAGTGTAATTAAGGAGGGGCTGTTCAAAGTAATACCCATTATTTAGGCATTCATCTCTCAATGAAGTGGAGAGGGTTACCTGTCCAAGAGCTCCCCCCCCCCATAATGTTAGAAATGGCCCAGGAGGGGGGGGAATATGATAGGTGTACCTGATACTTTGGTGTTTAAAAATTCCCATACATAAATGTTATCTTGATGTTGGCCAAGAATGTTTGTGTCTAATCTGCTTTCCATGTTTTTATGTGCAAAAAGACACATTTTTTTTGTTTTCCTCAACAGTTTCCTTCCACGCCACAGGAATGGCAGACTGTGGCCTCCCACTTTGCCCAGCAGTGGGCCTTTCCTAACTGCGGAGGGGCAATTGATGGGAAACACGTCCACATCATCCCACCACCCAAACTCAGGGTCGTACTATTATAATTATAAGGGGTTCAATAGTATTGTGATGTTAGCGGTGGGGTCGGCTACTTATGAGTTCCTGTATGTGGACGTGGGTAAGAATGGCCGGATGTCTGATGGTGGAGTCATCGCCCAGACCGAGTTCTACTGGCATCTCCAGAATGGCAGCTTGGACTTGCCACCTCCAGAAGACAATGTGGAAGGACTCCCATTCTTCTTCATTGCGGATGAAGCTTTTGCGCTGGGGGACCATCTTATGCGGCCATTCCCTATGAGGACCCTCACCCCGGATCACAGGGTTTTTAATTACCGGCTGGCCAGAGCCAGAAGAGTGGTTGAAAACACGTTTGGAATAATGGCCAGCCGGTTCCGCCTATTTCTTACACCCATACATATGACGGAGTACAAACTGAATCATATTATCCTGGCGTGCTGTGTTCTACACAATTTTTTACGGCAACATTCTGCCAACTATGCTGGCTCAGTTGGGCCTGAAGCCGAAATTCAAAATGAACCAACCCTGACGGTGCTTGAAAGTGTCCGTCCTGGCTTGCCCTCCCTGAGTGCCCGTGATGTCCGGCTAAGATACCTTGAATTCTTTGCAGGTAGGGGGGCTATCAATATGCCAGACAATGTGTGAAACCTTTATCAAATAAAAAAAAATTAGGCAAATCTTTGGTGACATTTACTGCTTGTGTTTGTTTTAGCTGACCCTGACAGAAATGTGGTGAGTCCTGAAAATGACGTAATTGTGTAACCTTACAAAGCACTGTTGGGTGTTATTTACTAAAGGCAAAGACACTTTGCACTACAAGTGCACTTGAAACTGCACTTGTAGTGCAAAGTGGATTTGCCCTTATGAAATAACACCCATTGTCACAGAAAGCAGCAATTAGAGCACCACAAAAGTGTTGTAGCGTTGAGACAATTATCCACACATTCTTGATTAACAATCTTTTTAATACCTGCACAATCACATGTGCATTTTGACAAGGTTTTTAAAACAAACCAACATGTTTGTTGTATAACAATTTTTGGGGTGGCATTAGAAAAAGTAGAAATGTCCATTTAAGATAAAACAGGCATGTGTAAAACCAACAAGAAAGACACAAATCTTGAACTTACAAAGTTCACATTTGGTAGAACTTGAAGGCAATATCAGACATGAGTATTTAGGAACTGTGTTTGATGCGTTCAGGTGGGGTGAAGTCACCCCAGGAAAAGCCAAATTTTGAGGAAGCACACCAATTTACGAATGTCAACATGTGCTAGCTGCCATCACGGGGGATCAAGGGATGTGTTTTGGGGGAGCAACCCCTTCCTCTCAGCTACTTTATTATTGAGGAAGGGGTTGCACCCTCAAAACGCGTCCATTGATCTCCCATGATGGCAGATAGCACATGTTGACACACTGTGTGCCTCTTCAAAATTTGGCTTTTCTACAATTCGACAAAAATTTTTTAAATTGTAGCACACCATAAAAGAAAGGGCTTTGGAGGGGTTTTAAACCCTCCCCAAAACATCAGTGATGTTCTTATTTTTTTGAATAACATCATTGATGTTTTTCTTGATATTTTCCAATACAACATTACACCCCATAATCTCCCCAATCAGGATCTGTGCACTTTCCGAGGTGAAATGCCCTGGATCCACAACATCACGATCACCTAAAAAGATAGAAACCAAAAAAAAACATGTATTATAAATATGCCGGCATCCATCTCTTACCTGAGCCTGTGGTCGCAGACACTCACCTGTTGTGGTGACTAGTTCCACCACGTCTTCTTCCTCCTCCTGCTCTTCCTGTCTTTGGGGGATTTCCCCTTCTTCCAGAAGTGGGGGGTCTCTGGTCTCCTTAGATGAGGGGTGTCCTCCGAGTCTTTTCTCCCCTATGTAAAAAAAAATGGTATACTTAGCACACAGATATTTGATGGCAGGACTATAAATATGAAACATTGCTTGGAAGTGGGGTACAATTGTCTATTTTGGGAGAGTTCCAAGATGTAGAATTTTGAGTGTCCTTTGTCAAGCTTCAATACTTTACCTGTCTTGTACAAGCTTCACAGATGGAGCCCTCCCTATAGTATACACTGGAGCACCTGTGTGGCCCCCTAATAAAAAAGGTGTTCTTGTGTCCCACACTAGTGCTCCAGCGCCCAGATGTGTAAATAGCTGCTGAGTGTCCTCTCCTTACACAGAATCTAGTTTGCATTTCATTCTAGTAACAAACCCATCTACACAACCAAATTATTTTCAGACAAGTAGGCCCTCAAAAATGTGGGCAAATGCATATGGACAAAACAATTGTGTTTTATAGGCCGAAAGAAAAATGTTTGATACGAACGAATAATGTGCCAATGAACATGAAAGTTGCCATTTTAAACTGTACAACAGTTCAGAAAAGCACATGGAGCAGCACGAACGTAATAAACACAAAAAGAATAGGAACACAGCACAACTACTTACTTTTTTGCAGCACTCTCCGGATCTTTTGGTACTGCTAGTGTTCTCTTAATTTGAGGTCCGACCACCGCTTCCTGAGCTGATCTTTCGATCGACGTACCCCGAAATTCTGGTGCAGACCCTTGACCACTTTCAGACTTTCGGACATTGGGGTTGGGGTAAGGTCCATACTTTCCATCATAGTCGGCCTTCTTCAGGATGTTGACCATCTCCAACATCTCCCCAAAGGACATATTTGATGCCTTAAATCGTCTCTTCCGGGATCGGGACGTTTCTGGCTCCGGGCTTTCCTCCTCCTCCTCATTGCTAAAATTAGCACACACCTGCTGTGTCTCCACCATGTGCTCTTCCCCCACTGCGCCAAACGAAAAGGGGTGGGGAATAGACTAGAAAGAACGTCCGGGGCGGGCAGAGTTACACGCATGCGCAGTGTGTATAAAGCGTAACACGCATGCGTAGTACGTTCTGTGAGCGGAGGAAGGAGTATCGGAGGCGCCGATCGTGATAACGAAGGTAAGAGCCAAACTTGGGCCTATACTGCTTCTAGATTGAGGCCTATATTGTAACAAGATTAGGAGAGTTTTGCCTGACATTAGGGTTTGTCTTGTGTTGTGTCTTGTCAGTGAAAATGGATATCTTGAAAGATAACGACTTTATGGCAATCTTCATTGATATGTTCAGGGAGCTGCCTTGTCTATGGGAGATAAAACTCCCTGAATATAAGAACCAAACAAAAAGGAAGGCAGCACTGGATCAATTGCTGGAATTTGTGAAGACGGTGATCCCCACGGCAGACATCACCTATTTGAAGGTTCTAATTGGTGGCCTGAGGAGCACTTATCTAAGGGAGCACAAGAAGGTCCAGGATTCCCAGAGATCCGGAGCAGCAGATGACATTTATGTCCCCAGGCTGTGGTACTATGACAGACTGCATTTTCTGGCAGGTCAGACTGAACCCAGGCCAGCACTCTCCACTCTTCCTTCCACGCTTCCTTCCTCCCCAGCTGAGGCTTCTGACGCCCAACCTGGGCCTTCCAGGCAGCAATATGTGGAGGAGCCCAGCTTGAGCCAGGTATAGCATTCCTCTAAATATTTCTGCTTGTCCAATCAATGATGTTAACTAGATGTTAGATTGGAGTACTAATTTATGATTGTGATTGATGATGCAAAAACTAAAACCATGTCCCTTTTTCATACACAGGGAAGTCTCAGCCAGGAGGTGGCCGGGCCAAGCAGGCTGCCTGATATCCAGATCCCTCCTTTACACCTGCAAAGACAAAGTGGCAGGAAGAGGAGTAACCTGGAGGAGGATGCCATAGGCCTCTTTTGGAAGGCTACAGAGGCCCTGAGAACCCCCCACACTGTGGAGGAGGACTTTGCTTGCATAACTGCCTACAAAATGCTGCAGATGGAGGAGGGCCAACGACTCCTGTGTGAGTCCTTAATTTTGGAAGCTATCAATAAGGGGTTGAGGGCCCAAATAACATGTGCTACCCACATTTGTGACCTCACACATTGTCTTCCTCCTCCAGGTCCTACTACTCCTCCTCCTCCTCCTCCTCCAGGTCCTACTCCTCCTCCTGCCACATCTCCAATACCAGAGCCACAGCGTGGAAGGAAGCATGGAAAGAATACCAGAAAGTGATGACCCTGGGTCCAGTCTGGTCTGGCAAAAGATGCAGCCTCTTGGATGACCACAGCCTGGGGACACAGATGTCATCTGCTGCTTTCCAGATCTCTGGGACTTCTCGACCAGACTGCACTCCCTTAGATATGGACTCCTCAGGCCACCAATTTTGTTGTTAAATAATTGATGTCTGCCCTGGGGGTCCAAGGCTTCGCCAATTTCTGCTGTTTCTCCAGTGTTGCCTCCCTCTTTGTTTGGTTCTGAGCCCTTAATAAAGGATTTTTTTTCAATTATACTCGCCTATGTGTGTTTTCCTTCAAAAAGGACAGTTTGTTTGTGAGGAGGCAGGTACATTTCAAAAATACAATGTGAAATTAACAAGGGACACCAACACCAAGCAACCTTCTTGAGCTTAAATAATATAAGATATCAATGGTGTTGTGGTAACTTGACACACAAAACACACACAAAAATATTAGGGAGTAAAACTAACCAAAAAATAAAACAAAGATCAGCCTTAAAAAAATACAAACCTAAAAAAATAACAAAAAACAGCCTTTAAAAAAAAAAAAAAAGAAAACAATCCAAAAATAATTTTGTCAGATGTGACAAATCAAAATATATTGAGGGAATCCCGATAAATAATAAAGAAAGAAGTTTGTGAGAAGTCTGTGTGAATATGAGCAGCAAAACTACTTCATTCTTCTCACGGTATAAAGAAGAAGAGAGTGCGCTGCATTAAACCATTTTTTACATTGCACCGTGACGAAAGTGCTGTATCCATTGCGAACGCTAATTTTACCAGACCGAGCTGTTCCGTCTCGGAATTTCTTCTGAGCATGCGTGCCACTTTGTGCGTCGGAATTGGCCACACACGGTCGGAATTGACGCAATCGGATTTTGTTGTCGGAAAATTTTATATCCTGCTCTCAAACTTTGTGTGTCGGAAAATCCGATGGAAAATGTCCGATGGAGCCCACACACGGTTGGAATGTCCGACAACACGCTCCGATCGGATATTTTCCATTGAAAAATCCGACCATGTGTATGGGGCATAAAAGTGAGTTTCCTGTATGCAAATGATGTTAGGAATGTTGAGGCCTTTTGCGTTTATTGAAAATAATTTTAATGATTGTGGGTGGGCATGTTAATTGTTGTTTTTTTCAAAGTTTTTTCAAAGTTTTTTTCAAAGTTGGGTGTTGATTCCATTCCAGATGGAATCCTATTGTATGTATATTTTTCACTATCTCTCTCTATGTCACTAAAAATAGAGACAAAGAAAGACAAAGGTTGGTTCTTTTCTTTTTTATGGTTTTGAATTTTCTAGCAGTGGAGCAGCTAGCTTAATTTATTTTAAAAAGGTTCAGGATTCAGGTAAGTGAAATGAGCTTAGGGAGAGATAACATAATAGTTGGCCAAGGTATATTTTATTATATGTTGTGAGGTAAAAAAGGTTATGAGATTGTATACTCTAATGTGATTGTGTATTGTGGAGAATATAATAGCTGAGCAGCTTTTTTCATTACAAAATTACTTTTCATTGTGAAAGCCAAATGATTGATAAGACATATTTACAGAGTACTGGCTGAACACTCCTGTGGCCAGAATGGGCTTCTAGCTGAATTGTTGGCATGCTGACTTATCAGTATATGTAAACACAGACAATTCTACATAAAATGGAAAATGTACAAAAGACAAATATAACTTCAACATGGCTAAACTACTTTTAAAATCAATATATATATATATTGTAATAGTCCCTGTCACTGGGAAAAGGGATGGGATCTCTAACCCTGTGTCCATGTCTTATGGAGAGCCAGCAGGTTGTGTGCCCAGGTGCACACAGCCCATATAACGAGGGGCTAGTGAGAGCAGAGGGTGGAGGAAGGTGGAGTGTGTGTAGCTTGTTGCTACTGCTGTGTGAAGACAGACCTGTGTCTGGAGAGTGGTCTGCCCTGTGGGAGTCTGCAGCCTATGTAAAGGGGATTCTTTGCCCAGGGACTGGGAAAGGCTGGCCAGCCTTGAGAGTCGGGGAGACTGAGGAAGCCAGTGAGTCCAGGGGGCTGTAAAGAATTGGCAAATCTTTTGAGAGCAAGCAGAGGAACTGCTGACAAGAGAGCCAGGTGGCTTGGTATGTTTTCCTTATTTTTGGAGTGCTTAATGAAGTTAAACCCCTGCGTGGGAATCCTGAATGGACCTTTTTGCTTTTGTTTTTCGGTTTAATAAACGTGGGCTACCAGGCCCTTAACTATAATGCCTGTCTGATGTGGACTCACTGCACTAAAAACGCATTTATCGCTTGAGCTAAATACCCCAAACATTACAAGTGGTGTTCGAATGCGGGCACACAGACGGTGAAGTCCGGGTCTCTGCGCCAGTAGTGAGTCATTTCAGGAATTGCTGCTAGCGGTGTGTGGCAGCCAGGCAAACTGCATTGCGCAGAAGTTAAATTGATGAACTGTGTTTGTGTGCATGAGACAGCACAATCTGTGTGTGCACTGTGCAGGTGAGGAAAGCTTGCATGAAGTGAAAAGCAACTTGCTTTAAAGTAACAGTGCTTCATTTTTTGCTGGAAAGCGCAAAAGTGTGGTGGAGTGACTGCAGAGATGAAGCAAGAGTTTGAGCCTGCCGGAGAATATTGCAGACTGTTTTTTGCTACACTTAAAGGGGAAGTGCATGCTGTTGCCCCTGGCAACGCTGGTGCAAGCAGGCCAGCTATTAAGGTGCAAAGTCCCAAGCTTACAAGAGGATGCAATTTGGGAAGCCCTGTCAAGGCTCTGAAGCAAGAGCGCTGTTTTCGGTGCAGAGAGTGGGGGCATGTTATCTCCAAGTGCCCTTTGTCTCAGTCTCCAATACAAGGCGACACGGCCAGACAGAGGTCTGCAACAATGTTTAGAAAGCCTGATTTAAGTCCCAGGAGTGTCCAAAAGGCTTATCAGAAGTTTGACAAGTATGTGGTTGCCCGTAGCAACGGCAGTGATGTCAAGTCTGTGGTCTACGCGAGAAACGTATTGCCGACAGAGGATCGTGGCATGTTTAAAGCAACAATGCTTCAAGGAGCGCAAAGTCGCTGCTTTTGGGAGAGTCAGCAAAGTACAGCTGGAAGAGTGCCATCTCCCTTAGCAACAAGGGATCGGGTGTTAACCGGAAGGAGGAGATACAGTGGAGATGTGGAGCGGCATCCCATTAAAGATATGTGTAAAAATGTACCATGCCTGGAATGTGGTCAACTGGGGCATGAAATTTTTTCTTGTCCCAGGTTATGGAACATGCCTGGAGATGTGGTTACTGGGCAGAAGTCTTTGTCTGCAAGCCCAGATTTTTGTGCAAACCTATTTTCAGTCACCTCTGGCAACAGTGAGGAAGTACCTGTTGTGCCTGCAGGGGGTGCTAAGGAGTCAGAAGTGGCTGCTGCAGTTTCATCCCATGGCCACCAGGGAGAGTTAGTCAGTAAAAGTGCGATAAAGGATAGACAACGTACTCAAATGAAGCCAGAGTTACCTGCTACAGATTATGGTAAGACTGTTGCAGTTTGCGGGACTGATCCCAGTGAAGTGGGAGTATATCCGGCTGGGAGATCAGCAGAAGTGGTAAAAATGGACTTGCTGCAGTTTGCTACCCCAAGTAGTGGGGAGACACAGGTTGAAGCTCAACCTGCAGCAAGGTTAAGAACTCAAAAAGACTGGACTCTGTATGTACCTGGTGTAATCCACCAGAGTGCTGGAAGTGGTAACCTAGGGGTGACCAATACAGTTTGTGTGCCAGGTTCCCTAGTGACAGGTGCTACAGAGATGCCCAGGGAAACCTCCCAGGAGCCCGCAGTGGTGAGGCACATGGTTTCCCAGGACAACTGTGGAGCCGCCCTAGTGGGCAAAAGAATGCCTTTGGAGAGGAAGGGTGGTGTGCTGAGCGTTACACGGGGTGCTGTGTGTTCTGACCAAAAACAGCCTGTTAAAGCTTATAACACTGCTATGTCTATGGCTGATGATACATGTACTTATTGTGATGTATTCAAAAGTAATGATGATGTTGAAAAGTGTATTACTGACAATGTTGATGGTTTGGTGTCTCCCATGGTAACCACAGGTAGTGCAGCAGAGTTGTCCCAGGAAATCTCAGGAGGATTCCCAGTGTTGGAGCCGGCGGGGCTCCAGGACAGCTCTGATACTGCTCAGGTGGAAAACAATGGGAAAATAGCTCAAATGAGGGAGTATGTATTATCACAATCTGATGTGGTTGACAGTGACTGGTGCAGATTGTCTGCTGCTAAACCACTCTGTCCACCTGTGTCTCCATGGGCAGAGGGAGCAGTACTACAGAGTGCTGATGACTGGAGCACAGACAGGATAGACTGGGATAGTCTCGCCATTAAGGTGATAGCGTGGTGGAAAGAAATTTCTGAAGGTAATAGTAAGCTGGACACTATTGCTGCTGTGACAAATGGAGAGGCTGCAAAGCCAGTAGACACAGGTGCGTTGGCTGTTGCAGAACTTAACCCCCTCCAGGCGGAAGGATCGGAAAAGGGCGCATATATAGCAGAAGTTTTGTCCACAGCAAAAGAGATGAGTAATGTTGAGTGTCAGGATGATGGGATAATGGATAGGGACATGGAAGAGCTCAGTGTTGCTGAAAATGAGAGGATGAGTGTGACACATGCGATTTGCAGTGCTCATGGGGAGCCGCAAGTTTTGTCAGTGGCCTCTGAGGTGGAGGTCTCTTTGAGTGTCTCAGCCTCTCAAGCCTTAGCAAATGAGCCCCTCCACGTCGTTAGTAAGGGAAAAGTCCCTAGAGTTCTGTGTTTAGATGTGGCATGTCTAGAAATAACTGAGATGTTGTTGGAATTGGTGAAAATCTTTCCGCTGTATACCTGCATGTATCCACCGCAGATGGGCGACCTGGTACTGCGTAGTACCAATCAGTGGAGACACGTGGTACAGGCGATGTTAAGCAATGTTGATAAAAATTGGTTACTGCAATGTTGGTTACTTTTGCAGAAAGTGGTCTTGCAGTTCTCTGCGAGAATGCTTCCAGCGACAGTTATGTGCGGAAGGCGTTCAGGGGAACTGCTAAAGGAATCAGAAATGATAGACATAGTAGAAGTCTCTCCGTATGCTGGTGTGATGAGGTGCATTCCTGCTGGTGCGATCCGAGGTGCAGCTGAGCAGTGGTTGGTACATGGCGCGTGTGCTGTCTCACCCGCTAGACCTCGTGAAAGGGAAGGGCCCGGAAAAGACGCAGCAGTAGTGGGAATTCAATCCATCACTCGCAGGGAGGTGCAGTTTGAGGTACCCGGAGACACTTTGACAGGAAATGGCAGTGTTGGTAACTGTAATGAAAAAGTGTATGAGAAGCACTGTAGAGCACTGTCGGACAACTCAGAGGTATTGGTTGAGGTACCAATGGACACAGAAATGGTTAAAGAGATTGGTGTGGAAAAATGTGGCGCAAAATGTGTGTTGGTAGGACAGTCGCTATTGGAGTGTTGGACAACCGGGAGCGATGTGAAACTGTGGGAATGTCCCATAGGGAGTAACTGCTTGCCTGTAGATGGTCCCTCCCTAGACCCTGTCCTAGCAAACCAGGTGACAAGAGGTCTTGATGATGATGATAATATTGAATTAAATAACCCCTTGTGGAACATTGCTATCGAGGTTAAACAGAATGATTTGGTTGCCAAGGGTAACCACACAGGGGTTAGTGAACCTGATAAACAGATGTTGTTGGTTAGTGTTGCGTCAGGTAGTGAGAGGGGTCAGTCCCTGACAGATTTCATGGAAATGGGTCCCCAACAGTCCCAGGAGAGTAGGTCTGTGGGAGGGAAAAGGAGGATCCCGTGGCCAGAAGGTGGAAGGGATAGAGAGATTAGTGGGAGCCCATGGTTCAAGGTGAAGTGCTGGTGGAAACATACCCGGAAAAAGAAATGGGCCTACGCAGCGAATGGCTGGCACAGAGGTGTCCCATTCTTAGTGACTGGTTTATGTGTTCCTCCCTCCGGTGCGAAACAAGGGGGGAGTATAGGGAAATATAGGACCCTGTTAAGATCCAGGGTGGGACGTACCTGGAAGCGCACCCGAAAAAAAGGTTGGGCCTACGTGGCTGACAGCCAGCACAGAGGTGTCCCAACCATGATGGGTGCTGGTGTTCCTCCCTCCGGATCGAAACAAAGGGGGGGGATATGTAATAGTCCCTGTCACTGGGAAAAGGGATGGGATCTCTAACCCTGTGTCCATGTCTTATGGAGAGCCAGCAGGTTGTGTGCCCAGGTGCACACAGCCCATATAACGAGGGGCTAGTGAGAGCAGAGGGTGGAGGAAGGTGGAGTGTGTGTAGCTTGTTGCTACTGCTGTGTGAAGACAGACCTGTGTCTGGAGAGTGGTCTGCCCTGTGGGAGTCTGCAGCCTATGTAAAGGGGATTCTTTGCCCAGGGACTGGGAAAGGCTGGCCAGCCTTGAGAGTCGGGGAGACTGAGGAAGCCAGTGAGTCCAGGGGGCTGTAAAGAATTGGCAAATCTTTTGAGAGCAAGCAGAGGAACTGCTGACAAGAGAGCCAGGTGGCTTGGTATGTTTTCCTTATTTTTGGAGTGCTTAATGAAGTTAAACCCCTGCGTGGGAATCCTGAATGGACCTTTTTGCTTTTGTTTTTCGGTTTAATAAACGTGGGCTACCAGGCCCTTAACTATAATGCCTGTCTGATGTGGACTCACTGCACTAAAAACGCATTTATCGCTTGAGCTAAATACCCCAAACATTACAATATATATATATATATATATATATATATATATATATATATATATATATATATATATATATATATATATATATATATATATATATATATATATATATATAAAGTCAGGTCCATAAATATTGGGACATAAACACAATTATAATCTTTTTGGCTCTATACACCACCACAATGGATTTGAAATGAAAGGAACACAATGTTCTTTAACTGCAGACTTTCAGCTTTAATTTGAGGGTATTTACATCCAAATCTGGTGAACGGTGTAGGAATTACAACAGTTTGTATATGTGTCTCCCACTTTTTAAGGGACCAAAAGTAATGGGACAGATTAACAATCATCCATCAAACTTTCACTTTTTAATACTTGGTTGCAAATCCTTTGCAGTCAATTACAGCCTGAAGTCTGGAATGCATAGACATCACCAGACGCTGGGTTTCATCTCTGGTGATGCTCTGCCAGGCCTCTACTGCAACTGTCTTCAGTTCCTGCTTGTTCTTGGGGCATTTTCCCTTCAGTTTTGTCTTCAGCAAGTGAAATGCATGCTCAATCGGATTCAGGTCAGGTGATTGACTTGGCCATTGCATAACATTCCACTTCTTTCCTTTAAAAAAACTCTTTGGTTGCTTTTGCAGTATGCTTCGGGTCATTGTCCATCTGCACTGTGAAGCGCCATCCAATGAGTTCTGAAGCATTTTGCTGAATATGAGCAGATAATATTGCCCGAAACACTTCAGAATTCACCCTGCTGCTTTTGTCTGCAGTCACATCATCAATAAATACAAGAGAACCAGTTCCATTGGCAGCCATACATGTCCACGCCATGACACTACCACCACCATGCTTCACTGATGAGGTGGTATGCTTTGGATCATGAGCAGTTCCTTTCCTTCTCCATACTCTTCTCTTCCCATCACTCTGGTACAAGTTGATCTTGGTCTCATCTGTCCATAGGATGTTGTTCCAGAACTGTGAAGACTTTTTTAGATGTTGTTTGGCAAACTCTAATCTGGCCTTCCTGTTTTTGAGGCTCACCAATGGTTTACATCTTGTGGTGAACCCTCTGTATTCACTCTGGTGAAGTCTTCTCTTGATTGGTGACTTTGACATACATACACCTACCTCCTGGAGAGTGTTCTTGATCTGGCCAACTGTTATGAAGGGTGTTTTCTTCACCAGGGAAAGAATTCTTCGGTCATCCACCACAGTTGTTTTCCGTGGTCTTCTGGGTCTTTTGGTGTTGCTGAGCTCACCAGTGCGTTCTTTCTTTTTAAGGATGTTCCAAACAGTTGATTTGGCCACACCTAATGTTTTTGCTATCTCTCTGATGGGTTTGTTTTGTTTTTTTCAGCCTAATGATGGTTTGCTTCACTGATAGTGACAGCTCTTTGGATCTCATATTGAGAGTTGACAGCAACAGATTCCAAATGCAAATAGCACACTTGAAATGAACTCTGGACCTTTTGTCTGCTCCTTGTAAATTGGATAATGAGGGAATAGCACACACCTGGCCATGGAACAGCTGAGCAGCCAATTGTCCCATTACTTTTGGTCCCTTAAAAAGTGGGAGGCACATATGCAAACTGTTGTAATTCCTACACCGTTCGCCTGATTTGGATGTAAATACCCTCAAATTAAAGCTGAAAGTCTGCAGTTAAAGCACATCTTGTTTGTTTCATTTCAAATCCATTGTGGTGGTGTATAGAGCCAAAAAGATTAGAATTGTGTTGATGCCCCAATATATATATAATATATATATATATATATATATATATATCCCTTACAATTAGTATTTGAATAAATAGTACAATAGACTGTGATTCCAAGAAGGAAACAAATCAAACACAGAAATTTCTTTAATTTAGTAATTTTTGCAGTGGCTGGTGTGGATCCAGGTGACGTTTCCTTCAAGTTTTGCACAACTGTACATAGATGCTGTATTGAGTCTCCAAACATTTCCTTATATAAAAATGTCTCTTAACAATCCACAAGTCATCTGGCTTTAGTGACACCATTATGAAAGAGATGCTGGTATCCCTGCAGGGATCTATGCACAGGGATCTGATGGAATGTGTCTCGCAAATGAAGTCAGATATAGCTGAAGTGGGGGACCGCATCAGTCATGTTGAAAACAAGATGGCAGAATTTGTGTCGACCCACAATGAACTAGATGATGCGCACAATGATAAAGATGAAGAAATGGAGGTACCTAAATTTGTGTCTATAAATGCTCATGGTTTTAACAGTCCGTTCAAACGAAGGGTCATGTTGCAAGAGGCAAAGTCAGTAAAAGGAGATGTCTTGTGCATACAGGAAACTCATTTTGCACAGCACAAACAGCCCCTATGCACAAACAAACTATTCCCCCAGATATTCGTGAAGTGTTAATCACCATCAGTCATGCTATTGCATGACATTACATATATTACATTATCAAGGACAAAGCGGAGAGATTTATTATACTTATCTGCGTGCGAACTCAACAATGTTATGTACACTTTGATTAATCTTTATGCTCCCAATCATGGACAAATACACTTTCTACATTCCCTGAAAAAAAAAGTAGATAAACTTAAGAAAGGCTTTCTGCTGTACTGCGTACCCAACAAACAAATGGACTGCTCCACTCCTCATCGTTCTGCATGGAGGGAACTTCAACCCTTTCTACATACTTCTGACCTATATGATATGTGGCGCTGTGTCAACTCTAGGGAAAAAGATTAACTTATTATTCAGTTCCTCACAATTCCTATTCAAGAGTAGTTTTTTTTTGTTTCTGAATTACCGCTTCTACAAAATGTTATTTCAGTCAATATTCATTCAATCACAACGTCTGATTAGGCACCGGTCTCGCTGACTATCAAAGAACGTGATAATGCAGCACCCATGCATCTGTGGTGCAACAACACGGCTATATTGTATAACCCAAAATACAAGTATAACTGCCTGATCAGATCAATGATTTTTTTCCAATGCAATGATGTACCAGAAACTACTATCTTTCCTCTGTGGCGCGCCCACAAAGCGTATAGTAGATGTTTGCTACTCCAGGTAGCATCAAGGAAAAAGACATTGACATTGACAAAAGACATTGACTTCACTATTAACTAAACTCAAATCCCTTGAAATGCAGCACAAATCCAACCCTACTCCTACTGTACATTCTGTACTATTCCAAAGCAGACAGGATGTTTGTATGCACTTAATCTCTGATCACCAGACATATCTGCACAGACTCAAAGCAACCCACTACACACAGGGGAATAGAGCTGGTAAATTTGTAGCTGCTTATATCCGTAGGAAACAGCACAAAATGAAACTTTCCCATATAATTGATCCCAACACAGCCAAGCCAGTACACCACCCTACAGACATTGCCATCGCATTTTGCAAATACTATAAACAACTATATAACTTAAAGTTAGATCCCTCAACACCCCAACCTACCGATACAGATATTACTAACTTCCTTTGATCTGTTAAATTCCCGTCTATAGATGCTACTATGTTGCAGACTTTAAATTCTGACATATCAGACAAAGAAATTCTCCACGCCACTCATTCACTACCTCCCAACAAATCACCAGGAGCAGACGGCTTCTCAGCTGAGTATTACAAGGCCTTCAAGAACATATTAGTCCCACACATGTGCAAACCCTTCAATAAGGCAATCTCCTCCACCTCCTTCCCCGAAGAGATGCTCCAGGCAGTTATAGTGGCCCTACCAAAACCAGGGGAAAAAACAGACACCCCCCAAAACTTTTGGCCTATATCCCTCCTCAATACTGATTTAAAAATCTATGCGAAAATCTTGGCCAACAGATTAGCGGAATTTACCCCCCCATTTAAAAAAAGCGGATCAAGTTTGATTTGTGAAGGGACGGCAGGCCCCAGATGGCACCCGTAGAATGTACAATCTTCTCAAAATTGCAGAGACTCGGAAGGTGCCCACAGTGTTCCTAACGCTAGATGCTGAAAAAGTGTTTGAACGGGTTCACTGGGGGTACCTGAAAGTGACACTCAGCAAATTTGGTTTCATAGGACCTATCTACTCAGTGATTTCGGCACTGTATACTGTGCTGACTGCATGTGTATACACATTTAATGCTATGTCAGATAAATTCTACATTACTAATGGTACTCGTCAAGGGTGCCCTCTATCCCCTTTGATTTTCTCACTGGTGATGGAGCCCCTGGCGGAAACTATTAGGCTAGACACTCTCATCAAAGGCATACGAGTATCTGACATGGACCACAAAATTGGCCTATTTGCAGATGATGTGGTATTGACCCTAACTTCACTAATTACCTCCCTAGATAGGATACAATGATTTTTACATCACTTTGAGACTGTGTTGTACTATAAGCTTAACGTTGCCAAATCCTCTATCCTTCCTATACACCTGCCCACCCCATCTCTAAACAAATTAAAAAACTTACATTTAAATTTCAGTGGGCTACCAAATATCTTCAATACCTAGGGATTACCCTTCCCTTCCCCTCTAACACCACATATGAAAATAACTACCCTACCCTAGTAAACACAATTAAAAACGACCTAGAGCATATCTCTTCCCACAAATTTACCTGGTTAGGGAAAATAGCTGCCTTAAAAATGACATTGTTGCCAAAAATAATCTACTATATCCGCACTATCCCCATACGAATAAATCCTTTTTTACCACAGTCAAAAAAATGTTCCGGAAATTTATATGGGCTGGTAAAAAAGCGAAGCTTTCATATCCTACTACTTACACAAAGATAAAGAGGGGGAGCAGGGTTTCCCAGCTTGCGCAAATATTATCATGCAGCTTTGCTGGATCAGGTAAAGTCATGGTCTGACCAGGAGACTGATCAATTATGGGTACAAATAGAAAGAGCAATAGTCTCACAATGAGATCTGCCTTAACTTTTACTAGCAACATTAACTCAGAGACCATTATTCTACCCCAAGTTCCCTTCCATCGATGCTACGTTATTTGCTTGGGGAGCTCTACATCAACAAACCAACCACAATAAGCCTTTACACAGGAAAGACCCCAGTGGGAGCTTACAAAAACCTTATCCCCTCCTTCAAAATGAATAGAGGATCCCTAACAAAAGAAACCACATATAAACAGCTATTATCAAAATGCCCCACTATTGCATCTTATGCAGACATCCAACTACACCATTACCATATTAAAGACCCAGATTCCTACTGCACTCTACAACCAGACATATGGGAATACTTGACCACTTCATTTCCCAACCTAAAGGCCTTTCATGGTATTACCGAAAACTACAAAACAATTATAGCCATACCAAAACCTCAAGTATGATTAATTGGGTAAAGGATCTTAAGGCAACGTGTGCTCTGACTGAATGGAATAAAGCAATACAATCTACCTATAAACACTCCCATTGCATGAACCATTGGGGCTTAGCCCTGAAACTATTACACAGGAGTTATTTAACACCACTAAGACTGTCACACATTCTTAAGGAAGCTTCTGGCCTTTTTTGGAGAGACTGTGGTTCCAAAGGAACTTTATTTCACTTAGAGCCCTTTCACACTGGGGCGGTTTGCAGGCGCTAATAATAGTGCCTGCAAACCGACCCGAAAGTGCCGCTGCTGTGTATCCAGTGTGAAAGCCCCGAGGGCTTTCACACTGGAGCGATGCACTGGCAGGATGGTAAAAAAAGTCCTGCCAGCAGCATCTTCGGAGCGGTGAAGGAGCGGTGTGTATACCGCTCCTTTACCGCTCCTGCCCATTGAAATCAATGGGACGGCGCGGCTATACCGCCGGCAATGGGCCTCTGCAGAGGCGCTTTGCAGTGGTATTTAACCCCTTCTCGGCCGCTAGCGGGGGATAAAACCGCCCCGCTAGCGGCCACATACCGACGGTAAAACGCTGCTAATAATAGCGGCGTTTTACCGCCGACGCCGACGCCGCCCCCCGCCCCAGTGTGCAAGGGCTCTTAATGTGGGAATGTAAATCTGCAAGGAGCTTCTGGAACTCAATATTCTCCTTGTTAGCAACACTCACAGGAAATATCCTCCCTCCCAAACTCACTTTAGCCCTACCTAACCTTGGTATTGATAATATACCCATACAACACCGATGCATAATCATTCACGTCCTCATAGTAGCACGTCTAACCATTACCTCAATCTGGAAGACGGATAAAGCATCCCCTCTTAACAGATGTGATAAATATAGTAAAATCCTAGCATCTTTATGAAAAATTCTTTGCTTATACCTCTAACTCAATCTCCCAATTTTCAGAAAAATGGTTCCATGGGTCGCAAGGATTCAAGAGGAAACAATGGAATTTTAACCAGTATAAAACGTAATGATGTTTAATAACATACTAATGCTGGTAAACTTTAATCTTAATTTTTATTTACTTTTTTCCTGTTGTTCTGTATTATTATTGTTTTAACTTCTTATGATTTTTCCTCTTGGTATGACATTTCCCAGTCATATACGTTCTTACCTTACTGTTACTTTTACATTGTGGTCATAATCATATGAGTTTTTCCAATCCATAGAATAACAATATGTAAACATAGTCAATAATATAGCTGATTAAATCTTGAGATATGATTGTTAACTATCCTACTGCTATGTGTACTAGGATAATGTTATATCTTGATAAACTCTACTCTTTAATAAAAAATAATGGAATGAAAAATGTTTTCTTCTGTTACTCTCTGTAGATTCTGCACTCTGTACTGACAAATTACTTCTGATAACACTTTTTACTGTGGCCTTTGCAGTAGCATTTGCCACTGGACATCCAGAAAACAGGTCTATAAAGACAAAATGCATACTTGTAAGATCTTGACTTGGGCATCTGGATATATCTTTATGTAATCTCTGGAAGGGATGTTCAGCTTTTGGTAACACCTTTGGTAACAGGTAAAACAAGAAGTGGTATGTTAAAAAAACAACTGTGGTGATCCCTGGCTCTATCCCACGCTCATTTACTAAGGCAGTGGCTGCGTTTGATGGGCATAATGACTGCATATGATGTGCACAATTCCCTGCATTTAATGGGCACAAGTGGCTGCATATTATGGGCACAGTGGCTGCATATTATGGGCACAGTGGCTGCATATTATGGACACAGTGGCTACGTATGATGGGCACAAGTGGCTGCATATAATGGGTACAAGTGGCTGCATTTGATGGGCACAAGTGGTTGCATATGATTTGAACAGTGGCTGCATTTGATGGGCACAAGTCGCTGCATTTGATGGGCACAAGTGACTGCATATTATGGGCACAAGTGGATGCATATGATGGGCACAAGTGGCTGAATTTGATGGGCACAAGTGGTTGCATATGATTGGTAAAGTGGCTGCATTTGATGGGCAAAAGTGGCTGCAAATACTGGGCACAAGTGGCTGCATATTATGGGCCAAGTGGCTGAATTTGATGGGCACACATGGCTGCCTATGATGGGCACAGTAGCTGCATTTGATGGGCATAATGGCTTCATTTAATGGGCACAAGTCGCTGCATTTGATGGGCACAAGTGGCTGTATATTATGGGCACAGTGGCTGCATAGTATGGGCTCAAGTGGCTGCATATGATGGGTGCAAGTGGCTGCATTTGATGGGCACACGTGGTTGCATATGATTGGTACAGTGGCTGCATTTGATGGGCAAAAGTGGCTGCAAATACTGGGCACAAGTGGCTGCATATTATGGGCACAAATGAATTGGATGGGTGTGAATGCGCTATTCCTATCTTTACATCACTTGTGATAATATGTGATCAAAAAGATTAATAGATAAATAACTGTATCAATTAATAATACAATTAACCATCTCCTGCGTGCAAACAGAATACATAAAAAACACAATTCAAACAAATATATATAAACCAATATCCTTCTCTTGTGTGTGAATTACACAGAAAACCTGTAAAAACAGTTGAAGACCATGTGCCCCTCCTGTGCATATACACAATATTAGAGTCCCATAAATTCCATAAACCATAAAACCAAAAAACTTAAAAAATCCAAAAAAATCCAAAAAAAGGAAGAGAAATCCTTTTGCAAATGCTGTGACTGTATTGTGCTCTTGTATCTCTTCTTAATTATAAGTGACTTTGTGACCCACCACCACCTTGCAGATTGGCCACTCACCAGATACTGTAAATTGATGTGCCTTTGGTTCATTCATGGGATAACCACTCCACCTTAAAAGCCGCTCCACCTTAAATGCGCTCCACCTTATTACCACTTTTCATCAGCTATGCTATGGTTTTTCCTCATGTAGGATACATAAATAGGCGATCATAGCGTAATATGTTTAAAACATTTATTGAGTAAAAAACAAATCCAGATATCACACTCACATTTAAAGGTGCCTTTAGGCCGGCACTGAGCAAATCCAGCAGATAAGGAGAAGTTTTAAGCGGGTCCGTGGTCCGTGTATGGCCTCCACGTTTGGCTTGCGCCTCACCCCTCGTTCTCATGTGTGTTTCCGGCCGCTGCCCGGACGTTTGCAATCACCTGTTCCGAGAGATTACCCAGCAGCCTCTACGCGTTTCGCATCATCATATGCGTCATCAGGAAGCATCCTTTTACTGAAGGTACCAATATTTACTTATCTATTTTTCTCCCCCCTTCCCCCCACCCCCAGGAGAACAAAAAAAAAAAAAAAAACGGGGGGGGGATCCCCCCCATCCTCCCTCTCTTTCCCCCTCCACGATCCTCAAGCATCCATAATTGTCATGTACCTTTCTGTGTTCCTATACTCATGCCATCTTGCCCACGTCCTAGTATATTTATCTCACTGGCCTTCCATCAAGTTTCTTGCTTCTTCCATTCCTCTAACCCATTCTACCCTTATTATCCATTCCTTCATCCTTGGGGCTTCTACCCCCTTCCAATGACACGGGATCAGTGCTTTAGCCGCGTTTAAAAGGAATGGGGTTACTGACTTAGTGTATTGGGAGATCTCTCTTTCCGTGTCATGGAACAGACACGTCCAGGGATTTTTATTAACCTGCTCCCCCGTTATCTGTTGTATTTCGCCCAAGACTTCTCCCCAATATTTCTGGATTTTAGAACACTCCCACCAAAGGTGGGCAAGAGTGCCAATTTTTCCACATCCTCTCCAGCAAGTTGGTGAGGTCTCCGCATCGTATTCATGCACCTTCTGGGGCGTCCTATGCCATCATGCTATCGCTTTATAGGCCATTTCATGTATCCGGGAGTCTCTTGCCGTTAAATAAGTGACCGCATATAATGGGCACAAGTGGCTGCATATTCCGGGCACAAGTGGCTGCATTTGATGGACATAAGTGGCTGCATATAATTGGTACAAGTGGCTGCATATAATTGGTACAAGTGGCTGCATATTCCGGGCACAAGTGGCTGCATATGATGGGCACAAGTGGCTGCATATGATGGGCACAAGAGGCTGCATATGATGGGCACATGTGGCTGCATATGATGGGTAGAAGTGGCTGAATTTGATGGCACAAGTGGTTGAATTTAATGGGCACAAGTGGCTGCATATAATGGTTACAAGTGGCTGAATATGATGGGCACAACTGGCTGCATATGATGGGCACAGTGGCTGCCTTTGATGGGCATAATGACTGCATATGATGGGCACAATTCGCTGCATTTGATGGGCACAAGTGGCTGCATATTATGGGCACAGTGACTGCATATTATGGGCACAGTGACTGCATATTATGGACACAGTGGCTGCATATGATGGGCACAAGTGGCTGAATTTGATGGGCACACATGGCTGCCTATGATGGGCACAGTGGCTGCGTTTGATGGGCATAATGGCTGCATATAATGGGCACAAGTAGCTGCATTTAATGGGCACAGGTCACTGTATTTTATGGGCACAAGTGGCTGCATATGATGGGCACAAGTGGCTGCATATGATGGGCACAAGTGGCTGCATATGATGGGCATAAGTGGCTGCATTTGATGGGCACAAGTGGTTGCATATGATGGGTACAGTGGCTGCATTTGATGGGCAAAAGTGGCTGCATATTCTGGGCACAAGTGGCTGCATATTCTGGGCACAAGTGGCTGCATATGATGGGCACAAGTGGCTGCATTTTATTGGCACAAGTGGCTGCATATGATGGGCACAAGAGGCTGCATATGACGGACACAAGTGGCTGCATATGACGGACACAAGTGGCTGCATATGATGGGCACAAGAGTCTGCATATGACAGGCACATGTGGCTGCATATGATGGGCAGAAGTGCCTGAATTTGATGGCACAAGTGGCTGAATTTAATGGGCACAAGTGGCTGCATATAATGGGCACAAGTGGCTGCATGTACTGGGCACAAATGTCTGCATATGATGGGCACAAATGGCTGCATATGATGGGCACAAGAGGCTGCATATGAAGGGCACAAGTACCTGAATTTGATAGGCACAAGTGGCTGCATATGAAGGGCACAGTGGCTGCTTATGATGGGCACAAGTGGCTGCATATACTGAGCACAAGTGGCTGCATATACTGGGCACAAGTTGCTGCATATGATGGGCACAAGTGGCTGCATTTGATGGGCACAAGTGGCTGCATTTGATGGGCACAAATGGCTGAATATGATGGGCACAAATGGCTGAATATGACGGGCACACGTGGCTGCTAGTGATGAGCTTTGTGTTCAAGTCGAACGCATGTTCGACTCGAACATCGTTTGTTGGTCGTTCGCCAAATTACACATGTTATGGGCCGTTCGCACCAAATTCGAATGGCGCATCACGGCCCATAATTCACTGCGGCATCGCAGTGCATTGCTGGCTGATGATTGGCGAAGCATGCACTATGACCCGCATGCTTGGCCAATCACAGCGCCGTCTGCACAGAGAGCTGTAATTGGCCAAAGCCAGGGAGGCTTTGGCCAATTATGGCTCAGCAGGTTTAGTACACGCCCCACACTATATAAGGCCGCCTGCAGAGAGTTAGATAGACAAAGAGACAGTGTCATTTGATTTAAGTTAGACAGAGTAGGCAGGTCGCGTTTAATGGGCATAATGGCTTTATATAATGGGCACAAGTCGCTGCATTTGATGGGCACAAGTGGCAGTATATTATGGGCACAGTGGCTGCATATTATGGGCACAAGTGGTTGCATATGATGGGCACAAATGGCTACATATGATGGGCACAAGAGGCTGCATATGACGGGCAGAAGTGGCTGAATTTGATGGCACAAGTGGCTGAATTTTATGGGCACAAGTGGCTGCATATAATGGTTACAAGTGGCTGAATATGATGGGCACAAATGGCTGCATATGATGGGCACAGTGGCTGCGTTTGATGGGCATAATGACTGCATATGATGGGCACAATTTGCTGCATTTGATGGGCACAAGTGGCTGCATATTATGGGCACAGTGGTTGCATATTATGGGCACAGTGGCTGCATATTATGGACACAGTGGCTGCATATTATGGACACAGTGGCTGCATATGATGGGCACAAGTGGCTACATATAATGGGTACAAGTGGCTGCATTTGATGGGCACAAGTAGTTGCATATGATTTGCACAGTGGCTGCATTTGATGGGCACAAGTTGCTGCATTTGAGGGGCACAAGTGGCTGCATATTATGGGCACAAGTGGCTGCATATGATGGGCACAAGTGACTGCATTTGACAGGCACAAGTGGCTGCATATGATGGGCACAAGTGGCTGCATTTTAAGGGCACAACTGGCTGCATATAATGGGCACAAGTGGCTGAATTTGATGGGCACACATGGCTGCCTATGATAGGTACAGTGGCTGCATTTGATGGACATATGTGGCTGCATATAATGGGCACAAGTGGCTGCATATTCCGGGCACAAGTGGCTGCATATGATGGGCACAAGAGGCTGCATATGACGGACACAAGTGGCTGCATATGACGGGCACAAGTGGCTGCATATGATGGGCACAAATGTCTGCATATGATGGGCACAAGAGGCTGCATATGATGGGCACATGTGGCTGCATATGATGGGTAGAAGTGGCTGAATTTGATGGCACAAGTGGCTGAATTTAATGGGCACAAGTGGCTGCATATAATGATTACAAGTGGCTGAATATGATGGGCACAGTGGCTCCCTTTGATGGGCATAATGACTGCATATGATGGCCACAATTCGCTGCATTTGATGGGCACAAGTGGCTGCATATTATGGGCACAGTGGCTGCATATTATGGGCACAAGTGGCTGAATTTGATGGGCACACATGGCTGCCTATGATGGGCACAGTGGCTGCGTTTGATGGGCATAATGGCTGCATATAATGGGCACAAGTCGCTGCATTTGATGGGCACAAGTGGCTGTATATTATGGGCACAGTGGCTGCATATTTTGGCCACAAGTGGCTGCATATGATGGGCACAAGTGGCTGCATATGATGGGCACAAGTGGCTGCATTTGATGGGCACAAGTGGTTGCATATGATGGGTACAGTGGACGCATTTGATGGGCTAAAGTGGCTGCATATGCTGGGAACAAGTGGCTGCATATTATGGGCACAATTGGCTGCATTTGATGGACATAAGTGGCTGCATATAATGGGGACAAGTGGCTGCATATTCTGGGCACAAGTGGCTGCATATGATGGGCACAAGTGGCTGCATTTTATTGGCACAGTGGCTGCGTTTGATGGGCATAATGACTGCATATGATGGGCACAATTTGTTGCATTTGATGGGCACAAGTGGCTGCATATTATGGGCACAGTGGCTGCATATTATGGACACAAGTGGCTGAATTTGATGGGCACACATGGCTGCCTACGATGGGCACAGTGGCTGCGTTTGATGGGCATAATGGCTGCATATAATGGGCACAAGTCACTGCATTTGATGGGCACAAGTGGCTGTATATGATGGGCACAAGTGGCTGCATATGATGGGCACAAGTGACTGCATTTGACAGGCACAAGTGGCTGCATATGATGGGCACAAGTGGCTGCATTTTAAGGGCACAACTGGCTGCATATAATGGGCACAAGTGGCTGAATTTGATGGGCACACATGGCTGCTTACGATAGGTACAGTGGCTGCATTTGATGGACATATGTGGCTGCATATAATGGGCACAAGTGGCTGCATATTCCGGGCACAAGTGGCTGCATATGACGGGCACAAATGTCTGCATATGATGGGCACAAGAGGCTGCATATGGTGGGCACATGTGGCTGCATATGATGGGTAGAAGTGGCTGAATTTGATGGCACAAGTGGCTGAATTTAATGGGCACAAGTGGCTGCATATAATGATTACAAGTGGCTGAATATGATGGGCACAGTGGCTCCCTTTGATGGGCATAATGACTGCATATGATGGGCACAATTCGCTGCATTTGATGGGCACAAGTGGCTGCATATTATGGGCACAGTGGCTGCATATTATGGGCACAAGTGGCTGAATTTGATGGGCACACATGGCTGCCTATGATGGGCACAGTGGCTGCGTTTGATGGGCATAATGGCTGCATATAATGGGCACAAGTCGCTGCATTTGATGGGCACAAGTGGCTGTATATTATGGGCACAGTGGCTGCATATTTTGGCCACAAGTGGCTGCATATGATGGGCACAAGTGGCTGCATATGATGGGCACAAGTGGCTGCATTTGATGGGCACAAGTGGTTGCATATGATGGGTACAGTGGACGCATTTGATGGGCTAAAGTGGCTGCATATGCTGGGAACAAGTGGCTGCATATTATGGGCACAATTGGCTGCATTTGATGGACATAAGTGGCTGCATATAATGGGGACAAGTGGCTGCATATTCTGGGCACAAGTGGCTGCATATGATGGGCACAAGTGGCTGCATTTTATTGGCACAAGTGGCTGCATTTTATTGGCACAAGTGGCTGCATATGATGGGCACAAGAGACTGCATATGATGGACACAAATGGCTGCATATGATGGGCACAAATGGCTGCATATGATGGGCACAAGTGGCTGCATATGATGGGCACATGTGGCTGCATATGATGGGCAGAAGTGGCTGAATTTGATGGCACAAGTGGCTGAATTTAATGGTTACAAGTGGCTGAATATGATGGGCACAAATGGCTGCATATGATGGGCACAGTGGCTGCGTTTGATGGGCATAATGACTGCATATGATGGGCACAATTTGTTGCATTTGATGGGCACATGTGGCTGCATATTATGGGCACAGTGGCTGCATATGATGGGCACAGTGGCTGCATATGATGGGCACAATGGTTGCATATGATGGGCGCAGTGGCTGCATTTGATAGGCACAAGTGGCTGCATATACTGGGCACAAGTGGCTAAATTTGATGGGCACAAGTGCAGGGCTGTGTTTTGGCCTAGGCCGACAAGGCCTAGGCCTAGGGCGGCACTTTGTGGGGGGCGGCAAAAAAAGCCACCCCCCCGCATGAGAGAAAGTCCCCCCACCCGATTCCCGGCTCCCGCGGCCGCCCCCGCACACATGCAGCCCACGGCGGCCGCCTTGCTGTAGCGGCGCTGTTGTGTATGGGCGTGCTTGGCAGAGGGTGGAGGGGCGTGTGTATGGGCGTGCTTAGCAGTGCTCACGCCCCTCCACCCTCTGACAAGCACGCCCATACACAGAAGCGCCGCCCGCTACAGCAAGGCGGCTGCCGTGGGCTGCATGTGTGCGGGGGCAGGCGCGGGAGCCGGGAATCAGGAAGACGGGTGGGGGGACTTTCTCTCATGCGGGGGCGGCGTGTGACTCACGCCCCCATAAGCGGCCGATGACTGGCGGAGGTGGAGCCTTATGCTCTGCCTACCCTCCTCCACACTGCTTGACCTTTCTCCTCGGCACTGGGGCAGGGTCTGGCAGTGACGTCAGGAAGAGAGAAACAGAGAGAGAGGCACAAGGGAACCCAGGTAAAGTTATTGAATAAATTATAAAAGTTTTATGGGAACAGTGTTGGCATTTGATGGCACAGTGGCTACAATTGATGGGGCACAGTGACAGCGTTTGATGGGGCACAATGGCTGCATTTAAAGGCACAGTGGCTGCAAATGATGGGCACAGTGACAGCGTTTGATGGGGCACAATGGCTGCATTAAAAGGCACAGTGGCTGCAATTGATGGGGCACAGTGACAGCGTTTGATGGGGCACAATGGCTGCGTTTAAAGGCACAGTGGCAGCAAATGATGGGCACAGTGACAGCATTTGATGGGGCACAATGGCTGCGTTTAAAGGCACAGTGGCTGCAATTGATGGGGCACAGTGACAGCGTTTGATGGGGCACAATGGCTGCATTTGATGGCACAGTGGCTGCAAATGATGGGCACGGTGGCTGCATTTGGTGGGCACAGTGGCTGCATTTGGTGGGCACAGTGGCTGCGTTTGGTGGGCACAGTGGCTGCGTTTGGTGGGCACAGTGGCTGCGTTTGGTGGGCACAGTGGCTGCATTTGGTGGGCACAGTGGCTGCGTTTGGTAGGCACAGTGGCTGCGTTTGATGGCACAGTGGCTGCGTTTGATGGCACAGTGGCTGCGTTTGATGGGCACAGTGTCTGCATTTGGTGGGGCACAGTGGCTGCATTTGGTGGGCACAGTGGCTGCAATTGATGGGCACAGTGGCTGCGTTTGATGGCACAGTGCCTGCAATTGATGGCACAGTGGCTGCGTTTGGTGGGGCACAGTGTCTGCGTTTGGTGGGGCACAGTGTCTGCGTTTGGTGGGCACAGTGGTTGCGTTTGGTGGGCACAGTGGTTGCGTTTGGTGGGCACAGTGGCTGCGTTTGGTGGGAATAGTGGCTGCGTTTGATGGAACAGTGGCTGCATTTGATGGGGCACAGTGAGGCTGCAATTGATGTCTTTTTTTCTGAATTTCTTAGTTTGTTTGCACCCCCCCAAAAATTTTGAGCACCAGCCTCCACTGGCATGTGCAAAGTGCTCCATGCATGCTAAAATCAATGCAAACCCTTTAAACAGTCCACATTTAGTTGCAGTCTCCAGGGAGTGGGGAAGGGTACCTGTCAAAAACAGGTACCTGTTCCCCCCTCCCCCTTGAAAGGTGCCAAATGAGCCTAAAGAGGAAGGGGTGTGGTTTACAGATGATAGGGTGGGTCTTAAACAGGAAGGGGTGTGGCCTTGGCAGCAAGGGGTGGGTCGTATTTAAATTAGGGGGTGCGCGAGTTTAGTCAGGCCTAGGGCAGCACAAAACCTAAATACACCACTGCACAAGTGGCTGCGTATGATGGGCACAAGTGGCTGCATTTGACAGGCACAAGTGGCTGCATATGTGGGCACAAGTGGCTGAATTTTATGGGCACAAGTGGCTGCATATGATGGGCACAGTGGCTGCATATGATGGGCACAGTGGCTGCATATGATGGGCACAAGTGGCTGCATGTACTGGGCACAAGTGGCTGCATATGATGGGCACAAGTGGCTGCATTTAATGGGCACAAATGTCTGCATATGATGGGCACAAATGGCTGCATATGATGGGCACAAGAGGCTGCATATGAAGGGCACAAGTACCTGAATTTGATGGGCACAAGTGGCTGCATATGATGGGCACAGTGGCTGCATATGATGGGCACAAGTGGCTGCATATACTGGGCACAAGTGGCTGCATATACTGGGCACAAGTGGCTGCATATACTGGGCACAAGTTGCTGCATATGATGGGCACAAGTTGCTGCATATGATGGGCACAAGTGGCTGCATTTGATGGGCACAAATGGCTGAATATGATGGGCACAAGAGGCTGCATTTGACGGACACACGTGGCTGCTAGTGATGAGCTTCTTGTTCAAGTCTAATGCATGTTCGACTCGAACATCGTTTGTTGGTCGTTCGCCAAATTACAAATGTTATGGGCCGTTCACACCAAATTCGAATGGCGCATCATGGCCCATAATTCACTGCAGCATTGCAGTGCATTGCTGGCTGATGATTGGCCAAGCATGCACTATAACCCGCATGCTTGGCCAATCACAGCGCCGTCTGCACAGAGAGCTGTAATTTGCCAAAGCCAGGGATGCTTTGGCCAATTATGGCTCAGCAGATTTAGTACACGCCCCACAATATATAAGGCCGCCTGCAGAGAGTTAGATAGACAAAGAGACAGTGTCATTTGATTTAAGTTAGACAGAGTAGGCAGGTCGAGTCAGTTCGCTGCACTTACAGTGTATTGTGTATTTATATATACAGTACCTGACCGCGAGATTGTGTTTCCAGCGCAAACCCATCTGGCTCTTTTCCCGTGCTTGCTCAATCATCGGGAAAGGAAAACTGGCTTTTCCTTTCGTGATGAGCGATGGGCAGTGCTGACAGCTGTCTGGTATGAATGATGAGGGGGAACACCGCACCAAATTTTAAATAAAAACCCGGCATGGGTTCCACCCCATTGGCATACCAGGCCCCTAGGACCGGTATGGATTTTAAGGGGAACGGTGTTGGGGTCCCCCCCAAAATCCATTTTAGACCCTTATCCGAGCACGCAGCCTGGCCGGTCAGGAAAGGGGGTGGGGACGAGCGAGCCCCCCCATGAACCGTACCAGGTCGCATGCCCTCAACATGAGGGGGTGGGCGCTTTGAGGCAGGGGGGTCCCTATGTTGATGAGGACAAGGGCCTCTTCCCGACAACCCTTGCTGTTGGTTGTCGGGGTCTGAAGGCGGAGGGCTTATCGAAATCCAGGAGCGGGCCCCAGATCCCGGCCCCCCATCCTATGTGAATGAGTATGGGGTACATTATACCCCTACCCATTCACCTAGGAAAAAAGTGTCAATAAAAAAACACACTACACAGTTTTTTTAAAGTAATTTATTAGTCAGCTCCAGGGGTCTTCTTCAAACTTCGGGGGTCTTCTTCCGACTATCTCCGGCCTCTTTTCTCGGTGTCTGGCCTTTTCTCCCGTTCTCCGGATCTTCTGCCGGGCTCCTCCGCTATCTTCTGCTCTTTTGCCGGCTCTTTTGCTAGTGGTGGCCCGGTCTTCTTCGCCGCCTTGTTCCTTCTTCTCTTCTTCCGATGTTGACACAATGCTCTCTCTCCCAGTAATGCTGTGTGAGCGGTGCGCGATTACCTATATAGGCATGGGGTGTGACCCCACCCCCTTATGACATCACAGTCCCAGGGCATGATGGGACGGTGATGTCATAAGGGCGGGGTCACCAGGTGACATCACCTGGTGACCCCGCTCCATGCCTATATAAGTCATCGCACACCGCTCACACAGCATTACAGCAGGAGAGAATGTCATGTCAATATCGGAAGAAGAGAAGAAGGAACAAGACGGCGAAGAAGACCAGGCCACCACTAGCAAAAGAGCTGGCAAAAGAGCAGAAGATAGTGGAGGAGCCCCGAAGAAGATCCAGAGAGCGGGAGAAGTGGCCGGACACCGGGAGAAGTGGCCGGACACCGGGAGAAGAGGCCGGACACCGGGAGAAGAGGCCGGAGGGAGCGGAGAAGTCGTAAGAAGACCCCCGAAGTTGGAAGAATACCCCCAGAGCTGACTAATAAATTGTAGTGTGTTTTTTTATTGACACTTTTTTCCTAGGTGAATGGCTACTCATTCACATAGGGTGGGGGCCGGGATCTGGGGGGCTCCCGGATTCCGATAAGCCCTCCGCCCGCAGACCCCGACAACCAACGGCCAGGGTTGTCGAGAAGAGGCCCTTGTCCTCATCAACATGGTGCCCACCCCCCCATGTAGAGGGTATGCGGCCTGGTATGGTTCAGGAGGGAGGCGCTCACTCGTCCCCACCCCCTTTCCTGACCGGCCGGGCTGCGTGCTTGGATAAGGATCTGGTATGGATTTTGGGGGATCCCCATGCCGCTTTTTCAGCATTGGGAGTTCCCCTTAAAATTCATACCGGACCTAAGGGCCTGGTATGCCTCTGGGGGGAACCCATGGTGTTTTTTTATTTGAAATTTGGCACGGCGTTCCCCCTCATGATTCATACTAGACAGCTGTCAGCACTGCCCGTTGCTCATTGCGAAAGGAAAAAAACAGTTTTCCATTTCCCGATGAGCGAGCCAGCTCGGCGCTGGCTCCCGAGATGGGAATTGCATGTGTCAAATCTCGCTGATGCCAGCGGCGAGATTGACACAATATCACGGTCACCTACTGTATACATCCCAGGTGTTATGTGTGTGTATATATATATATATATATATATATATATATATATATATATATATATATATATATATATATATATATATATATATATATATATACACACACACACACTCTATTCAGTTTAGCTAGATCTGTTCCTGTTATTCTCTTCCTAATATGCTGACAGGCAGGCAGGTGTTTTTACAGTATTTACAGTTAGTGTACTATGTAACCCTGCACAGTTGCACCTATAGTATAGCTACCTGAAGCCAGGTGCTTGTGTGCTTCTTCTGATCCTATTAATAGCACAGGCAGGCTCTTGAAGTATTTCCAGTTAGTGTACTGTGTACCCTGCACAGTTGCACCTACAGTATAGCTACCTAAAGCCAGGTGCTTGTGTGCTTCTTCTGATCTTTTTAATAGCACAGGCAGGCTCTTGAAGTATTTCCCGTGGATGTACTGTGTACCCTGCACAGTTGCACCTACAGTATAGCTACCTGAAGCCGGGTGCTTGTATGCTTCTTCTGATCCTATTAATAGCACAGGCAGGCTCTTGAAGTATTTCCAGTTAGTGTACTGTGTACCCTGCACAGTTGCACCTAAAGTATAGCTACCCGAAGCCAGGTGCTTGTGTGCTTCTTCTGATCCTATTAATAGCACAGACAGGCTCTTGAAGTATTTCCAGTTAGTGTACTGTGTACCCTGCACAGTTGCACCTACAGTATAGCTACCTGAAGACAAGTGCAGGTGTTCTCATACTAATAATACTACAGACAGGCAGTTGATTCTGCTAGCTGCAGTATAATCAGTATGTATATACATCCCAGTTTTTTGCAGCTACATCTCAATGCAGGCCATTAGTATGTCATCTGGAAGGCCAACAAGGAGAGGCAGACAGTCATAGGGCAAGCAGGCTCTGTGTCTAGAGGCAACAGTACTGATCGTGGACACGGTGCATCCTCATCAGCACGTGGCCGTGGGACACGCTTGTCCTTTTTTGCGGCAGCTGGCCGTGTTGAGCCACAACATGTGGAAGACTTGGTCGAGTGGATGACCAAGCCGCACTCATCCTCCTCATCTTCTCTCATCCAGGCTCAGGGTACTTTGTCTGGCAAAGCAGCTGCCAATGCGCCCTCTTCCCTCGGCTCAATGGCATCAGTCACTCCTTCCCTAGCCTCACCATGTCCTCCTGAGGAGTCCCCTGAACTGTTTGACCACAGTGTTGGGTATATGCTCCAGGAGGATGCCCAGCGTTTTGAAGGCTCCGATGATGGTATTCAGCTAGAGGAAGGCAGTAACGTGAGCCAAGACAGAGGGGGTGCCCAAGAAGGACAGCAATCTGGCAGTCATGAGGAGTGAGGGGATGATGAGGTCATTGACTCAACGTGGGTGCCTGATAGGAGAGAGGAGGAGGAGGCACATCACCAACGAGGCAGGATGCCCTCCAGGGGCCAGCTTAAGGGCAGCACACTGACTGCATCACACCGCAGAGTTCTGCATGTGCCAGGCGCTGCTGTCTCTGCGCGTTGTTCCAAAAGTTCTTTGGTGTGGGCCTTTTTTGAGATGAGTGCATCAGATTGCACCACTGCTTTTTGCAACATATGTCTCAAGCGTATCTCGCGTAGCCAAAACATCTCCCGCTTGGGCACCACATGCTTGACCAGACATATGTTGACCTGCCATGCAGTTCGTTGGCAAGTGTACCTAAAAGACCCACACCAAAGAACAAAGAGAACCTATCCTTGCTCCTCATCAGCTGGGATCTCCAACCGCACTATCACAGCCAAGTACTTGTGGGCAATCTGCTATCGGTACACCAACTTGCTGACTAATGGTCCAGCAGACAGGGACGTTGCCAAAGTTTCATGGTGCATTGGGTGACTCTGTTGGCAGCTGGGATGGATGCAGGACAAGGTGCAGTAGTGTTGGAGGTTGTTCTGCCACCATGCCTCCAAAATGCTACTACTGGTGATTCTGACACACCTCTCTCCCCCACTACCCTCCTCTTCTTCTTCCTCCATGGCCTCCTCCTGTGTTTTGTCCTCTGAACCAGCGGTGCTCCATAGGGGTTCAAGGGGCTACGCAAGTGCGCAGGCCAAAAGATGCCATTTGGTGCTTGAACTGGTGTGCTTGGGGGACAGGAGCCACACTGGGGCAGAGATTATGTCAGCTCTGCAGGGGCAGGTTCAGAGGTGGTTGACGCCACGCCAGCTTAAGCCAGGAATGGTGGTTTGCGACAATGGCACCAACCTCCTATCCGCCCTCCGACAGGGACAACTGACCCATGTGCCCTGTTTGGCTCATGTCCTTAACTTGGTGGTGCAGCGGTTCTTGGGCAGGTACCCGGGCTTATAGGATGTCCTGAGGCAGGCCAGGAAAGTCTGTGGGCATTTCCACCAGTTGTATAATGCCAGTGCTCGGCTGGTTGACCTCCAAAAGGAATTTAATCTGCTCAAGAACTGCCTAATCTGTAACATGCCCACCAGGTGGAACTCAACGTTGGCCATGCTGCAGCGGCTGCACATGCAGCAGAGGGCCATCAGTGAGTACCTATGTGACTTTGGCACCAGGACAGGGTCAGGGGAGCTTGTTTTTTTTCCCCATGCCAGTGGGCCATGATCAGGGATGCATGCACTGTCCTGTCACCATTTGAGGAGGCCACAAGGATGATGAGCAGTGTCAGTGCATGCATCAGTGACACTGTCACCCTGTTGGAGCACACACTGCATGGAATAATGGACAGGGAACTTGAGGCAGAACAGAGGCAGGAAGAGGAGGACTTCCTTAGCTCTCAAGGCCCCTTTTATCCAGACAGTGTTCCTGCATGCCCGCCAATCACACAGGAAGAGGACGAGGAGGAGGAGGAGGATTGTGTCAGCATGGAGGAGTAGCCCGGCACTCAGCATAAGCAGCAGTCTTCAAGGGATCACTTACAGTCCCAAGAAAGCCATGAACTTGTACGTGGCTGGGAGGAGGTGGCTGCGGATCATGTCATCCTTAGTGACCTGGAGTACTCCAGACCGAATGCCTCAGCAAACCTACGCTGCATGGCCTCCCTGATCCTGCAAAGCCTGCGGAAGGATCCTCATATTCATGGTATCAAGGAGAGGGATCAATACTGGCTGGCAACCCTCCTTGATCCACGTTAAAAGGGTAAGTTGCGGACCTTATCTTGCCATCACAGAGGGAGCAGAGGATGAAACATCTTCAGGGGGCCTTGCAGAAAGATCTTTGCAAAGCGTTCCCAGACACTGGGAGGTTACAAACTCCTGTTCCTGGACAATGTGTTGCTGAGGCTTCGGTCAGTCAAAGAAGGAGCGGTGGAGAAGGTGGCTGACTGACCGATGCGTTCAGACAATTTTTTATTCTGCAGCCCCAAGGTATGATCGGTTCCAGCAACCATCGCCAGCGTCTGTTTTACATGGTGCAGGAATACCTAGGTGCAAGATCTGACTTGGACACCTTTCCCACCGAAAATCCTCTGGGTTGAGGATGGATCACTAGCCAGAGCTTGCACAGTATGCAATTGAGCTACTGGCCTGTCCTGCATCCAGTGTTGTTTCAGAATTCACATTCAGTGCTGCTGGAGGCTTTGTAACTGATCACAGGGTGCGACTGTCCACCGACTCGGTGGATCTACTTACCTTCATAAAAATGAATCAGTCTTGGATCACCACCAGCTACCAAGCACCTGATGCTGATGTAACCGAATATTTTTTTTTTAAATGTCAGATTCCTTCAAGACTCCCTATGCTGATGCTGAGTGACTATCCTGTTATGCTGAGTGACTATCTTCTTCCTCCTCAATGATCATGCTGATATCTTGTAAGAATATTTTTAGTTCTGGGCGCCACCACTGGCTAAGGCCCAATTTTTCTGCCCCTGTTTAACAGGGGCGTGTAATTACAATTTTTGATGCAATACTTTGTAGCAGGGCTCGTTCCTGCGCTCCAACTAGAATATCTGTGAGGGGTTGCAGTGTTGTGGCACCAGCACCAGTGCCTAAGGCCCAATTTTTCAGCCCCCGTTTAACAGGGTCATGTAATTACAATTTTTGATGCAATACTTTGCAGCAGGGCTCATTCCTGCACTCCAACTAGAGTATTTGTGAGGGGTTGCAGTGTTGTGGTACCATTGCCTAAGGCCCAATTTTTCTGCCCCTGTTCAGCAGGGACATGTAATTACAATTCTTGATCTAATATTTCACAGCAGGGCCTGTTTCTGCTCCCACCAAGAGTAACTGTGAGGACTTACAGTGGTGTGGCACCAGCACCACCACCACCACCACCACCACCACCAAAAGGCCCAATTTTTCTGCCCCTGTTCAACAGGTGCATGTAATTACAATTCTTGATCTAATATTTCACAGCAGAGCTCGTTCCACCGCCCACCAAGAGTAACTGTGAGGACTTACAGTGTTGTGGCACCAGCACTACCATCACCAAAGGCCCAATTTTTCTGACCCTGTTCAAGAGGGGCATGTAATTACAATTCTTGATCTAATATTTCACAGCAGGGCCCGTTCCAGCGCCCACCAAGAGTAACTGTGAGGACTTACAGTGTTGTGGCACCACCACCACCATCACTAAAGGCCCAATTTTTCTGACCCTGTTCAACAGGGGCATGTAATTACAATTCTTGATCTAATATTTCACAGCAGGGCCCTGTGAGGGCTTACAGCGTTGTGGCAACACCAACACCTAAAGCCCCAATTTCTGCAGAATATATAGGGCAGGCCCCTACTTTCAAACATCCAACTTACTAACGACTCTTACTTGCAAACGGAAGGAGACAACAGGAAGTGAGATAAAATCTACCTCTAGGAAGGGAAATTCTCTCCTGTAAGAGTTAATATGGGAAAAAATGTGTCTCCTCTTCACTGATGCTTTATCACCAATCCTTGTTTCACTAAAAAAAAACAACTTTTCCAAAAACATTTGTCATTGGGACAGAAAGTGAGGTGAAATCTTCTGAAGAGGAGCACAGACAGCTAAACAAATGTCATAGGGGTGATAACCCTTCCCTATGTTTGCCAAAAAGCTTAAAATAGATTTTTTGGCTGGAGCTAAACACTGTACCAGTTCAAAATTACAAACAGATTCTACTTAACAACAAACCTACAGTCCCTATCTTGTTTGCACCGCCTGTATACTGCTGTTCAGAGGGCCTGGGGCCCCAAGCCTTTCCTTTTTTTAATTCAGGTGCCGGGTTCCCCTTAATATCCATACAAGACCCAAAGGGCCTGGTAATGGACTGGGGGGGTACCCATGCCGTTTGTCTCACTGATTTTCATCCATATTACCGGGACCCGACATTACATTAAAGCCGTAAGCAGTTTTAAATGACTTTTATTCCTTTAAAAATGTCATTTTGTGCAGGAACTGTTCTAAGCACGGGAAACATGCACCACTTTACAGGCATACTATAGACACCCCACAGGTGCGATATTTAAAGGAATATTTCACTTTTTGTTCACTTTAAGCATCATTAAAATCACTGCTCCCGAAAAAACTGACGTTTTTAAAACTTTTTTTTGCATTGATACATGTCCCCTGGGGCAGGACCCAGGTCCCCAAACCCTTTTTAGGACAATACCATGCAAATTAGCCTTTAAAATTAGCACTTTTGATTTTGAGCGTTCGAGTCCCATAGACTTCAACGGGGGTTCTAACGTTCGTGTGAAGTTTCAGTTCATTCGCAGGCTCTGGTGCAAACCGAACCGGGGGGTGTTCGGCTCATCCCTAGTGGCTGCATATGATGGGCACAAGTGGCTGCATATGATGGACACAAGTGGTTGAATTTGATGGGCACAAATGGCTGCATATGATGGGCACAGTGGCTGTGTTTGATGGGCATAATGGCTGTATATTATGGGCACAAGTGGCTCCATTTAATGGGCACAAGTGGCTGCATTTGATGGGCACAAGTGGCTGCATATGATGGGTACAAGTGGCTGAATTTGATGGGCACAAGTGGCTGCATATGATGGGCACAAGTGGCTGAATTTGATGGGCACAAATGGCTGCATATGATGGGCACAAGTGGCTGCGTATACTGGGCACAAGTGGCTGCATATGATGCGCACAAGTGGCTCCATTTGATGGGCACAAATGGCTGCATATGATGGGCACAAATGGCTGCATATGATGGGCACAAATGGCTGCATATGATGGGCACAAGAGGCTGCATATGATGGGCACAAGTGGCTGCATATGATGGGCACAAGTGGCTGAATTTGATCGGCACAAATTGCTGCATATGATGGGCACAGTGGCTGCGTTTGATGGGCATAATGGCTGCATATGATGGGCACAGTGGCTGTGTTTGATGGGCACAATGGCTGCAGTTTATGAGCACAGTGGCTGCATTTGATGGGCACAGTGAGGCTGCAATTGGTGGGGTGGTTCAGTATTTTTCAGTTTGTTTGCACCCCCCAAAAATTTTGAGCACCAGCCCCCACTGTGTACGAGGCTTTAAATTTTATGGTGCTGACAGATTAGTCTATCCACTATAGTTTACATATAGGTTTTTCCCTTAGTTAAGTTTTTTCTAGCGCAGCGTCAGCCTTTGGGCTTCTTTTTTCACGTTTACTGTGTTTACTGGCAAACCCAAGAAATTATCCAACGGTATGCTCAGCTTTTCACAGTGGCAAACAGAGATCAGATAGTCTCTGATCACCTCTATGGTCTTGAAGGACCAGAACAAAGTCATGACATCACTTCCGGTTTAATACAGTAAACAAGTAAAAATTTTCTTTTTCTTTTTTTTTTAAAGCAAAAGAATACATTTTATTTATCTTTACTTTTATAGGTAAAGGAGATATTTGGGGTTTAATAGACCCCAGATCTCTTCCTAAAGAGGACCTGTCATCCCTTATTTGTATTACAAGGTATGTGTACATTCCTTGTAATAAGAATGAAAGTGAAAAGTGATAAAAAAAAAGAAAATTGAAGCGCCACTATTCCTCTGCACTCACTCTCAGAACCAAATGCATACATAAGTCGTGCACACAGTATTTGCATGACACATGATGAGAGCAATAATTCTAGTGCTAAACCTCCTCTGTAACTCCAAACTGGTAACCTGTAAACATTTTTAAAGTGATGCCTATGGAGATTTTTTAAGTGCCAAAGTTTGTCGCCATTCGATGAGCGTGCGCAATTTTAAAAATGTGACATGTTAGGTATCTATTTGGCGTAACATCATCTTTCATATTTTACCATAAAATTGTTTTATATATTGTATTATATATTGTGTTTTTATTGCATTAATATTCATTAAAGTTTTTTGTTTTTTTCAAAAAAGCTGCGCTTGAAAAACCTTGGCGCAAGTACCGTGTGACATAAAATATTGCAACAATCGCCATAGGAAAAAATACTGATTTAAACCTTGGACTGCTATGAACTTTCACATATCATTTACACGTTTTTTGTTGTCTCTGTCAGTTTTTTAGTTCCTGTTTTGAAATTTTTATTACATTGCAGCCTGCAGTTCCATGTTATTGTTTGAACAGCCTCACCAACATCGCCTCATGTGTTCTGATAACCTCATTGGAGGAGCCTGGAAACCACCTAATCATATTACATCAGATTAGGGTTATAAAAGACTCAAAACTCACACACATTCCAATAAACCTTCCCAACAACACTTCTACCATCATCTGATTACTGGTACAGCCATTTCCATTCTGTCTTCTGTATATCTGAGCTAAACCTCTTCAGAAGTCTTACTACTGTATTCTGTTTTACCAGATTTACATGTTGGGAGATAAGCGGTGACCTACCTTCATCTCCAATGGCGGCCAATAAGGTGAGTGACTTTCTATTCATTTCCATCAGTGAGATACCAAAACATTTCAATATTGCACTAATTTAACTCTTACAGTAATTACGCCGTAATGAAATGCTGTATCCAAATCACATTTATCACGGTTCGTTTAGTTCCGAATTAAAATTCGGACAAATATTCGTTATTCGGAATTAGAATAGTACCGAATTTGAACGTATCCAAAAAAAAAAAATATATGGACGTAATTCAAATTAGAATTGTTTTCGAATTTGAATAGTTTTCCAATTTCCAAAGACAATAAAATAGTATACAAAATAAAGGAATAGAATAGAAAAATAAAAATTCATGACTTTTTTTTCTGTTCTATTCCTTTATTTTCTATTGTTTTTTTTATACTTTTTGGAAATTGGAAAACTATTCGAAATGTATTAGAAAACGAAAAATCTAAACAAATTCTGAAAACAAAAGAAACAAAATTTAACTAAACAAATTAATGTAAAATAACGAATTGAAAAGAAACTAAATTAAACTAATTTTTTTTGTTCTGCACATGTCTAATATCATTTTTTCACATAAAAAGAGTTTTTTTTGGTAGAATTTGATCACCTCTGCATTTTTTTTTACTTTTTATTTGTTATATAAATGAAAAAAAAATTAGAAAGAAAACCAATACATTGTATATTCATCACACCCATACATTGTATACTCATCACACCTATACATTGTATACTCATCACACCCATACATTGTACACTAATAACACCCATACATTGTATACTCATCACACCCATACATTGTATACTCATCACACCCATACATTGTATACTCATCACACTCATACATTGTATACTCATCACACCCATACATTGTACACTCATCACACCCATGCATTGTATACTCATCACACCCATACATTGTATACTCATCACACCCATACATTGTACACTAATAACACCCATACATTGTATACTCATCACACCCATACATTGTACACTCATCACACCCATACATTGTATACTCATCACACCCATATATTGTATACTCATCACACCCATACATTGTACACTAATAACACCCATACATTGTGTACTCATGACACCCATACATTGTACACATTGTACACATTCGCCCCTTCCTGCCCAGGACAATTTTCAGTTTTCAGCGCTGTCACACTTTTAATGAAAATTGCATGGTCATACAACACTGTACTCAAACTAAATTTTATCATTTTCTTCCCACAAATAGAGCTTTCTTTTGGGGGTATTTTATTACCTCTGATGTTTTTATTTTTTGCTAAACAAACGAAAAAAGACCAACATTTTTGAAAAAAAAAAGTTTTTCTTTGTTTCTGTTATAAAATTCTGTTTTCTCCTTCACTGATGGGCACTGATGAATCGGCACTGATGGGCACTGACAGGTGGCACTGATGGGCACTGACGGCAGCACTGACAGGGGGCATTGATGGGCACTGACCTGCGGCACTGATTGGCACTGACAGGTGGCATTGATGGACACTAATAGATGGCACTGATGGGCACCACTGATTAGGCATGTACTGACAGGTATTAATGCTGGGCACTGATTGGCACTGTGATGGACATTGATTGGCACTGTGGTGGGCTCTGATTGGCACTGTGATGGGCACTGATTGGCACTGTGGTGGGCACTGGCAGAATTTATTATTGGGGCACTGCTGGGCACTGATTGGCTGTGCTGATAATCAATGTGCTGATCATCAGCACAGACCCCCCCCTCGATCGGCTCTCCCTGTCAATGTGAACCGAGGAATGCCGTTTACCGGCACTTCTTGGTTCTCGCGATGATCAGCTGTGATTGGTCACAGCTGATCATGTGGTAAGAAGCCCCTGCGATTGCCACGCTGCACGCCCCCCACGGCATGTTATCCTGCTGGATCTCATATGAAGCCCAGTCAGGATAACAGAGCCACTTCCCGGCATTCTGTTATAGGCTGGGCGGGAAATGGTTACAAAAATAAATAAATAAAAATACCCTGAAAAAGTTTATTTTTGTAAAACCTCCATTAATCACGTTGTCCAGTGATGCAGATCTACATCCACCAGGATGCCTGGTGACTCCTGCGCTGCCAACAGAAAAAAAACAAATCACACCAAGACACATCCTACACCATGGATGCTCAACCTGTGGCCCTCTAGCTGTTGCAGAGCTACAAGTCCCATCATGCCTCTGCCTTTGGGAGTCATGTTTGTAACTGCCAGTGGCCTGCAATGGCTAACTGGGACTTGTAGTTCCGCAACAGCTGGAGGGCCACAGGTTGAGCACCCATGTTCTACACCTTTCCTTGTCACCCAATGAATGACCGGTCTGGGGGATGACAGCACTTATATACAAGGGGAGCAGCGTCTCCCAGGTGATGTCACTGACCATAAATAGACATGACCATACATAGTATCTCACAAAAGTCAGTACACCCTCCACATTTTTGTAAATATTTTCTTCTATCTTTTCATGTGACAACACTGAAGAAATGACACTTTGCTACAATGTAAAGTAGTGAGTGTACAGCTTGTATAACAGTGTAAATTTGCTGTCCCCTCAAAATAACTCAACACACAGCCATTAATGTCTAAACCGCTGGCAACAAAAGCCAGTACACCCTTAGGTGAAAATGTCCAAATTGGGCCCACAGTGTCAATATTTTGTGTGGCCACCATTATTTTCCAGCACTGCCTTAACCCTCTTGGACATGGAGTTCACCAGAGCTTCACAGGTTGCCACTGGATTCCTCTTCACTCCTCCATGACGACATCAAGGCGCTGGTGGATGTTAGAGACCTTGCGCTCCTCCACCTTCCATTTGAGGATGTCCCACAGATGCTCAATAGGGTTTAGGTCTGGAGACATGCTTGGCCAGTCTATCACCTTTACCCTCAGCTTCTTTAGGAAGGCAGTGGTCATCTAGGAGGTGTGTTTGGGGTCGTTATCATGTTGAAATACTGTCATGCAGCCCAGTCTCTGAAGGGAGGGGATCATGCTCTGCTTCAGTATGTCACAGTACATGTTGGCATTCATGATTCCCTCAATGAACTGTAGGTCCCTACAGCACTCATGCAGGCAGCACTCATGCAGCCCCAGACCATGACACTTACACCACCATGCTTGACTGTAGGCAAGACACACTTGTCTTTGTACTCCTCACCTGGTTGCCGCCACACATGCTTGACACCATCTGAACCAAATAAGGGTTGTGGGAAAGAGGCCCTTATCTTCATCAACATGAGGGTGAGCTGCTTTACCAGGGGGTAGTCAAGGTACCCCCCCTGTTGAGGGAATGTGGCCTGACATTGTTCAGGTGGTGTCCCCCCCTGTCCTGTCCAGCCAGGGTGCATGCTCAGATTCAAGGTCTGGTTTGGATTTTTAGGGGAACCCCTCACTGAGGTCTCCCTTAAAATCCATAGCAGACTCAAAAGTTTTTTGTTTTATTACATAGGGGTATTCTTTAACCCTTTTACTGCCATGTCCATATGGTGTACAGAGCTACAGCACTGCCTCCAGCTGGCCAGGTCCGTATGCTGTACTGACCTGACATTCCTTCTTCTGCTATAAACTCATGGTCACTCCCGGGACCATGAACCAAAAGCAGAACTGTTCAGTATACTCTGCTAAACAATATAAAAAGCTCTGATTAGCAGCCACTAAGCCAGCGATCAGGGCTATTCACCTAAAATACTCCCCGCTCCACTGCTTCCACTTCTCTGCCTCTCAGCCCTGCTTCCTTACCCCTTCACATACTGGTCACCACTGATCTCCCCACCCCCAATACCCCAGTAATGATTCTCACCTCCAGCAACCGAGGACACTGGGTCCCCAATTTTTTGCATTAAAGGGCCAATACCCTGATTCCCAATGGCATGATATTCTGAATCCTCTAGCTGTGTCCTGATGACCACTTGCCATCAGTAGAAGTGACTGGGTGGCTTTAAAGTTGCCTGAATCACTTCTACTGATAAGAAGAATACTGGAAGAGTCATTTTAAAGTTCCCGGCTGCTCTGGGCACTCAGTGGAGGAGGGGCTTGTGTAAACGCACTCAGCGTTTCAGATTCAACGTTCCCTTGCTTTCTTTTTTAATCAAATCCTTTTTATTATTTTATATGAAAACTACATTGACACATGTGACAGATAGAGGCTGTTGGAGGGGACTGAATGCAAGCCTCTTGCCGACCGATTATGGGCCCTGGCATTTGGGGGAACGGTGCACTTTGTGAGCTGTATGCCTGGGGACTCTTGAGGTGGTATTACTGTGCATTCAGGTCCTGGTCCCCCAGGACACACAGACTCTGGGGACCCTGTGTATGCCATATGGGAAATGGTGACTTGGAGGGTATGTCTTGGATTGCCTAAAATGGGACAGTAATATTTATCCCCAATATCTCCCAGGATATATATGTAAAGACTATTATTGATTTGTTTGATTCTGAACTCAACATGTTAATTGAGTGAGCTGATCACATTAGCCTCCAGGACTGGCTAGGAGACGAACAGTCTACTCCTACTATAAGTGTTGATGACTAGGCTGAGGAGGGGGAGAACACTGTTTGTATTGTTAATTGTAATTAGCTCCTGCTATTGTGAAAATGTCCTGTGGTTGTACTTATGATAATGTATAATGTACTGTGTGAAGCTCGGTGACCACAAGTCTGGGCAAAAGGTCATGTTAGTAAACTAGCTCATGTTAGTTAGGTTAATTAGGTTACAGGTGTATTGTTAGAGTAATATGAGCAGGAGGTATGCACCTCCTCTTTTACTGTATAAAAGAGCCTGTATTCCTGTCAATAAAGGAGATTCCTGTTTGAACTTACATACAGCCTGCCTGGTGTTTGTTCTGATTCTATAGCCGCAGAGGAGTGTCAGGAGAGTTGAATCGAGTGAGCAAGGGGCTCGTTACATTGGTTGGCAGCTGTGGGATTTGCTCTCCAGTTACTGGGACACTCCAAACCAGCCTGCAGGAGAGCCACTCTGAAAGACTTACTTGAGAGCCGGGAGGGACCGGTGGGATCGTGCTTCCTTGCCGTGAACACATCCAAACCATCACCTGGATCCAAGGTCCAGATAGCAGGAGAGGAGAGGTATAGATACCAGCCACCATGGAAGAGGAATTCAGAAGGAGGTGAGAGATGCAGATACAGCACAGAGGACCAGTATCAGAGCAGGTCCTGCTAGGATGGTTTGATTCTATCCGCTGCGAACTCTGGAAGGAAGCGCTAGCCCGTGAGCAGCGAAACCAGGGAAAAGTTCTCCCCTCCATCCATGTAAGGTACTGGTTGCAGTATGAAGTGCGAATGCTCTTATTGGGGGAACAGCCGAACCAGGAGTGGACAGCTGAGTTAAGCAGGCTGATCCGGGCAGAAATGCGGTTGGACGAGAGCTACAGAGCCCTCCAGTGGTATGTAGCCCAAGTGTGCCCGTGGACAGCGGATGACAGCCCCATGGAAGGCTTTGACTACGATGGCCTGGGATTGTTGTACTGGAGGCTGTCCAGGGACCCTGACTTTGGGAGTGATCGGGAGTGGCGTTTGGAGGAAATAATGGAGCACAGAGAGCGAAGACTGAATGTCTCGGAAGTGCACTGGGCACAGGAAGATTTGGAGTTTCTGGCCATTCAGGAATGGGAGCTTGAGATGGCCTACAGACAGCTGCTAGACTCTGCTCAGCAGCAGGGTGGGGCTCCCTTTGCCTGGGACTATCAGGAAATACCAGTTGACAACTCTGAAATCCTGGCTGAAGAGTTGACAATGTGGCAGAGTAACGGTGTGCTTTGCCAACCTGCCCCCGCAGCTATGGAGGCGGAGGTCTTATGGCGGATGCAGCAAGTGCTGACTGACCTTGATGAACCTGTTTCTGCATTGGATGATCTTGGATGGAGGAATGTGCCTGTCCAGCAGAATGCCAGAGAATCGACAGTGGAAAATCTGGAGATCGCTATCCCCAAAGCTGAAGTGCTGACAATGGGGCAGAGCTCTGCTAACCTCTGCCCAGCACTGATAGCATCTTCTGGGTTCCAGGGACAGGAGATGGTGAACCTTTATCCCCAGACACCAGTTGCAGAGACAGGGGATTTGATAGACTTTTCTGCTGAGAAAGAACAACCTGATGAGCCTCCAGCAGAAGAGCTGGTATTATGGCCAAACTTCACTGTGCTCTGCCCAGCACCAACAGCAGTATCTGTGGAGTTGCAACAAACTTCTCCAGCTGAAGATCTGGTAACTGAACAGAGGGTCCAAGACCTCTGCCCCACACATTTAGCATTTCCAGAGACTGGGGATTTAATAGACGTTTCCGTAGAGGAGTAACCACCTAGTAAACCCCCAGCAGAAGTGCTGGCAACTGGACAGAGGGTCCAAGACCTCTGCCCCACACCTGTGGCAGTTTTGGAGGCTCAGGGTGAGAAGGTGGCAATCACTTCCCAGCAGTAGACACAGGGGGAGAAGGGAGAGGAGGTGTGTGTTGTCCCTCCCCAACAGTTGGCCAGGGTGGAGGAAGCGACCTTTTCCTCCCCAGCAAAGATCCGTGCACCTGGGAGACAGTACCATAGACATGTCATCCAAGCAGCTCACCTCCCCAATGGCAGCTACACAGTTTGGGAGTGGAGGGAGCCAGTCTCCTGCCCCAATGGTTAGCCAGAGCAGAGGATGCGGAGTCCCCAGCAGAAGTGCTGGCAACAGGGCAGAGTGCTACCAACCTCTGCCCAGCACCAGCAATAACTGTGGAGTTCCAGGGAGCCGGGGCAGTCAGACCGCTCTCTCCAGCGACAAGCTGATGTAGTAAACTACTCCCAGCTGAATCACTGGCAACAGGGCAGAGCGCCGCTGGCCTCTGCCTGGCACCTACAGTGTCTCTACAGTTTCAGAAAGCTGGGGCGATCGCCCCCTCTGCCCAGCAGCAGACCGAGCCCTGGAATGTTAAAAACCACCCAACTGAAGTGCTGGCAGCCGGACAGAGAGTAAATGACTTCTGTCCCACACCTACTGAGGTCAACTATTCCTTGCAGCCAAGAAAGGAGATCATGCGGACAGACTATGTGAGTTCATTCTGCCTGACTAACGCATGTCCAGACCAGGTGGAGGTCTGGGACCTTGTTAGTCAACCTTTGATGGGGAGAAATGTGACAGACTCACCCGGGATAGAGGCTGTTGGAGGGGACTGAATGCAAGCCTCTTGCTGACCGATTATGGGCCCTGGCATTTGGGGGAATGGTGCTTTTTGTGAGCTGTATGCCTGGGGACTCTTGAGGTGGTATTACTGTGGATTTGGGTCCTGGTCCCCCAGGACACACAGACTCTGGGGACCCTGTGTATACCATATGGGAAATGGTGACTTGGAGGGTATGTCTTGGATTGCTTATGTAAAGACTATTATTGGTTTGTTTGATTCTGAACTCAACATGTTAATTGAGTGAGCTGATCACATTAGCCTCCAGGACTGGCTAGGAGATGAACAGTCTACTCCTACTATAATTGTTGATGACTAGGCTGAGGAGGGGGAGAACACTGTTTGTATTGTTAATTGTAATTAGCTCCTGCTATTGTGAAAATGTCCTGTGGTTGTACTTATGATAATGTACTGTGTGAAGCTCGGTAACCACAAGTCTGGGCAAAAGGTCATGTTAGTAAACTAGCTCATGTTAATTAGGTTAATTAGGTTACAGGTGTATTGTTAAAGTAATATGAGCAGGAGGTATGCACCTCCTCTTTTACTGTATAAAAGAGCCCGTATTCCTGTCAATAAAAGAGATCCCTGTTTGAACTTACATACAGCCTGCCTGGTGTTTGTTCTGAGCTACACAACTGGATTAGAACGGCACATAGCTGTAGTTCTAGTCCCGGAGCATCGGATGACCGAACCATCAGATGTTGCGATCTGCAATCTGATTCTATAGCCGCAGAGGAGTGTCGGGAGAGTGGAACCGAGCGAGCAGGGGCTCGTTACAACACAATACAGACAAAACCACAAAAATAGAAATCACACGAAACCAAAACCCCCCAGAAAAAAAAACCCAAACCACTTCCCTTCAACAAGCCCCGCCAACCCCCCCCCCCCCACTCGGAGTATATATGACACACACAAAAAAAAAGAATAACAATATCCAGCATTACAAAATACACAGTACACATTGGTTGACATGATACCTAAGTCATAAATTGAAGCCATCTAGACCAGATAACATCAAACTTATTCAGGGAGTTCCTTAGGGAATATGTATGCTTTTCAAAAATAATGATCCTCTTTAAATCTACAATCCAAATCGGACACAGTCGGTGGAAGTGGAGAGGTCCACTTAAGAGCAATCTGTCTACGGGCAACAAAAACTGCACGCCTTATAGTATTACCAATAGGGGAGGTATAGATAGCGGTATCACAGTAACCCAATATACATATAAGTGGTTCAACCGGAATATTACTATCCAATACCCTATTTAAGGTACCAATCACCTCCACCCAGTATCTTTGAAGTTTTGGACATCGCCACAAAAGATGTATTAATGTACCTGTGTTACCGCATCTAGCACAGGCTGGCTCAGATTTCAGTCCAATTGCACAGAGAAACTGTGGAGTTCTGTAAACCCTATGGAGAATAAAAACCTGGGTCAGTCTGTGTGATGGAGAAAGAGACACCCTGGACGGAGACCGGAGGACATCATCCCAAATCTCCTCAGAGATGGGACCAATATCTTTCTCGAACAAATGGGAAATGGAGCGCTGACAGGTGCTACTATTGAAATGAAAAATGGGACAGTGGTGTGGATCAGGAAGTGTGGTGTTTGCAAGAGGCAAACCGTTGAGGTGGTCGTTAGACCTACAGTATTGGGTTCAGATGGATGGGGTAGGCGGCAGCCGGCTTCTCAGAATAGAAGGGACTCTGTGGGGAAGACAAGCAGAATAAAAGAGCAGCGCCGCTCTTATGGTAGTAGTGTATATAAAAGACTTTAATAATGTTTAAAATATGCACTCACATTTAGGCTGAGATCACATACGGTGGGACGCTGGACTGTGGAGTCATACCCTGGCCGCTTCCGGTGGCGTCCGAAGTTCCAAGGTATGTAGTTCTGTCAGACAGTGCGTCAGCTGGTCCATGGGTGGAGATGACAGATGCTGGAGAGCCGGGGGGCGTGGCCGTAGCGCTCGCGTTCAGAGCATGCATGCTCCTTCATCAGGCGTGTATCACAAGCCTGATGAAGCATCTGTCATCTCCACCCATGGACCAGCTGACGCACTGTCTGACGGAACTACATACCTCGGAGCTTCGGACGCCACTGGAAGCGGCCAGGGAATGACTCCTCCACAGCCCAGCAGTCCACCGGATGTGATCTCATGATGTTAAAGAGTAACACTACATGCCTGTATTATCAGCCTAAATGTGAGTGCATATTTTAAACATTATTAAAGTCTTTTATATACACTACTACCCTTAGAGCGTCGCTTCTCTTTTTTTATCATCTGACAGCACCCTATAAGTAACCGAGGTAAGACCCTTGCTTTCAAGATCACTCTGAGTTCCTTCACATGGAGCTCCTTCCAACTGCTTTGCAATTTCCATTGACTTGTGGAGATAAAATGAGAGGAACAAAATCCGATGTCTATGGGCCTCAAACTGCAAAATGTCCTCCGGGGTCACAAGAATTTTTCATTGATTCTGAAAAAATGTTTTTTGTTGTTTGGTTAATATCACCAGAATTGCTTCTGAACCTCACAATGTGTCTTTTGTATTCCCACAGGAAAATATTGAATATATTGTAGATGGGTAAGTCAAGTCTTTTAACTTTTTTGGATTTTTTACTTTTTTTGTATACTCTTTTAAATAGAAAGAATTCAATATTTTACATTTGAACATACAAGAAATAGTAACATTCACTGTAATAAAAAACAAAAAGCATATCCAGTAAAAGAACATTAACCACTTCAGACCTGGAAGGTTTTACCCCCTTCCTGACCAGACCATTTTTTGCGATACGGCACTGCGTTAATTTAACTGACAATTGCGCGGTCGTGCAGTGCTGTACATAAATAAAATTGATGTCCTTTTTTTCCCCACAAATAGAGCTTTCTTTTGGTGGTATTTGATCACTTCTGCGGTTTTTATTTTTTCGCACTATAAACAAAAAAAATAGCGACAATTTTGAGAAAAGAAAACAAACACATTTTTTACTTTCTGCTATAAAGCACATCCAATTAATAAATTCTTCAATAATTTAGGCCAATCTGTATTCTGCTACATCTTTTTTGGTAAAAAAAAAATCCCAATAAGCGTATAGTGATTGGTTTGCGCAAAAGTTATATCTACAAACTACGGGATATTTTTTATTTTTTTTAATTTACTAGTAATGGTGGCAATCAGTGACTTATAGCAGGACTGTGACATTGCGGCGGAGAAATCGAACACTAAGAGACACTTTTGACACATTTTTGGGGACCAGTGACACTGATACAGTGATCAGTGCTAAAAAAAATGCACTGTCACTGTACTAATGACACTGGCAGGGAAGGGGTTAACATCAAAGGTGATTAAAGGGTTAAATGTGTCCCCAGGGGATGCTTCCTAACTGTAGGGGGGGCTTGTACTGTAAGAAGACAGATCTGTGTTTCTGCTTATTAGAAACACAGGATCTCTGTCTTCTCCTGTCACACAATGGAGATCTGCCTTGTTTACATAGACCACAGTTCTGTCTGCCTCGGGAAAGATCGGTGGGTCCCAGCAGACATCGGGTCTGCTGGACCCGCTGATTGGATAACACTGTGTCCAATCACAGCAGAAGTGGGGCCGTGCGCCCCAGACCAAGAAAAAGAAATCACGTACAGGTACGTGATTTTGCACTTAGGGGCCGCCCTGCCGCAGTATATGTACGTGGGGCCGTCGTTAAGTGGTTAGTGAATAAATGGTCAGGAAAAATAAAAGAACCATGTGGTACATAGGGGTGAAATTCCCCAGACTGAAATGAATGCATAGGTCAGATGTAGTTGTAATTAACCACTTAAAGACTGAGGCTCTTTCTGAGATTTGTTGTTTACAAGTTAAAAATAGTTTTTTTTTGTTAGAAAATTACTTAGAACCCCCAAACATTATACATTTTTTTCCTAACACCCTAGAGAATAAAATGGCGGTCATTGCAATACTTTCTGTCACACCGTATTTGCGCAGCGCTCTTAAAAGCACACTTTTTTGGAAAAAATACACATTTTGAATTAAAAAAAATAAGACAACAGTAAAGTTAGCCCAATTTTTTTTATATTGTGAAAGATAATTTTACACCTAGTAAATTGATACCCAACATGTCACGCTTCAAAATTGCGTGGAATGTGGACAAACTTTTACCCTTAAAAATCTCCATAGGCGAAGTTTAAAAAATTCTACAGGTTGCATGTTTTAAGTAACAGAGGAGGTCTAGGGCTAGAATTATTGCTCTCACTCTACTGATCGCGGCGATACCTCACATGTGTGGTTTGAACACTGTTTTCATATGCGGGCGCTAGTCACATATGCGTTCGCTTCTGCACGCAAGCTTATCGGGACAGGGCGCGTTTACATTTTATTTTTTCTTATTTATTTTACTTTTTTACATTTTTTCCTATAACAAGGAATGTAAACATCCCTTGTAATAGAAAAAAGCATGACAGGACCTCTTAAATATGAGATCTGGGGTCAAAAAGACCTGAGATCTCATTTTTACACTAAAATGCAATAAAAAAAATGTCATTAAAAAAAAGAAAAAAAAAGGCCCTTTAAGAGCTATGGGCAGAAGTGACGTTTTGATGTCACTTCCGCCCTGCAGTGATATGGAGACGGTGGGGGCCATCTTCCCCTCACTCGTCTCCATATCCATCAAGGGACCTCCACCGCTACCGACGGCTCCGGTAAGCGACGGAGGGCACCGGATGGCAGCGGGAGGGGAGCCCCTCTCCCGCCACCGATAAAAGTGATCTTGCAGCTAATTCAATGCAGAGACCACTTTTATCTTGTAGCGGACCGCTCGCTGAAGAAGAGGATACTGGGGTTATGGCAGCTAGCTGCTGCCATAACAACGATATCCTCCTTCAAAATCATCACATAAAAATGACTGTGGGCGGTCCGAAAGTGATTAAAGAAAGGAGAAGTAAAAATAATAATAATAAAAAAAAGAAACAAGGGGAAGGGGGGCACAGGGTAGGGGATATGGCGTAAGGTAGTTAGCAAGCAACCAGAATGATTGGCACAATTCAGCAACTGGTTTCAAGCAAAGCCTTTTCCTCATCTGAGTATTTAACTACTTGCCGACCGGCCGCCGCAGTTGTACTGAGACACATTGGCTCCCCTGCGCAAATCGCAATAGCTGTACATTGGTCATTTTAAGAAGCTATAGGGGGCATGCGCCCGCTCCCCTGGAGCCGATGCATGTGGCCGGTGGCTGTGATGTCTGCTGGCCACCCGCGATCGCTCCACAGAGAGCCAGAACAGGGATCTGTCAATGTAGACAAACAGATCCCCATTCTGTCAGAGAAGTAGAGAAGACATTTGGTTTTTTTGGGTTTTTTTGGGATATTTAATATAGAAAAAAGTAAAAAAAAAAATATATTTTTCAAAATTGTTGGTCTTTTTTTGTTTATAGCGCAAAAAATGAAAACCACAGAGGTGATCAAATACCACCAAATGAAAGCTCTATTTGTGGGAACAAAAATTACATAATTTTTTTTTGGGTACAGTGTTGCATGAAAGCGCAATTGTCAGTTAAAGACCCAAAGGGCCAGGTATAGACGGGGGGGGATCCTACGCCATTTTCTTTTAAACATTTTTTGTTATCTTTACTTTCATCTGTCAGTGCCCACTGACAGATGATGACTCTTGGTTGTTAAGGATGCGGGTGGCCAGCTTCCCGGCCCGCTGCTTAACAACCAGCTTTTTCTTCACACAGAATTCAGAACGGTCGATTATTTTTAGACCAGTCAATAGGCCTGGCAAGGTGGGTGGCACGGTAGTATTGCAAAGGATTGGGAAATGCTAATGCTGTGTACACACGGGAGGACTTTTCAGCATCAAAAGTCCGGCGGTCTTTCCGACGGACTTTCAACGGACTTACGATGGAGTTTTGAACGACCGGACTTGCCCACACACGAACGGACTAAAGTCCATTCAAATGTCTGTTCCTTTGAACGTGATGACAAATGAAGACACTAGAATAAGGAAGTTCTTAGCCAGTAGCCAATAGCTGCCCTTGCATTCTTTTTTGTTCGTTGGACTAGAATACAGAAAAAATAATTTTTCGACTGGACTCGAGTCCGTCAGAAAGATTTGAAACATGTTCCAAATCTAAAGTCCATCTGATTTTCGACAGAAAAAGTCCACTGAAGGTCCGATGAAGCCCACACATGGTCGGATTGTCCGAAGGATACGTTCCGTCTGACAAGTTTGGTGAAAAGGCCGCCTGTGTGTACACGGCTTTAGCCACTGCTTCTTTTGGATAATGTCAATAAGCGTTGGGAAATTCTCGGTTTCTTACCAGCCCAGAAAAACTGAATTAAGAGAGGACTCATTTTTTTGGACAAAGGAAACAGATATACTGTATGTTTATGTAGAGCTTGAAAAAGATATAGGAATTTAGGTAGCATGGACATCTTTAAAATGTTGTGGCAAACCAGGAGAACAGGCCTGATTGCTACTTTTCAAGTAACATCCGAGCCTCTGAAAGGAGAGGTGAAAGGTTAAGAGGGAAGACTTGGTTCAATTGCAGAAGAATATAGGTGTCCAGGTATTTCAGGGCATAGCCAGTCCACTTGAGTTTGTTAAATGCCTTGCAAGTGGGATATTTGAGAGGTTCCACTAAATCCGACCACTAGCCATTCCACCGATTCCTTCAGTGCACCCACTTTTATTTTCACACTCTAGCAAATTAGTATATGAAAAAGAAAAGTGTATTCCAAGTCATCAGTGCTTTCAAGATATAACAGTAAGGAATTATATTCTGGCCAAAAAATATGAAGCCTGCCACCATGACAAGGTAGACTCTTTTGAACAGGACCATACACTAATTGCACTACCTTTTCAATGGCCCAACCAGTCTATATTCCCCTTATCTAAGAAATATCTAAGAAAACAAAAAACAGACAGCCCAGTACAGCAAAGAGACATCCCTATATTGTATATTCAGCAAAGAGACATCCCAATTCAGCAAAGAGACATCCTCATACAGTATATGTGGACAGACCAGTCCACAGTGAGCACTGAGCAGTCCTGCAGGCTACACGCAGTGCAGCAGTTCCACACGGCAGTTCCACACAGCAGTTCCACACTGGTGTGGCGGCCAAACCAGCATCCAGTCTGCAGGGATAGGAGTGGTGCAAATGATATCACTGCGCCTTCCCCCTGTAGATGGAACGAAGTGAGCTGCATCAGCTTACGCCATGACTGCCCTGTTTTAGCAATTGCTAATTACTACAACAGCAACAACATGGCCTTGTTAGTTGGGGCCCTGGTGGCAGTGCCGGGACAAAGTAATTCCGTGCTCAGGGCGAAGATGCCAAACTACCCCCTCCCACGTGATGGGTGATGGGCACACCGGATTATCTTTTGCAGCTGATCTCACTCCCAGTTGCCAGCACACTTGTCTCAACATCACTGTGTAGCTCCAGGCCCACCATTCAGGTTTCATGTGTACCCAAAAGTATGCAGTGATGTGGTTGGGCCACCCTGCTGTGTGTTTTTTGCCTGTGTCAGTCTCCTTGAACTGACTGTAAATAGTGCTGGACCAGCCAGAGGCAAAACAAATATCCGAGCACATATGAGATGAGGAAGGCACAGCTTGCCACAGGGTCCCTTCTCCCCACATGAAAACAGTGTGTGGGAGGAAGCTGCCCCTCCTGCCCCCACCATTTGTCAGAGGGCATCCTATCTGATTTAGAGTGAACTTTGCTGATTTGCAGATTCCAGACACAATAACTGCAATTAGCCAGAAGTGTCCCACGACTTCCCAGAGCTGCTCTGGTATAGGTGATGCAGAATAGACATGTGCATAATGGAAAAATGTGTTTTGTTTCAGATAAATTTGTTATGTTACTAATTTTGGGGACGTACTAAACTGCATATTGGGATGATTGGATTATTAGCTGCAATACTGAGAACTCTCATTAGATGTCAGTGTACTTTATACACATATATGGTAATGACTCTGTTTTTTTTATCAAAATATGTTATTCTTTCCTACAGTGCTTGATACAAGGTTGCAAGAAGCAGTTGCTAATGTTTAACTGTACACTTGCTAATGGAAAAATTACATTTGACCTGTTTTTGATGAGAATATGGGTAGAATTATTATTTCTCATGGGGTTTATGGGAGGAATATCATGTTAACACCTGGCAATGAATATATTTAACCTATTTGTGATATGAATATGCATATAATTATTTTTCTACATGGGGATTATGGGTGGACTATTGTAGTTAAACATACCTAGGAATATATTAAACCTATTTCTGATATGAATATGCATGTAATTATTTTTCTACATGGGGATTAATGGTGGGATATTACAGATACTCATACATAGGAACATATTTAACCCATTTCTGATAAGAATATGCATATCATTATTTTTCTACATGGGGATTATGGGTGGAATATTGTAGCCAAACATACATAGGAATATATTTCACTTATTGTAGAATATTGTAGTTAAACATACATAGGAACAAATTAAACCTATTTCTGATATGAATATGCATATAATTATTTTTCTATATGGGGATTATGAGTGGAATATTGTATTTAAACATGCATAGGAATATATTAAACCTAACTAAAATATTCCACCCATAACCCCCATGTAGAATAATATTTATATGCATATACTAATCAGAAATGGGTTTAATAAATATGTTCCTATTTATGTTTAACTGTAATATTCCACCCATCATCCCCATGTAGAAAAATAATTATATGCATTTTCTTATCGGAAATAGGTTTAATATATTCCTTTGTATGTTTAACTACAATATTCAACCCATCATCCCCATGTAGAAAAATAATTATATGCAAATTCTTAAAAGAAATAAGTGAATTATGTTCTTGTGTATGTTTAGCTACAATATTCCACCCATAATGCCCATGCAGAAAAATAATTATATGCATATTATTATCAGTAAAGGGGTTAAATATATTCCTATGTATGTTTAGCTATAATATTCCACCCATAATCCCCATGTAGAAAAATAATTATATGCATATTATTATCAGTAAAGGGGTTAAATATATTCCTATGTATGTTTAGCTATAATATTCCACCCATAATCCCCATGTAGAAAAATAATTATATGCATATTCTTATCAGAAATGGGTTAAATATGTTCCTATGCATGTTTAGCTACAATAGTCCACCCATCATCCCCATGTAGAAAAATAATTATATGCATATTATTATCAGAAATCGGTTGAATATGTTCCTATGTATATTTAACTGTAATATCCCACCCATAATCCTCATGTAGAAAAATAATTATATGCAAATTCTTATCAGAAATGGGTTAAATATGTTCCTATGTATGTTTAACTGTAATATTCCACCCATAATCCCCATGTGAAAAAAAATATTATATGCATATTCTTATCAGAAATAGGTTTAATATGTTACTATGTATGTTTAGCTACAATAGTCCACCCATAATCCCCATGTAGAAAATAATTATATGCATATTATTATCAGAAATGGATTGAATATGTTCCTATGCATGTTTAGCTACAATATTCCATCCATAATCCCCATGTAGAAAAATAATTATATGCATATTTATATCAGAAATAGGTTTCATATATTCCTTTGTATGTTTAACTACAATATTCCACCCATCATCCCCATGTAGAAAAATGATATGCATATTCATATCAGAAATGGGTTGAATATGTTCCTATGTATATTTAACTGTAATAATCCACCCATTATCCCCGTGTTGAAAAAAAATAATTACATGCATATTCATATCAGAAATAGGTTTAACATATTCCTATGTATGTTTAACAACAATATTCCACCCATAATCCCCATGTAGAAGAATAATTATATGCATATTATTATCAGTAATGGGTTAAATATATTCCTATGTATGTTTAACTGTAATATTCCATCCATAATCCCCATGTAGAAAAATTATTAGATGCATATTCATATCAGAAAAATGTTTAATATATTCCTATGTATGTTTACCTACAATATGCCACCCATAACCCCAATGTAGAAAAATAATTATATTCATATTATTATCAGTAATGGGTTAAATATTTTCATTGTCATGTGTTAACATGATTTTCCTCCAATAAACGCCATGAGAAATAATAATTCTACCGATATTCCCATCAAAAACAGGTCAAATTAAATTTTTCCATTAGCAAGTGAACAGTTTAACATTAGAAACTGTTTCTTGCAACCTTGTATCAAGCACTGCAGGAAAGAATAACATATTTTGAGAAACAACAGAGTCATTATATGTGTATAAAGTACACTGACATCTAGTGAGGGTTCTCAGTATTGCAGCCAATAATCCAATCATCCCAATATGCAGTTTAGTACGTCCCCTAATTTTGTTTTGTTTCAGAATTTGTTTAGTTTCATTTTGTTTTCATGAAATCTCATTTGTTTAATAATTTTGTAACAAATTCCAAATTTTCGGAATGATTCGAATTCGGATCAGTTGAAAAATGATCGCCCAGTTTAAGAATAGCTGGTGTAAAGAATAGCTGGTGGTTAAGCAGAGGGCGGGGAAGCCGGCCACCGCTTCCTTAACAACTGATGACTCATCAGCTGTCAGCGGGCTTCACCACAGATAGCCGTAATGTAAACAAAACAATGCCGGCAATAGAAAATTGTGGAATCTTTACCAGACCCTTCAGGTCTGGTATGGATTCTAGCGAGAACCCAGAATACATACCAGACCCTTATCCAAGCATGCAGGTCTGGAAAAGGGGGGTTTTGTCACAGGCAGAGCTTTTTTTTTCTGGGTTCGGCGGTGCGGTCTACTGTTTTTTTCTTTACTTTTGACACTTTTTATGGTGAATGAGAAGGGGTGCAATGTACCCCATACTCATTCACATAGGGGGGCGGGGTGGGATCTGGGGGTTCCCTTGTTAAAGGGGGCTTCCAGACTCCGATAAGCTCCCCACCCGCAGACCCCCATAACCACCACCCAGAGGCCCTGTCCCAATCAACATGGGAACAAGGTGTTTCAGGGCGTGTGGCCTGGTATGGTTCAAGAGGAGGGGTGCTTGCTCATTCCTCCACCTTTCCTGGCCTGCCAGGCTGCATGCTTGAATATTGGTATGGATTTTGGGGGGGACCCATTGCCAAAATAAAAAAAACTGACCGAAAGGGCCAAGTATTGACTTGGGGGGGGACCTCACACCATTTTTTTTTTAAATAGTTGGGCCGACAATTGCAAACGCGAGTCAATTTAAATTGACAAATGTTTCATTTTATATAAATAGGTCTAGCAGGGGCAGGTGTACGTCAAATATCCAAAAATAGGGATAACCAGATAAATGTAGTAGAACAGGCATGTACTACTTTAACTTGGCAATAGATCGGTGTGCCCCTGGGAGACAGCCGTACAGCACCCGGCTGTCTCCCAGGGGCACACCGATCTATTGCCAAGTTAAAGTAGTACATGCCTGTTCTACTACATGTCACTGCTGCTATCTCTGAATATTATCAAGCTCTCCCTTTTTGGATTTTGGACCCTTCTATATCCATCTATTTATCTGGTTATACCTATTTTTGGAATTTGACACCTGCCCCTGCTAGATCTATTTATATAAAATGAAACATTTGTTATAAGTATTCCACACTTTTGGAAACCTCCCTGCTGCTATGGATTTGTACATGAGGCTCACTCTCTTGAAGATAGTGAGATTCGTTTTTGTCCCTTCTTTGTTACAATTTTGAACCTCGCTTGTCTCCTGAAGAAGCCTCACGGCGAAACACGTAGATGCATGACGCATAAGGGCTCAATGTACAAATTGTATTGTTTGATTCATGGTTTTATCTCTTTTTTTGAACACTATCTGTGAATTGATGTACTTTTTTCAATACATATTTTGATTCAATATTAGTTGTGTTACTTTGCCCATTGTTTCCATGCCTATAAAGTCCGATTTTTTGGTTACTATTTAGTATCCCCCTCTGCTCATGAATACGGATGTGGCAATTTGAGTGCTTCTTCCCTCTTTTTCATTTCTATTGTATGGGTTTATTTAGGACTATGTGGAGAATAGCGATTAGGGATTGACATTGGATTATAGCCAAGGATCCCATTAGCATTGAGCACATATGAGAAGATAATACAATATAAAAGCTTTATTGAATAATCCAGTTAAAATATCCTATATTAGTAATATTCCCACGCAGCATTTAGATGCAGACAAAAATTGTCACTGTGATGTTTTGTTTAGTGCAGGGCAGCACACCACTATATGTTTTTAAGCTTGAATCTTTAAAGTAATTCCACACCCGGGGTGAAGTAACAAATTGGTTAAAAACACTTGGTACTCACCGTAGATAATTGGGAGTGATTTGTGGTTTTGTATTTAATGGGTGAGGACTGACTATTCCCCTAGTTCTGGCGAAGTTCCGGCCCCTCGGAACGAAACATGGAAACTCTACGCTGGGACAAGCACCCCCGTCTCTCTACGTACCTGTAGCTCAACCCTATTGACAATAAGGGACAAAAAAACAAGGATTTTTGCCCGGATCAACCAGTAAATATTAACAGTAGTGGCTAGTTTCAGCGGGTAAGTATAAACTTATCATACAGACAAAAGCCTGGATGCAGTTCAAGTTGCCCTTTTAAACATATTACAAAAAAGAAGGGGAGAAACAGAGAGTTTCTCTAAAGTAGGTCAACAAAGAACACTAATGTAAATACAAAACCAGCTTTATTAGTTGCCAAAAAATAAACCAATTAATGTTACAAAAAGTGAAAAATTAGCAATATGGACAGACGGTTATCACAAACCAATTAAAAATGGACAACGTTGTCACAGGGGATATTAAAAACAATTGGGAGCCGCGGCTACACACCCACTCGTACACATCATGCACACTGGCTAATGGGGTATAATGAATTAAGTATAGTCCTGCACAGTAAGATTGGCGATTAATGGAGAGTATTCCCAATACCAAGTATCCAGTTGGGCAGGAACAGTCCTATATCACTAATTTTAGAGGTGATGTAAATGAGTGGGTGATCTGACAAACCAATTGGTCATAAGATTGGACCATAGATGGAGCGATCTCTCAGAGGATCATTGCACTCAATGATTGTTTGAACCACAGCTGATGAATAGATTGCAAGCGCTTTCCAGGTTGCAGTAAGGATAATTATAAGGTCATCTACAAAAGCAGCAGGATAAATGTCCATGGAGACAGCATTTAAGGAGACATAGAAAAAAACTGACATACGTTTTGTTGGGAGTGCCGAGTAAGGTGGAAGAATCTCACCAACCGCACCGCATCCGTCGTCAGACTATGATAGTCCCAGGTGTTGGAGTCTCTCTGTGGACAAATGCTTCTGTATGGCTCACTAGGAGTGTAGATTGGTAAGGAGTCGTCCCTCACTGTTCCTCACTGTGGAGCCGCTGAAGCGCCGTTGCTGCTGTATGATGCGTGGCTGCAGGGGAAAGCTGGCATCAGCTGTTGGATCAGCTGTTGGGTCCGTGTAAGGATGAGTCAGATCAAATTGCGCGCGGCTCCCGCCAGCACGTCCTTGGGAGCCGCGCGCAATTTGATCTGACTCATCCTTTGAGTTTGTGATAACCGTCTGTCCATATTGCTAATTTTTCACTTTTTGTAACATTAATTGGTTTATTTTTTGGCAACTAATAAAGCTGGTTTTGTATTTACATTAGTGTTCTTTGTTGACCTACTTTAGAGAATTTCTTTGTTTCTCCCCTTCTTTTTTCTATTGACAATAAGGACCTAATGACCTTAGTTACGATGCACAACCCTGAAGAAAAACTTCTGCCTGGATGATTATTTTACAACTACCTCCTGTCTGACTCCCTATCATTCCCCAAAGGATTTGGGAAGAGAGGATTGGCGATAGGACATTGTGAACATTGACTGTATAAAAACTCCCGCAGGAGAACTACAAATGCCCTCCCTATATTTTCAATACACCGTGCTAACAGAAGGGAAAACAAGGAAACAACCAACGGAAAAGGAACAGCTTTTCTGAACATCTTATCAATTGGATATTCATATACAGGTCGATCCCGACTCAAGGTTTGAACAATATCTGTAGAATCACCGAATCCGTGAGTAACCCATACTAAGAGATTACCTGCAGGCTGCAGGAACCCTGTTTGTGGTTACATTCAATGTATCTGTGAGGACTGTTCCATTCTTATTTAAATATTTATGAACATTTTTTCGTATCTAATAATACTCTGAGATTGCTGCACAGTCTTTTGCTCAGTTCGTTTTTAATGTGGGGAGAGCAGGAGCCAATATTACATATACAGATGTATATTGAAATACCAAGGATTACTATCATTTTGGCTGGAAATTGGAGACGATTGGCCCTACACTGACAGATGGACTTCAATCTAATCCTGAGAAAAATTGTATAAATCAGTGACTGTCAAGCTACTCTACATGCTATATGTGTGTACTAAGGATTAATCGTGAGAATTACCTGCAGGCTGTGGGAATAGTCTCAGATTCATAAAATAGGCAATTAGTACTACTGCTGAGAATTAAATAGCTTGTCATTGCACACAGCCCTTGGAGTATTTGAATACACGTCCTCTTCTTCAACTACACCCTACCCAGCAGGATAAGACTATTATCAGGACGTATCGTACATGCATTCAACTACTTGACTGACTGACAACGGGGAGTCTCTCAGGTGAGTATCATCCAGTGTATCTCAGGCTGTGCCCTATTCCAGTGGGGGACAGTGACATACAACCCGCTTTTCTGGGAACACACTGCCCCACATTAGGAATGATTAGCATGAGCTTGGTCCTATGGGTGATTTAGGTATATATATATATATATAAAGGGGGTGTTTTTATATTAGGGGAGGGATTAGGTCTGCAGACTGTGTGATTCAGGTGCCCTCCCCCCCTTTTGTGAGGGGGTCTTTTCCATTCACATCACTTTAGCAGTTTGTGTGTTTTTAGTTGTTGGGCAGGGGTAGACCATAGGGGAGAACCCTCCTTTTCTCTTTTTTTGGGGGGGAGGGGGTTCCCTCTGGAAAAAATTATAGGGGGACATAGGGATTGGTGTTTTTTCTATGTATTTTGCTTTTTTTATGCAAATAAACATTTGTAGTTTAACTCATGCAGGTGTGCGGAGATCTTTTTATTTTTTTTTCAGTATTGATGCAGTCTAGTTTTTGATCACACCTCCCGAAATTCATTCAGTGAGTGCTACTATCTTGAATAGGCAGGATTCCCATCTGTGCTCTCTTTTTGTGTAGACTATGGAGACCGCCCAGGCATTATATTTAAAGGAATTTTTCATTTTTATTGTTTCACCTAAAGTGGGAACAATAAAAATGAAAAATAATTTTAAATATAGTGTCTGGGGGGTCCCATTAGTCTTCCTGTAAAGTGGCACATATGTACCATGTATAGAACCTGATGCAGCAAAAAAATACATTTATAAAGAAAAAAAATGAGTCAATTCACATTTAAATTGACCTGGTGACATCACCTGATTGCTCCGCCCCTAGTGACATCACAGACCCAGCATGCCCCTAATCTCCAAATAACCAAAAATGCGTCCAAATTTGTATTTGGACCGAAAGGAATAGCACATGTCTAATGCAGAATGCACGCTGTACATACAGCTGGGAAAGTATTCTCCGGCTTAGAATCGGCCACTGAAATAATTTTGTGATTGCACGGACACCCTTCCTGTACATGGGGGATCAGGGCGCTTCCCCATAGACTGTGTTGTGTCAGCCACCTTCCCTTGTGACCACTGAGTTTCTGCAGGATCATTTCACTAAAGAGATTTTCATCTCCACCCCTCATTTCTCCTCTTCTTTGTGACCCTGGCCAGACCTCTCCTGAGCCTAAAAGACTACTCTTGGGTGTCCATCCTCACACGTACTAAATTTAAATCTATAGTCTTGCTTTCACATGCTTCCTACGCATTGCAGAACCACCGTCTGTTTTTCACCCGGGTCACTTGGTTTGTGCTGTCTGGGTGGGCTAAGCAGGGGTGCAATTAAAAAATGATGGAGCCTTGTTAAGCCTACCTGACAGGACAGCCCCTCCACCCACTCTAAACATACAGCCACCACCAATACACACACTTGTGTATACACACAGCACCCCCACACCTCTTAATACACATACTGCATACACACACAGCTTTGACCGACATCTGTATAGGGACAACTCCCCCACACACAGCACCCCTCTAACCGGTACACACACAGCACCCCTCTAACCTGTACACATATAGCTCCCCCCACACCTGTGCACACACAGCTCCCCCCACACCTGTACACACACAGCTCCCCCCACACCTGTACACACACAGCTCGCCCACACCTGTACACACACAGCTCCCCCCACACCTGTACACACACAGCTCCCCCACACCTGTACACACACAGCCCTCCTCACACCTGTAAACACTCAGCCCCTCCACACCTGTACACACTCAGCCCCTCCACACCTGTACACACTCAGCCCCTCCACACCTGTACACACTCAGCCCCTCCACACCTGTACACACTCAGCCCCTCCACACCTGTACACACTCAGCCCCTTCACACCTGTACACACTCAGCCCTCCTCACACCTGTACACACTCAGCCCCTCCACACCTGTACACACTCAGCCCCTCCACACCTGTACACACTCAGCCCCTCCACACCTGTACACACTCAGCCCCTCCACACCTGTACACACTCAGCCCCTTCACACCTGTACACACACAGCCCTCCTCACACCTGTACACACACAGCCCCTCCACACCTGTAAACACTCAGCCCCTCCACACCTGTACACACTCAGCCCCTCCACACCTGTACACACTCAGCCCCTCCACACCTGTACACACACAGCCCTCCTCACACCTGTACACACACAGCCCTCCTCACACCTGTACACACACAGCCCTCCTCACACCTGTACACACACAGCCCTCCTCACACCTGTACACACACAGCCCTCCTCACACCTGTAAACACTCAGCCCCTCCACACCTGTACACACTCAGCCCCTCCACACCTGTACACACTCAGCCCCCTCCACACCTGTACACACTCATTCCCCCTCACACTTGTACACACTCATCCCCCCTCACACTTGTACACACTCAGCTCCCCTCACACTTGTACACACTCAGCCCCCCTCACACTTGTACACACTCAGCCCCTCCACACCTGTACACACTCAGCCCCCCTCACACTTGTACACACTCAGCTCCTCCAAACCTGTACACACTCAGCCCCTCCACACCTGTACACGCTCAGCCCCCCTTACACCTGTACACACTCAGCCCCCCTTACACCTGTACACACTCAGCCCCTTACACCTGTACACACTCAGCCCCCCACACCTGTACACACTCAGCACCTTACACCTGTACACACTCAGCCCCCCCACACCTGTACACACTCAGCCCCCCCACACCTGTACACACTCAGCCTCTCACACCTGTACACACTCAGTACCTTACACCTGTACGCACTCAGCCCCTTACACCTGTACGCACTCAGCACCTTACACCTGTACGCACTCAGCACCTTACACCTGTACGCACTCAGCACCTTACACCTGTACGCACTCAGCACCTTACACCTGTAGGCACTCAGCCCCTTACACCTGTACGCACTCAGCCTCTCCACACCTGTACACACTCAGCCCCTCCACACACCTGTACACACAATCAGTCTACCCTCATATCTGTATGCGCTCAGTCCCCTTATACATGTACGCCCTCAGCCCCCCCTCACACTTGTACACATTCAGCCCCCACACCTGTATGCATTCAGCCCCCTCTCATAGCTGTATGCACTCAGCTACCCTCAAACGTGTATGCACTTAGCCACCCCTCACAAATATGCACACTCAGCCCTCCCACCAGGGTTGCCAACTTTCAACAAATTTACAAACAGTTTGTAAATTCCATAATTTTTTAATATGTCCATGAATGTCCATTATGGACATGTAAACTGCATATCCATACCGGACATTCATGAAGAGATACAAAAATTATGTACTTTACAAACTGTTCATAAGTTTACTGAAAGTTGGCCACCCTCACACCTGGACATACTCAGCTTAACTCACACCTGTACACACATAAGTCCTCCACTCCTGTATACACATGGCTCTCCTACACCTGTACATACGTATCACCCCTACACCTGTACATATGTATCACCCCTATGCCTGTACATACGTATCACCCCTACACCTGTACATACGTATCACCCCTACACCTGTACATATGTATCACCTCTACACCTGTACATATGTATCACCCCCTACACCTGTACATACGTATCACCCCCTACACCTGTACATACGTATCACCCCTACACCTGTACATATGTATCACCTCTACACCTGTACATATGTATCACCCCCTACACCTGTACATACGTATCACCCCTACACCTGTACACAATCCTTTACGCACACAGTTCCCCCAGACTGGTAGACACACACACACTGTATGCACACACAGCTTTGCCCCATATCTGTATACAGGCAACTCTCTCCACACACACACACAACCCCCCAAAACACAACCCCCATCCACACACAACTCCCCCCCACACACACACACAACCCCCCCACACACACACAACCCCCCCACACACACACACAATCCCCCCACACACACACACAATCCCCCACACACACACACACAACCCCCCCACACACAACCTCCACACACACACAATCCCCCCCACATACACACAACTCCCCCACACACACACACACACACACACACACAATCCCCCCCCACACACACACACACAACTCCCCCCCACACACACACACACAACCCCCCCCCACACACACACACACAACTCCCCCCCCACACACACACACAACTCCCCCCACACACAACACCCCACACACACAACCCCCCCACACACACACACACAACCCCCCCACACACAACCCCCCACACACACAACCCCCCCACACACACACACACAACCCCCCCACACACAACCCCCCACACACACAATCCCCCCCACATACACACAACCCCCCCCACACACACACACAATCCCCCCCACACACACACACACACACAACACCCCACACACACAATCCCCCCCACACACACACAACTCCCCGACACACACAACCCCCCCCACACACACACAACCCCCCACACACACACAACCTCCACACACACACAACCCCCCTCACATACACGCAACTCCCCCCTACACACACACAACCCCCCCCCACACACACACACACACACAACTCCCCCCCCCCACACACACACAACTCCCCCCCCCCACACACACACACACACAACACCCCACACACACACACAACCCCCCCACACACACACACACACACACAACTCTTCCCCCACACACAATCCCCCCACACACAACCCCCCCACACAGACAACTCCCCCCCACACACAACTCCCTACACACAACCCCCCAACACACACACACACACACACAACCCCCCACACACACACACACAACTCTCCCCTCCCACACACACATCCCCCCACACACACATATCCTACCCCCCACACACATACACACACAATCCCCCCACACACAACTCTCCCCCCACACAACTCTCCCCCCCACACACAACCCCCCCACACACACACACACACACACACACAACTCCCCCCCACACACAACCCCCTCACACACACACACACACACACACAACTCCCCCCACACACATAACCCCCCCACACACACAAACACACAACACCCCACACACAACCCCCCCACTCAACCCCCCCCACACACAACTCTCCACACACACACACACACACACACAACTCCCCCCCCACACACAACCCCCACCCACCCACACACACACACACAACTCCCCCCACACACATACAACCCCCACACACAACCCCCAACACACACAACCCCCCTACACACACACACACACAACTCTCCCCCCACACACACAACCCCCACACACACACAACTCCCCCCAGACACACACACAAACCCCCCACACACAAAACTCTCCCTCCACACACACACACACACACACACACACACACACACACACACACACACACACACAACACCCCACACACAACCCCCCCACTCAACCCCCCACACACACAACTCCCCACACACACACAATCCCCCCACACACACAACCCAACCACACACACACACACACACACAACCCCCCCCCACACACACAGCCCACACACACACACAACTCCCCCCACACAAACACACTCACAACTTCGCCCCACACACGCAATCCCCTCCCCCACACACACAACTCCCCGACACACACACACACAACCCCCCCACACACAACCCCCCCACACACACAACCTCCACACACACACAACCCCCCCTCACATACACACAACTCCCCTCCCCCCACATACACACACAACCCCCCCCACACACACACACACACACACACAACTCCCCCCCCCCCCCACACACACACACACACACACACAACACCCCACACACACACAACTCTTCCCCCCACACACAATCCCCCCACACACAACCCCCCCACACAGACAACTCCCCCCCACACACAACTCCCTACACACAACCACAACCCCCCCACACACACAACTCTCCCCTCCCACACACACATCCCCCCACACACACATATCCTACCCCCCACACACATACACACACAATCCCCCCACACACAACCCCCCCACACATACTTATACCCCCACACACACACACACACAACTCCCCCCCCACACACAACCCCCCCACACACACATACCCCCCCACACACACATAACCCCCCCCACACACACAACCCCCACACACAACCCCCAACACACACAACCCCCCCTACACACACACACAACTCTCTCCCCACACACACAACTCCCACACACACAAAACTCTCCCTCCACACACACACACACACAACACCCCCCCCACACACACACACACACACACAATCCCCCCACACACAACCCCCCCACACAGACAACTACCCCCCACACACAACTCCCTACACACAACCCCCCAACACACACACACACACACCCACACAACCCCCCCACACACACACAACTCTCCCCTCCCACACACACATCCCCCCACACACACACACAACTCCCCCCACACACATAACCCCCCCCACACACACAACCCCCCCACACAACCCCCAACACACACAACCCCCCCCACACACACACAACTCTCCCCCCACACACACAACCCCCACACACACAAAACTCTCCCTCCACACACACACACACAACACCCCACACACAACCCCCCCACTCAACCCCCCACACACACACACACAACTCCCCCCCACACACAACCCCTCTACACACACACAACTCTCCCCCCACACACACACACAACCCCCCCACACACAACCCCCACACACACACACAACTCCCCCCCCCACACACACACACCCTCCACACACACACACACACACACACACACACACACACACACACACACACACACAACCCCCCCACTCAACCCCCCACACACACAACTCCACACACACACACACACACACACAATCCCCCCACACACAACTCCTCCCCACACACACAACCCAACCACACACACACACAACCCCCCCACACACACACACACAACCCCCCCCCCACACACACAGCCCACACACACACAACTCCCCTCACACAAACACACTCACAACTTCGCCCCACACACGCAATCCACTCCCACACACACACAAATTTCCACACACACACATAACCCCCACACACCCACAACTCAGCCCCACCCACACACAACTCTCCCCCCACACACAATTCCCCCCCCCCACACACACACACAACTCTCCCCCCCACACACGCAACTCTCCCCCCACACACCCACACAACTCCCCCCACACACAACTCTCCCCCCCCACACAACCCCCCCACACACACACATACAACCCCCCACACAAAACTCTCCATCCACACACACACACACACACAAAACCCCCCACACCCCCTCACACACAACTCCCCCCCACACACACAACCCCCCCACACACATATCTTACCCCCACACATACACACAATCCCCCCCCACACACACACACACACACACACAACTCCCCCCCCACACACACAACCCCCCCCACACACACACACACAACTCCCGCCACACACACACAACTCCCCCCACACACATACACACACCTTCCCCGCACACACAACTCCCCACCAAAAAAGTAAGGATGCAGTAAAGATATGGCATAGGTGTGGTACAGGTGCAGTATACTTAATGTCCTGCTTCCAGTAGCTCAGTCCCTGCTAGCAGTGTGAACAATGGGTATGGTCATCTCACCAGTCTCTGTGGTGTGGCTGTGAACTCTCCCTGCTGGAAGAGGGGGCCCTCAGTCTCTCCACAGAATGCCTCCAGAGATTCAGTGATGCTCTGGTCACCCTGCAGCAACAGTGCAGATGATGTAGCTGCAGTCTGTGCTGCTCTGCCTTGGATGTCTCCATTGGTCTGGCCTCTCAACAGTCTGGTCAGTATGCAGCAGATGTGCTCTCAGTGGTGGCAAGTGGTCTTTTTTTTGGAGGGGTGCGGCAAACAGTAAACCCCCCCGTTGGTCAGTTGGCGGGCGGGTGTGCTTTTACCCCATCTATGCAGCGCTTCAGTGGCAGCTTCCCTTGCTCTTCAGAGGCAGCGATGTCTCTCCCTTCCCCTGCTCTCCACGGGCATCAGCAACTTCTGTTTTCTCCTGTCTCCTTGGCGGCTGTAAGGGTTAATTCTGCTTAGACCTGGACAATCAGTAGAATTCTTTCAGATCTCTGAAAGCTTTCAATGCACAAGACAAGATAGTCATTGAATGAATGCTTGGCTTTAATGGTAAGAATTGCATCTTTATACAAATTATGGACAAATAATATTGCACAACACAAAGGAGGGAGGGAGGCAGGACATAGTTCATCACATGACACATAATTCCTATACAAACATCTAGCCACTCAGACATAGTCTTAAACTAGTATTTTAGCTGACGGTTGATATTACCTGAAAACATAATTTAAACTATTTAATGCTGATGTTCTGACTTTGTCTGAAGACATCATTTCAAAACCAGTTTTTTATCAGACCTTATCTATACTGTGAAAAAAAAAAAATGGAAGGGGGTTATGCCTATAATATGTAGTCCCAGAGTGGGTAATGTATAAAGATACATATGACACGTCAGATCACCAACCCATAGCTGGAAACAAAGCCAAATACCTGCTACCAATAGAAGAATAGAAGCAGGTGCGGTCCTCTAGACCATTGCATATATGAAAAAAAGGGGGGAGACCAGAGGGTCAAGGGACAGGGTCAATCAATGAGGGACACACTGGCTATAGTGATAGTTTATTACAAAATAGAATAATTAAAGTAGTTTCCACCCACATAATAAAAGATGAAACTAACTTCCACCACTAAGAAAGTGACAGTGCAAAAGGACAGATACCCCACCTGGTACCCACTATTAGGGATGAGCCGAACACCCCCCTGTTCGGTTCGCACCAGAACATGCGAACAGGAAAAAAGTTTGTTCAAACACGCGAACACCGTTAAAGTCTATGGGACACGAACATGATTAATCAAAAGTGCTAATTTTAAAGGATTATATGCAAGTTATTGTCATAAAAAGTGTTTGGGGACCAGAGTCCTGCCCCAGGGGACATGGATCAATGCAAAAAAAGTTTCAAAAACGGCCGTTTTTTCAGGAGCAGTGATTTTAATAATGCTTAAAGTCAAACAATAAAAGTATAATATTCCTGTAAATTTCGTAGCTGGGGGGTGTCTATAGTATGCCTGTAAAGGGGTGCATGTTTCCTGTGTTTAGAACAGTCTGACAGCAAAATTACATTTCGAAGGAAAAAACCCATTTAAAACTACTCGCGGCTATTGCATTGCCGGTCCGACAATACACATAGAAGTTCATTGATAAAAACGGCATGGGAATTCCCCACAGGGGAACCCCGAACCAAAATAAAAAAAAAAAAAAATGATGTGGGGGTCCCCCTAAATTCCATACCAGGCCCTTCAGGTCTGAAATGGATATTGAGGGGAACCCCGGCCAAAATAAAAAAAAAAAATGACGTGGGGGTCCCCCAAAAATCCATACCAGACCCTTATCCGAGCACGCAACCTGGCAGGCCTCAGGAAAAGAGGGGGGGACGAGAGTGCAGCCCCCCCTCCTGAACCATACCAGGCCACATGCCCTCAACATTGGGAGGGTGCTTTGGGGTAGCCCCCCAAAACACCTTGTCCCCATGTTGATGAGGACAAGGGCCTCATCCCCACAACCCTGGCCGGTGGTTGTGGGGGTCTGCGGGCGGGGGGGCTTATCGGAATCTGGAAGCCCCCTTTAACAAGGGGACCCCCAGATCCTGGCCCTCCCCCCTGTGTGAAATGGTAAGGGGGTACTTACCCCTACCATTTCACTAAAAAACTGTCAAAAATGTTAAAAATGACAAGAGACAGCTTTTGACAATTCCTTTATTTAAATGCTTCTTCTTTCTTCTATCTTCCTTCATCTTCTTCTTCTGGTTCTTCTGGCTCTTCTGGTTCTTCCTCCGGCGTTCTCGTCCAGCATCTCCTCCGTGGCGTCTTCTATCTTCTTCTCCTCGGGCCGCTCCGCACCCATGGCATGGGGGAGGCTCACGCTCTTCTCTTCACCTTCTTCATCTTCTTCTCTTCTTCTTTTCTTTTCTTCTCTTCTTCTCTTCTTCTCTTCTTTATTTTCTTCTCCGGCCCGCTCCGCATCCATGCTGGCATGGAGGGAGGCTCCCGCTGAGTGACGGCGTCTCCTCGTCTGACGGTTCTTAAATAAGGGGGGGGTGGGGCCACCCGGTGACCCCGCCCCCCTCTGACGCACGGTGACTTGACGGGACTTCCCTGTGACGTCACAGGAAATGCCACAGGGAAGTCCCGTCATGTCCCGTGCGTCAGAGGGGGGCGGGGTCACTGGGTGGCCCCGCCCCCCATTATTTAAGAACAGTCAGACAAGGAGATGCCGTCACTCAGCGGGAGCCTCCCTCCATGCCAGCATGGATGTGGAGCGCCCGGAGAAGAAAATGAAGAAGAGAAGAAGAGAAGAAGAGAAGAAGAGAAGATGAAGAAGAAGATGAAGAAGATGAAGAGAAGAGCGGGAGCCTCCCCCCATGCCATGGGTGCGGAGCGGCCTGAGGAGAAGAAGATAGAAGACGCCGTGGAGGAGATGCTGGACGAGAACGCCGGAGGAAGAACCAGAAGAACCAGAAGAAGAAGAAGATGAAGGAAGATAGAAGAAAGAAGAAAGAAGAAGCATTTAAATAAAGGAATTGTCAAAAACTGTCTCTTGTCATTTTTAACATTTTTGACAGTTTTTTAGTGACATGGTAGGGGTAAGTATCCCCTTACCATTTCACACAGGGGGGGGCCAGGATCTGGGGGTCCCCTTGTTAAAGGGGGCTTCCAGATTCCGATAAGCCCCCCGCCCGCAGACCCCCATAACCACCGGCCAGGGTTGTGGGGATGAGGCCCTTGTCCTCATCAACATGGGGACAAGGTGTTTGGGGGCTACCCCAAAGCACCCTCCCAATGTTGAGGGCATGTCGCCTGGTACGGTTCAGGAGGGGGGGGCTGCACTCTCGCCCCCCCTCTTTTCCTGCGGCCTGCCAGGTTGCATGCTCGGATAAGGGTCTGGTATGGATTTTTGGGGGGACCCCTACTTCATTTTTTTTTTTTAATTTTGGCCGGGGTTCCCCTTAATACCCATACCAGACCTGAAGGGCCTGGTATGGAATTTAGGGGGACCCCCACGTCATTTTTTTTTTTTAATTTTGGTTCGGAGTTCTCCTGTGGGGAATTCCCATGCTGTTTTTATCAATGAACTTCTATGTGTATTGTCGGACCGGCAATGCAATAGCCACGAGTAGTTTTAAATGGGTTTTTTCCTTCGAAATTTAATTTTGCTGTCAGACTGTTCTAAACACAGGAAACATGCGCCCCTTTACAGGCATACTATAGACACCCCCTCCAGCTACGAAATTTAAAGGGATATTACACTTTTATTGTTTGACTTTAAGCATTATTAAAATCACTGCTCCTGAAAAAACGGTCCCCAAACACATTGTATGACAATAACTTGCATATAAGCCTTTAAAATTAGCACTTTTGATTTCTCCCATAGACTTTTAAAGGGTGTTCCGTGGCATTCGAATTTGCCGCGAACACCCCAAATTGTTCGCTGTTCGGCGAACTTGCGAACAGCCAATGTTCGAGTCGAACATGAGTTCGACTCGAACTCGAAGCTCATCCCTACTAGTGGCTATTTCATTGCCGGTCCGACAATACACATAGAAGTTCATTGATAAAAACGGCATGGGAATTCCCCACAGGGGAACCCCGAACCGAAATGTAAAAAAAAAATGACGTGGGGGTCCCCCTAAATTCCATACCAGGCCCTTCAGGTCTGGTATGGATATTAAGGGGAACCCCGGCCAAAATTAAAAAAAATGACGTGGGGGTCCCCCTAAATTCCATACCAGACCCTTCAGGTCTGCTATGGATTTTAAGGGGAACCCCGCGCCAAAAAAAAAAAAAAACGGCGTGGGGTCCTCCCAAAAATCCATACCGGACCCTTATCCGAGCACGCAACCTGGCAGGCCGCAGGAAAAGAGGGGGGATGAGAGAGCGCCCCCCCCTCCTGAACCTTACCAGGACACATGCCCTCAACATTGGGAGGGTGCTTTGGGGTAGCCCCCCAAAACACCTTGTCCCCATGTTGATGAGGACAAGGGCCTCATCCCCACAACCCTGGCCGGTGGTTGTGGGAGTCTGCGGGCGGGAAGTTTATCAGAATCTGGAAGCCCCCTTTAACAAGGGGACCCCCAGATCCTGGCCCCCCCCCTGTGTGAAATGGTAAGGGGGTACTTACCCCTACCATTTCACTAAAAAACTGTCAAAAATGTTAAAAATGACAAGAGATAGTTTTTGACAATTCCTTTATTTAAATGCTTCTTCTTTCTTCTATCTTCCTTCATCTTCTTCTTCTGTTTCTTCTGGCTCTTCTGGTTCTTCTTCCGGCGTTCTCATCCAGCATCTCCTCCACGGCATCTTCTATCATCTTCTCCTCGGGCCGCTCCGCACCCATGGCATGGGAGGAGGCTCCCGCTCTTCTCTTCATCTTCTTCTCTTCTTCATCTTCTTCTTCATCTTCTTCTCTTCTTCTCTTCTTCTCTTCTTCATTTTCTTCTCCGGGCCGCTCAGCATCCATGCTGGCATGGAGGGAGGCTCCTGCTGTGTGATGGCATCTCCTCGTCTGACGGTTCTTAAATAATGGGGGGCGGGGCCACCCAGTGACCCCGCCCCCTCTGACGCACGGTGACTTGACGGGACTTCCCTGTGACGTCACGGGGAATGCCACAGGGAAGTCCTGTCATGTCCCGTGTGTCAGAGGGGAGCGGGGTCACCGGGTGGCCCCGCCCCCTGTTATTTAAGAACAGTCAGACGAGGAGACGCCGTCACACAGCGGGAGCCTCCCTCCATGCCAGCATGGATGCGGAGCGCCCGGAGAAGAAAATGAAGAAGAGAAGAAGAGAAGAAAAGAAGAAGAGAAGATGAAGAAGAAGATGAAGAAGATGAAGAGAAGAGCGGGAGCCTCCCCCATGCCATGGGTGCGGAGCGGCCCGAGGAGAAGAAGATAGAAGACGCCGCGGAGGAGATGCTGGACGAGAACACCGGAGGAAGAACCAGAAGAGCCAGAAGAACCAGAAGAAGAAGATGAAGGAAGATAGAAGAAAGAAGAAGCATTTAAATAAAGGAATTGTCAAAAACTGTCTCTTGTCATTTTTGACAGTTTTTTAGTGAAATGGTAGGGGTCCTTCTGTACCCCCTTACCATTTCACACAGGGGGGGGCCGGGATCTGGGGGTCCCCTTGTTAAAGGGTGCTTCCAGATTCCGATAAGCCCCCCACCCACAGACCCCCACAACCACCGGCCAGGGTTGTGGGGATGAGGCCCTTGTCCTCATCAACATGGGGACAAGGTGATTTGGGGGGCTACCCCAAAGCACCCTCCCAATGTTGAGGGTATGTGGCCTGGTACGGTTCAGGAGGGGGGGCGCTCTCTCATCCCCCCCTCTTTTCCTGCGGCCTGCCAGGTTGCGTGCTCGGATAAGGGTCTGGTATGGATTTTTGGGGGGACCCCACGCTGTTTTGTTTTTTTTTTTTGGCACGGGGTTCCCCTTAAAATCCATACCAGACCTAAAGGGTCTGGTATGGAATTTAGGGGGACCCCCACGTCATTTTTTTTTTTTAATTTCGGTTCGGGGTTCCCCTGTGGGAAATTCCTATGCCGTTTTTATCAATGAACTTTTATGTGTATTGTCGGACCGGCAATGCAATATCCGTGAGTAGTTTTAAATGGCTTTTTTTCCTTTGAAATGTCATTTTGCTGTCAGACTGTTCTAAACACGGGAAACATGCGCCCCTTTACAGGCATACTATAGAAACCCCCCAGCTACGAAATTTAAAGGGATATTACACTTTCATTGTTAGACTTTAAGCATTATTAAAATCACTGCTCCTGAAAAAACGTCCGTTTTTAAAAGTTTTTTTTGCATTGATCCATGTCCCCTGGGGCAGGACCCAGGTCCCCAAACACTTTTTATGACAATAACTTGCATATAAGCAGTTTTGATTTCTCCCATAGACTATTAAAGGGTGTTCCGCGGCAATCGAATTTGCCGCGAACACCCCAAATTGTTCGCTGTTCGGCGAACTTGCGAACAGCCAACGTTCGAGTCGAACATGAGTTTGACTCTAACTCGAAGCTCATCCCTAGTAGTGGGTACCAGGTGGGGTATCTGTCCTTTTGCACTGTCACTTTCTTAGTGGTGGAGGTTAGTTTCATCTTTTATTATGTAGGTAGAAACTACTTTTATTATTCTATTTTGTAATAAACTGTTTCTAAATTATCACTATAGCCAGTGTGTCCCTCATTGATTGACCCTGTCCCTTGACCCTCTGGTCTCCCCCCTTTTTTCTTATCTATACTGTGGTCATCCTGAAAAACAAGACCCTAAAATAAGAGATTATTCCTCTGTCAGCTGTATTCAAGTTTCAGTCATATTAACTATTTCTCCTCCTTCAGCGCCCAATCGGGAGTCTTCTCTTTTTGGCCATTTGGAAAACGGTATCAGACCTGCTTCTGATTGGCCGGATTGAGGATCAGTGGTACAACAGCAAATTATTATTCGCTGTTGTAACACCTGGGTGGTCTATGCATGAATCTATCTATTGTTCATATAGAAGGTGGCAAGGAGAGAGGGGCGGCGCTCCGGCACCCGTAATGGATGGGCCACCACTGTGTGCTCTCATTGTTCCCCTATGCTTAAGAGGAAGAACCTAGCTGTATAGTCTCAGAAAAGCAGCTATCATGCACCAGTGTCTCTTGGGAATTATAGTGCAAAGAGCCTATAAGTTCCGCAATATGGCTTATTTCCTGGGCTTCAAATCCCATGATCCTCAGTGTTCTGGCTTGGCTTTTCGGGCTATAGTTCTCCCTCTGCTGACTGGAGAGGATAGTGAAGTACAACTGCAGGAAGTGAAAGTAAAATGATTGTAAAGAGAAAAATTTCTCCTCCGTGTTTCTATCATCCAGCACCTGGCTGGATTAAATGGGAGGTCAATGGGCCACAACCCCTAGAAACCTTCAGTGGAAACCCTAACATTTGTATTCACTCACTGACTGGAGCATAATGACTCCTTGCTCTATCCAGAAGGAAAAAGTCTTGGCTCTACAGAAACTTTTTTGTTTGTAAACATTTTTTTCATGTGTTTTTTTTTTTGTCCATTTAACAGATCAGAAGGGGAACCCAAATCCATCAATGCAAGGAAGATAAAAGTAAAGGAGACCCTTTCATCCCTAGGCATGAATGTTGGAGAGGTAAAGATTTTCTAGTATTTGTCTTGTAAACTTGATGCTAAACAATCAAAAACAGCCGTGTAAATTGACCAAGTGACCTTCGTATAAGTGAGCTTTCCCTTCAGTCTCCTACTATTAGATATATCCACATTTTGGTAATTTATTCCATACATGTACCCCACATGATGCTGTGTTAATTTCTTATTAATGTCCAATACATATGGGCATCTGCAGGTAGGGGCAGGGGGGGCAAGTGCCCCCCCCCCCCTGGAATCAGGGATCGTGTCGGGGGTTCCCCAGTCAGTCCTTAACCTAGTGCCCGCTTCCGGCCCTGCTCACACCTGTACACAGTTTACCAGGGCCGGTGACAACTGGTGCAAGGAGCAGGATTGCGGAGGCCTCAAGGGGTGGGCAGGATGACATCACCCGGTCTACGTGTGAACAAGCAGCTCAGGAAACGCAGGCACAGTGTCCCCGACACCTTCCAGAGCCTGGAACCCCTGGACTCCTTAAACCTCCTCACCGCTCCCAGGCCTGGGAGACAGACTGACCGGGGGTTCAGAGAACAAGGATGGGTAGCAAATGCAAGCAGCCAGGGACCACTCCATGTCACATCATAGATCCGATCAAAGGAACAATGCACCTCCTGTTCTCACCCAGAATGAAAACGGGCCTTGTCAGCTGCTGGCCATCATGGACATCCTACTGGCATGCAAGGTACCATACTGAGCATTATGCACACCACTGGGACATAGGGGTACTAGAGGGACTCCAGGTAGGTCTAGTGGTCTCTCTCTCTGATCCCCCTTTCTCTCTCACCCCCTCTGTCTCTCTCTGTCACCTCCTCCTCTGTCACCTCCTCTGTCTCTCTCTGTCATCCCCTCTGTCTCTCTGTCACCCCCTCTGTCTCTCTCTGTCACTCCCCTCTGTCTGTCTTTCTGTCATCCCTCTCTCACCCCCCTCTGTCTCTCTCTGTCACCCCTCTCTGTCTCTCTCTGTCACCCCCCTGTCTCTCTCTGTCACCCTCCTCTGTCTTTCTTTGTCACCCCCTCTGTCTCTGTCACCCCCTCTGTCTCTGTCACCCTATCTCTCTCTGTCACCAACCTCTATCTCTGTCACACCCTCTGTCTCTCTCTGTCACCCCCTCTGTCTGTTACCCCCCTCTGTCTCTCTCTGTCACCCCCTCTGTCTGTCTGTGTCACCCCCCTCTGTCTCTCTCTGTCACCCCCTCTGTCTGGCTCTGTCACCCCCCTCTGTCTCTCTCTGTCACCCCCTCTGTCTTTTTCTGTCATCCCCTCTGTCTTTCTCTGTCACCCCCTCTGTCTTTCTCTGTCACCTCCTCTGTCTCTGTCACCCTCCTCTGTCTCTCTCTCTCTGTCTCCCCCTCTGTCTCTCTCTGTCACCCCCTCTCACTCTCTGTCACCCCCTTCTATATCCCTCTGTAACCCCCCTCTTTCTGTCACCCCCCTCTGTCTCCCCCTGTCACCCCCTCTGTCTCTCCCTGTCACCCCCCTCTGTCTCTCTGTCACCCCCCTCTGTCTCTCTGTCACCCCCCTCTGTCTCTCTCTGTCACCCCCTCTGTCTCTCTCTGTCACCCCCCTCTGTCTCTCTCTGTCACCCCCTCTGTCTCTGTCACCCCGTCTCTCTCTTTCACCCCCCTCTGTCACACTCTCTGTCTCTCTCTGTTGTCACCCCCCTCTGTCTCTCTCTGTCACCCCCCCTCTGTCTCTCTCTGTCACCTCGTCTCTCTCTGTCACCCCTTCTGTCACTGTCACCCCCCTCTATCTCTGTCACCCCTCTCTGTCTCTTTCTGTCACCCCTCTCTGTTTCTTTCTTACACCGCCCTCTGTCTCTTTTGTCACCCCCCTCTGTCTCTCTCTGTTACCCCCCTCTGTCTCTCTCTGTCACCCCCCTCTATCACTCTCTGTCACCCCCCTCTATCACTCTCTGTCACCCCCCTCTGTCACCCCCTCTGTCTCTCTCTCTGTCACCCCCCTGTCTTTCTCTGTCATCCCCTCTGTCTCTCTCTGTCACCCCCTCTGTCTCTCTCTGTTACCCCCCTCTGTCTTTGTCACCGCCCTCTGTCTCTGTCACCCCCTCTCTGTCACACCCCAGTCTCTCTCTGTCACCCTCCTCTGTCTCCCTCCTCTGTCTCTCTGTCACCCTCTCTGTCTCTCTGCCATCCCCCTCTGTCTCTCTGTCACCCCCGTGTCTATCTCTGTCACCACCTCTGTCTTTGTCACCCCCGTCTCTGTCACCCCCCTGTCTCTCTCTGTCACCCCCCTTCTCTCTCTCTTTCTCTGTCACCCCCCTCTTTATCTCTCTGACACCCCCCGTCTCTTTCTGTCATCCCCTCTGCCTCTCTGTCACCCTCCTCTGTCTATCTCTGTCACCCTCCTCTGTCTCTCTCTGTCACCTCCTTCGTCTTTGTCACCCCCCTCTGTCTCTGTCACCCCACTGTCTCTCTCTATCACCCCCTTCTCTCTCTCTCTGTCACCCCCTCTGTCTTTTTCTGTCACCCCCTTTGTCTTTCTCTGTCACTCCCTCTGTCTCTCTCTGTCACCCCTGCTGTCTTTTCTGTCACCCCCTCTGTCTCTCTCTGTCACCCCCTCTGTCTTTGTCACCACCTTCTGTCTCTGTCACCCCCCTCTCTCTCTGTCACACCCCAGTCTCTCTCTGTCACCCTCCTCTGTCTCCCTCCTCTGTTTCTCTCTGTCACCCTCTCTGTCTCTCTCTGTCATCCCCCTCTGTCTCTCTGTCACCCCTCTGTGTCTATCTCTGTCACCCCCTCTGTCTTTGTCACCCCCCTCTGTCTCTGTCACCCCCCTCTCTCTCTGTCACCCCCCCAGTCTCTCTCTGTCACCCTCCTCTGTCTCCCCCCTCTGTCTCTCTCTGTCACCCCCTCTGTCTCTCTCTGTCACCCCCTCTGTCTCTCTCTGTCACACCCCCCCCCCCCCGTCTCTGTCTCCCCCTTGTCAGGGAAATTCTAAGCTTCTCCCTACAAGCATAAAATTTCTTTGTGCTTAAAAGCACAAAAAGCTCTCTTATATAATGCTGGGAAAGAGCATATTTCTTTCTCTCCAAGTAACACAAGCAGATGCTGGTATCACCTCGAGCTCAGTATATCCTGCACCAGGTAGCCAAGCTGCTTTTTCTTATACTAAACACATGGATAACAAAAGAGGCAACTAGCTTCAGAATCAGCCAGTCAGACACTTGTATTCATTCAAAAGAACCAATGACACACATGCATATATTCAAATAGAAATGCAGTAGTGACGTGTGTAGACGGTGGTGTGCAAAACCATGCGGCAAGCACATGGTTTCGAACGCAACCATATGCACACTCCCACTGCTACCAATGATGCGAGCCATACTACATTATGGCCCAGTGGGCCATAATGTTGTATGGTTATACTATGGCTCCCATAGAAACAAACCTGCTTACTTAGGAGTTTGGATGCGATCACCATGGAGAGGCCAGTCCCTTGGTGAGGCATAAATAGACATCCTTAAAAGAGCAAACAGATCCGCATCCAATGGTCTTCCACCAGCGTCTGTATGTGCGAATACCCTCACATGAGAGTATTACAGCAAAACTGACACTGGGGGCATCTGACAACATACATTAATAAAAATTTCCACAACAGCTCCTCCTCTTTGTCATATGCTCCCATGTGTCCCTCAAAGAATCTTGATCTTCTTCTTACGCCTGGAAATGAATCAGTCCTTATAGTCCATATAAGTCCATAAAAAAGGAAACCATGGCTTGACGTGTAGATTCTGTTCTTCAGGAGGGGTGACTTATAGGGAGGACACGACATGGTGAGCTGTAGTAATCGCCAGTCGAACTGGGATCCTCTGTGTCTTGTACGTGGGCTGGGCTTTGGGGCTTCTCATCTCGGTGGGGAAGATGTGGTCATCTGCTCGGGCTCTGTTCACTCGTCCAATCAGGCAACAGTAGCACCTCATCACAGCATATAGAAGGAATACAAACAAAAATAACATGAGTATATATACCCCCACTATGATCCACTGCAAAATAAAAAAATTCAATCCCCAAAGATTCCCAGACCCTTAAAAGGACTTCAACCTTCACTAGCTATAGCTCTGGCTTTGCAGGGATCTAAGCCTTATCCATATGGGCCTGAACTTTATCACTAGTACCATTGATCCAAGTATAACAATCTTTACTTATGAATTCCCAGAAACCCCCCTTGGACTGTGTAAACTTCCTTGTAGCTTCAACAGTTACATGAAACATCCCATCCTCAATGGATGAGAAATTGTTCAATTGTTTCATAACCTCAAGCCCCCACCGTGTACAAGCAATTCCCTTCCAGCTGTCCCTGCTATTCTTACCTTTTCTCATGCCATCAGATCTTCACGATCGGCCGTGACATAAAATGCTCAGACGAGTTTCACCAGCACACATGAACCTCTTACATTAGGGGTATTACCTTCTAAGCTGTAGATCCATTTTAATATCAAACTAAAGTTGAAACACACTTGTGGGCTACCTAGTTATCCCGATACCAAAGCTGGCAAGAACCAGAGCTATTGTTAAAATTATAATTAATTTTATCCTCTAGAAATGTTATCGTTAAATTCTATTGACAAGTGTCTGTTTGGATTTTACTAGTTTGTCAAAACTCCTCACACCAATATAAACATCACATATAGCATGTCCCCCCGGCATTAGAGCTCAGTGGAGACTCAGAGTAGACCCCACCATGTGCCTTGTTTGCTTTCTTGGCTAGTTGGAAAATACACTTTAAAAATATAAATAAACAAAGATACTCCTCATCTTTTGGTGTAGTTGAGCAGCTTCTTGCAGTGGCTGGCCTGGTCTCATCCCTCAAGCTTCTTTACAACGACCCAGTCACCTGGTTAGAAAGAATGTAAACTGGTTATTGTGTCAGGGTCCAGGAGGGACTCATGAACCCTGTAGTGGACCTTTTGAAGTTCATGTTAGTGACTGCACCCACCTCATCAGCCGAGAATGTTGACAGCAGCAGAGGAAAGTACAACTCTGGTCTTGGTTGACCTCCAAACAAACCTCATATGGCATATACTCAGACATGTGGGAACTTAATGACTGCGGTCACTGCTTCTTACCATCTGGGGTGTAATACCTGGAACCATTGAAAAAAAGATTCCTATGGGAGCATCCTTCACCAGACTGTTGATTCAAATTTCATCAAGGGTAGAAAGTCGTGGAACCTGTCATTCCTACTAGGTCACAAACTTGGCTAGAATTAGAGCAGTTAGTATTATTGGTTTGAAAATTGTCATTCTCACCACTATCATCCACCCCTTTTCCTCCTTATTACAAACTGGAGGAAGACACGCAGGGTTTAGAAAAAAAAACAATGAAACAGTGAAATAGCCTATGATACTTGTAACGAGCCCCTGCTCACTCGGTTCCACTCTCCCGACACTCCTCTGCGGCTATAGAATCAGATTGCAGATCACAATATCTGATGGTTCGGTCATCCGATGCTCTGGGATTAGAACTACAGCTATGTGCCGTTCTAATCCAGTTGTGTAGCTCAGAACAAACACCAGGCAGGCTGTATGTAAGTTCAACCAGGAATCTCCTTTATTGCAAGGAATACAGGCTCTTTTATACAGTAAAAGAGGAGGTGTATACCTCCTGCTAATATTACTCTGAACACACACCTGTGACCAGAAACCTAATTAACATGGGCTAATTAACTAATCCCTTTAGACAGCCTAGATGACTCAGACATGAACTTTAAGCCAGACTGGCTGTCTTGTAGCTCAGAAAACCCAATCAACATTATCACAAATCAACACCAAACTCTTCTTCACACAATAGCAGAGTTAATTAACACAAACAACAATGGGGATCTAATGACTCTTAGATCCCATACTAGACTTATTTACAATACACATTCTAGCAGGCAACAGACAGACAGGTGGCTGGAATTTACATCAGCATCTCCTAACAGTATTTGTCCCAGCATTATGAATCAGCCAGTATTTCTAATATGGCAAATCCAGGGTCCCCAGAGTCTGTGTGTTCTGGGGGACCAGGACCCGAATCCACAGTAATACCACCTCAAGGGTCCCCAGGCATACAGCTCACAAAGAGCACCGTTCCCCCAAATGCCAGGGCCCACGATCGTTCGGCAAGAGGCTAGCATTCAGTCCCCTCCAAAAGTCTCTCTCCCGGCTAGGTCTGTCACAATACTTTTACCTTCTTAGGCATGTGTATTTATACATGTGTACAGCTATCTACATACACCTGCTTTCTGTGTACATACACTTTCAGAAACTCCTTGGACCTGAAAAGATACTTATAAACAAAAGTTATTACTCTATCCTTCATATTTAACCTGCAAAGAATGGTAAAAAATACAACATTTGTGTACATTAGTGAATTGTCACTGACATTCCTCAAAACCGATAATAACTAAACCCTCTGTAACCCTTATGTGACAGACTCACCCGGGACAGAGGTTTTTGGAGGGGACTGAATGCTGGCCTCTTGCCTCCCAATTATGGGCCCTGGCATTTGGGGGAACAGTGCTCTTTGTGAGCTGTATGCCTGGGGACCCTTGAGGTGGTGTTACATTAGATTCAGGTCCATGTCCCCCAAGACACACAGACTCTGGGAACCTTGTATATGCCATATTAGAAATAGTGACTGAGTCTGCCAAGCAATTCACATTCTGTTCTATAGCCCATAAAATGTACTTTCACCTTGATCACATTTTTTATCTCCGCCCCACTCATTCCTTATGTTACTGAATATGACATATTCCCCATTACATGGTCTGACCACGCCCCCATTATGCTAGATCCTTTACCTTCCCAGACCTACACTAGGTCATGTCACTGGCGGCTCAATGATCACCTTCTACAATGTGAGGTCTCACGCAATAAACTGGCAACAGGTCTAAAAAAATTCTTCCAGCTTAATATAGGATCTGTACCGGATGTTTCTACTCTGCGGGAGACCCACAAGGCTGTTTTTCGTAGTGAGTGCATGGCAATGAGTTCACATCTGAAAAAAGACAGAAATAAACTTTTACAGTCCCTCTCAGCCGCCCTGACGACTGCGTAGGGTTACTTCCCTTAGAGACCAAATCAAATCAGTACGGCTTGGAAGAGCAGCTAAATCCCTATTTTGGTCGAAACAAAAATTTTATGAGTATTCTAAGAAGCCCCATTAGATACTAGTCAACACAGTACGCCCCCGCCCTTTTAACTCATTCCCTGACTTCCTTTCCCAAGATGATGGAACCAAAACCCATTGCCCCCAAGAGATGTCAAAAATTTTTGGTAAATTTTACCACAAACTATACAATTGTTTGACTCCCAAAAATAATTTTAATTTTACACAGGGAAAATTTGAGGAATTCTTTTCAATTGTAAAGCTTCTGAAATTGTCCTCATTAGACCTAGTTAGCCTAAACACAGCTATAACTGCAGAAGAACTCCTAACTATAATTAAAGATCTCCCGTTACACAAATCACCGGGCCCTGATTGATTACCCTATTTTTATTACAAAACCTTCCTTGACATATTATCTCCCCATATGCTAACTCTCTATGATTCTCTACTCAAAGGTCATCCCCCACACCCCCAATTTTCTAAGGACCCTTCTATTCCAGATAATTACAGTCCCATAGCCCTCTTAAACTCAGATTATAAAATATTTACAAAAATCCTTGCGCCCAGGTTGTCTAGACTTATTCCTAAATTGATTAATAGAGACCAAGTGGGTTTTGTCCCAGGCAGGCATGCTGGGGATAACACCCGCTGTACCATAGACTTAATTGATCTCCTCGATAGATCCTCACGCCAGGCTCTTGTCTTAAGTCTAGACGCGCAAAAAGCATTTGACAGACTGAGTTGGCCTTATATGTTCTCTACCTAAAGTGCGTATGGCTTTAGAGGTCCTTTTCTAAGGGCCCTGGAGGCTTTATACTCAAAACTCACAGCCCAAGTACAGATGTCCTCTTTCCTGTCGCCTTGCTTCCCCATGACAAATGGGACTCGGCGGGGATGCCCTTTATCACCTCTACTTTCTATTTTATGTCTGGAGCCCCTTGCCGAGTCCGTCCGTATACACCCGGACATTCGTGGGGTGGTAATGCGACAGGGGGAGTATAAACTAACACTCTTTGCAGATGATATACTATTGACTATCACTAACCCGCTGTTATCCCTTTCCTCGCTACATAATCTACTCTCCTCTTTTGGTGCCATCTCGGGTTATAAGGTAAACACTTCTAAAACGAAAGCGCTTCCGATACACAACCCACCCTTTTTGTTATCCCAGCTTAAGGTATCCTATCCTTATAAGTGGTGTACTACCTCCCTCAAGTACTTGGGGGTTCTTTTGACCCCCCTCTTACTCTTCTCTATATTCTGTGAACTATCCCTCCCTGTTCCTGGACATCAACAAGTCACTACATAACTGGACGAAACTTCCCCTATCCCTCCTGGGCAGGATTAATGTTCTGAAAATGTCCATTCAGGTCTGGTATGGATTTTAAGGGGAACCCCGCGCCAAAAAAAAAAAGGCGTGGGGTCCCCCCAAAAATCCATACCAGACCCTTATCAGAGCACGCAACCTGGCAGGCCACAGGAATGGGGGGGCGGGGGCCACCTGGTTACCCCGCCCCCCTCTGACGCACGGTGACTTGACGGGACTTCCCTGTGATGTCACGGGGAATGCCACAGGGAAGTCCCGTCATGTCCCGTGCGTCAGAGGGGGGCAGGGTCACCGGGTGGCCCAGCCCCCCGTTATTTAAGAACCGTCAGAGGAGGAGACGCCGTCACACAGCGGGAGCCTCCCTCCATGCCAGCATGGATGCAGAGCGGCCCGGAGAAGAAGAGAAGAAGGAAGAAGAGAAGAAGATGAAGAAGAAGATGAAGAGAAGAGCGGGAGCCTCCGCCCATGCCATGGGTGCGGAGCGGCCCGAGGAGAAGAAGATAGAAGACGCCGCGGAGGAGATGCTGGACGAGAACGCCGGAACCAGAAGAACCAGAAGATGAAGGAAGATGAAGGAAGATAGAAGAAAGAAGAAGCATTTAAATAAAGGAATTCTCAAAAACTGTCTCTTGTCATTTTTAAAATTTTTGACAGTTTTTTTGTGAAATGGTAGGGGTAAGTACCCCCTTACCATTTCACACAGGGGGGGCGGGATCTGGGGGTCCCCTTGTTAAAGGGGCCTTCCAGATTCCGATAAGCCCCCCGCCCGCAGACCCCCACAACCACCGGCCAGGGTTGTGGGGATGAGGCCCTTGTCCTCATCAACATGGGGACAAGGTGTTTTGGGGGGCTACCCCAAAGCACCCTCCCAATGTTGAGGGCACGTGGCCTGGTACAGTTCAGGAGGGGGGCGCACTCTCGTCCCCCCCTCTTTTCCTGCGGCCTGCCAGGTAAGGGTCTGGTATGGATTTTTGGGGGGACCCCACGCCGTTTTTTTTTTTTTTTTGGCGCGGGGTTCCCCTTAAAACCCATACCAGACCCTTCAGGGTCTGGTATGGAATTTAGGGGGAACCCCACGTCATTTTTTTTAAAAAATTTTGGCCGGGGTTCCCCTTAATATCCATACCAGACCTGAAGGGCCTGGTATGGAACTTAGGGGGACTCCCACGTCATTTTTTTTTTAAATTTTGCTTCGGGGTTCCCCTGTGGGGAATTCCCATGCCGTTTTTATCAATGAACTTCTATGTGTATTGTCGGCAATGCAATAGCCAAGAGTAGTTTTAAATGGGTTTTTTCCTTCGAAATGTTATTTTGCTGTCAGACTGTTCTAAACACGAGAAACATGCGCCCCTTTACAGGCATACTATAGACACCCCCCAGCTACGAAATTTAAAGGGATATTACACTTTTATTGTTTGACTTTAGACATTATTAAAATCACTGCTCCTGAAAAAACGACCATTTTTAAAACTTTTTTTTGCATTGATCCATGTCCCCTGGGGCAGGACCCGGGTCCCCAAACACTTTTTATGACAATAATTTGCCTATAAGCCTTTAAAATTAGCACTTTTGATTATTCATGTTCGTGTCCCATAGACTTTAACGGTGTTTGCGTGTTCGAAAGAACTTTTTTCCTGTTCGCATGTTCTGGTGCGAACCGAACAGGGGGGTGTTCGGCTCATCCCTACTGCTCAGCTGTCGGCTAATTGCCAGCTCTCATCTCTCTCCACAGGTACCCAGCTGTTCCTGATCGTGCTCATCTGACCTGCCTACTTAAAACTGTCCAGCTCACTTCATCTCTGTCTTCGCCTTGGTCATATCACAAGTAACCTTCTCCTGCGTTCCTGTTTAAAGACTGGCTTTGCTGACATCCCTTCTGGCTCCTTATCCTGCTTGCTGTTCCTCTACTTGGATCCCTGACTTCTGGCCTGGCTGATTACCCGATCTAGTTACTGAACTCTGGCTTGGCTGATTACCCAATCTGGTTACTGAACTCTGGCTTGGCTGACTACCCGATCCGATTACTGGACTCTGGCTATGCTTTGACTACGCTTACTCTATTTACCTGTTTATTTTTATTAAATAACAAGTGTGATTTTACTGTACTTCTGTCTCGGTATGGTTCATCTTTTCCACTTTTAACTACAGATCAGACATTTCTTCCATTCCCAATCCCCACTCCTGACTTTAGAAATACCCACCCTCTTTGAGTATCTGTGCGCTCAGGGCCCCCATCAACTACACCTAATATCACCTAATATCACCTAATATCCTCTATACACCATATCCTCCATGAGTCAACCCCTATCACTGAGACTACCCATCTATATATGAGGAGATGGACTAATTTGATAGGCAGACCTATTAGCACCCAGTTGTGGGATAGGATATGGTCTTCCACTTTTAAGTCCTCAAAATGTGTACAGAGGGAAACTTCCACTAAGATTCTCATGTTCTGGTATAAAACTCCTGAAGTTCTCCACAAGTATGACCCCTCAATTCCAGCACATTGCTGGTATTGTGGGACTGATGTTGGCTCTTTGTTTCACATTTTCTGGCAATGTTCTATGATCCAGCCCTTCTGGCATGAAGTGATGCTATTAATACAAAGAATGGCAGATGTGTCCCTTCCACTCGATCCCCTATATTATCTTTTAGGCCTCCCTTTTTCGGGTATTGCCAAAAAAGACAATAGGCTGATTTCATACATCCTCCTAGCTGCCAAAAGGCTCATTCCATTGTGTTGGCTGTCCGACACAACCCCACCATGGTCTAGATTTTTACAATTGGTAGCAGAGATTAGGAAGATGGAATACTTGATGGCCTCAGTGCACGACACCATTCTCTAATATAATAAGATCTGGGAACCTTGGGAACGTTCGGAAAATATGGAACACCTCTGCCAACCAGTACTTTATAAACTGCTTCCCTGCGATATGTATTTTGCATACAGATTAGTACCCCTTTAAATTCCCCGCTCTTATTTCTATACCATAAAATTGCTTTTGTTTTCATATTTAACCTCTGTTTCTCTAATGATACTACCTATGAGTTGCTCATAACTTTTGATATGACATACAGATCACCCCTGTGATCCGTATACATGGACACTTTTATTTGTAATGATTTCTCTTTTGAAAAATTCAATAAAAAACTACAATTATATAAAAAAAGAAACAGTGACTGAGAAAATATATCTTGGATTACTTAAAATGGGACAGTAATATTTATCCACAATATCTCCCAGGATATATGTAAAGACTATTCTTGGTTTGTTTGATTCTGAACTCAATATGTTAGTTGAGAGAGCTGATCACATTGGCTGACTCCTCCCGAATGTAGGAGACGGGCCGACTCCTGCTGGAGCTCCTGCTATTCTGAGAAGGTGTCCTGTGTTGTACTTATGATACTGTATAATCTATTGTGTGAAGCTCAGTGACAACAAGTCTGACCTGTAGTGAAATCCTGATTAATCATAACAATGCATGGAGTCACATCGGCTGCTTTAAGGGATTAGTTAATTAGCTCATGTTAATTAGGTTTCTGGTTACAGTTGTATTGTTAGGGTGATATGAGCATGACGGGGGGACCTCCTCTTCTACTGTATATAAGACTTGTATTTTGATTCTAAATAAGAGTCCATGTTCAGCAACTAAATAAGTATCGTCTTGTTTTGTGCTTGTGAGCGGTTGGAATATCTAATATCTATATTCAGACTGGGAGGAAGTGGTATATGACGAAAGCACTCAAGCGGAGTGTGAGATGTTTTGTTACATTGGTGGCAAGCAGTGGGACGCTTCCTGCAGTCTGGGACATCCAAACTTCCACCTGGATCCAAGGTCTGGATAGCAGGAGAGGCGAGGAAAGGTAAAGATACCAGCCATCATGTAAGAGGAATTCGGAAGGAGGTTGTGAGAGATGCAGATACAGCACAAAGGACCAGTGTCAGAGCAGGTTCTGCTGGGATGGTTTGGTTCTATCCACTGCGAACACTGGAAGGAATCGCTAGCCTGTGAGCAGCGACACCAGGGAAAAGATCTCCTCCCCATCCATGAAAGGTACAGGTCACAGTATGGACTGTGGGTGCTGTTTTTGGAAGAAAAAATGCACAAGGAGCAGACAACTGAATTAAGCAGGCTGGTCTGGGCAGAGATGAAGCTGGATGAGAGCTACAGAGCCCTCCGGTGGCATGTATCCCAAGCATGCCCTTGGATAGCGGATGACAGCCCAATGGAAGGCTTTGGCTATGGCGGCTTGGGACTGTTGTATGTGAAGCTGACAGGGGACCCTAACTTTGAGAGTGGTTTGAAGTGGCGGTTGGATAATATCATGGATTTCAGAGAAGGGCTACTGAACGTCTCGGAAGTGCACTGGGCACTGGAAGATATAGATTTTCTGGCCATTCAGGAGTGGGAGCTGGAGATTGCTTACAGACAGCTGCTAAACTCTGCTCAGCGCCAGGGCTAGGCTCCCTGTGCCTGGGACTATCAGGAAATACCAGTTGACAACTCTAAAATCCTGGCTAAAGAGTTGGCGATGTGGCAGAGTAACAGTGTGCTTTGCCAGCCTGCCCCCGCAGCTATGGACGCAGATGTCTTATGGTGGATGCAGCAAGTGCTGACTGACCTTAATGCTCCTGTTTCTGCATGAGATGATCTTGGATGGAGGAATGTGCCTGTCCAGCAGCGAGCCAGAGAATCAGCAATGGAAAATTTGGAAATTGCCATCCCCAAAGCTGAAGTGCTGACAACAGGGCAGAGCTCTGCTAACCTCTGTCCAGCACCGATAGCATCTTCTGGGTTCCACGGACAGCAGATGGTGAACTTCTATGCCCAGACACCAGTTGCAGAGACAGGGGATTTGATAGACTTTTCTGCTGAGGAAGTACAACCTGATGAGCCTCCAGCAGAAGAGCCGGTATTGGGGCCAAACTTCACTGTGCTCTGCCCAGCACCAACAGCAGTATCTGTGGAGTTGCAGGAACTTCCCCAGCTGAAACGCTGGTCACCGGACAGAGGGTCCAAGACTTCTGCCCCACACCTGTTGCAGTTCCGGAGGCTCAGGGTGAGAAGGTGGTGATCACTTCCCAGCAGCAGATACAGGGTGTTCATTGTCTCTCCTCAACATTCGGCCAGGGTGGAGAAAACGGTCTTTACTTCCCAGCAAAGATCCATGCACCTGGGAGACAGTACCACAGACATGTCGTCCCAGCAGCCAGATGAGGGAACGGAAAAGGAAGCAGCCAGATCACCTACCCAATGGCAGCTACACAGTTTGGGAGTGGAGAAATCCAGCCTTCTATCCCAACGGTTAGCCGAAGCGGATGATGCGGAGTCCCCAGCAGAAGTGCTGGCAACAGGGCAGAGTGCTACCAAACTCTGCCCAGCACCGGCAACAACTGTGGAGTTCCAGGGAGCCAGGGCTGTCAGCCCATCTCCCCAGCAACAAGCGGATGTAGTGCAGCTTCTACTCCCAGCTGAATCTTTGGCAACAGGGCAGAGTGCCGCTGGCCTTTGCCTAGCACCTACAGTTTCTTCTCAGCTTCAGGGAACTGGGGCAGTGGGCCCCTCTACCCAGCAACAGGCCAAGCCATGGAATGGAAAACACCACCCAGCTGAAGCGCTGACAGCTGGACAGAGAGTCAATGACCTCTGCCCCACACCTACTGAGGTCAACTATTCCTTGCAGCCAAAAAACAAGATCATGCGGACAGACTATATGAGTTCACTCTGCCTGACTAAAGCATGTCCAGACCAGGTGGAGGTCTGGGACCTTGTTAGTCAAATTTTGATGGGGAAGAAATGTGGCAGACTCACCTGGGACAGAGGCTTTTGGAGGGGACTGAATGCTGGCCTCTTGCCTACCAATTATAGGCCCTGGCATTTGGGGGAACAGTGCTCTTTGTGAGCTGTATGCCTGGGGACTCTTGAGGTGGTGTTACTTTAGATTCAGGTCCATGTCCCCCAAGACACACAGACTCTGGGAACCCTGTATATGCCATATTAGAAATAGTGACTGAGAAAATATATCTTGGATTACTTAAAATGGGACAGTCATATTTATCTACAGTATCTCCCAGGATATATGTAAAGATTATTCTTGGTTTGTTTGATTCTGGACTCAACATGTTAGTTGAGAGAGCTGATTACTTTGGCCTCTGTACAATGTAGGAGACGGGCCGACTTCTGCTGGAGCTCCTGCTATTGTGTGAAGGTGTCCTGTGTTATACTTATGATAATGTATATTCTACTGTGTGAAGCTTGGTGACAACAAGACTGACCTGTAGTGAAATCCTGATTAATCATAACAATGCTCAGGAGGGCATGGAGTCACATCAGCTGCTTTAAGGGATTAGTTAATTAGCTCATGTTAATTAGGTTTCTGGTTACAGTTGTATTGTTAAAGTAAAAAGATGAGAATGTATTGTCAAGTAAAACATGAGACAAACATTTAGAGACAAATGTGGGGAGATATTTCATAGTTCCCAAACCAAAAATGAAAAAAAAAAACAACCAGATGGAATGCTACCTTCACTCTTTTAGTAATAGAAAAAAAATACAATGGGAGAAACACAAGAGCATCTGGGAATCTTGTATGGACCAGCCACACAAAGTCCAAAAACAGGCATGATAATTTTGTTTTGTTTTGTTTGTGCCTTTATCACTATAACCGGCCCTTGCATCCCGATTATTGTATATGGCCTGAGCGGGGCTGCTAGCATACTACTCCTCACGTTTATGCTAATACAATCTCACACTGGAATTCTGACTATTATACACACCCCGACGATATACAGCCTTCTAAATGTGTTTGTCCAACAGCTACAAAAACACCATGAAAATGCTCCACTATACAAAACAATCTTATGGCTTCTATCTGTACCTAGATATTACCACAACAACTTGGATGCCTCCTGTTTGCTCTCTACCCAAAACTGTATTGCAGTATAAACCTTCACAAAAACAACTGGAATTAAATTTAAAACACTCTTTCAAAAGCCAAGTGTTTTCCATTGTCCTTCCAAGCACAAGTAAAAAAAAAACCCAAGCTCCTCCCACCAACTTCCTGTTGTATATCACATAATATAAATGCATAGAAAGAAGGAGGGGAAGGGGAAGCCCAGTCTCATACCATGTCCATCAAAAAAAATCTATGGCACAACAAAAGGCAAAAAGTGAAGAAGGTCATCCAAAGCCTTTCCCTTTCACTGCAGGCCACAAACAATCAAAAACAAAAACAACACACACCGTTTTAAAAGTACAAAAACTGAAAAGATTGAATTCACTTAAAAGGAAACTGTGCCTTAAACTGCACCTCTACAAACCAAAATAGCAATTCCACCCAAACACAGTGGACACAAAATGGCAGCTGGGACAAATGAAAATCAAGACATGGCCACATGGTGACTACAAGAATGGAAAATGGGAGACGAAAGCCAGGTCACAACAAAATAGCGCCATTAACACATGCAATTTAGTTGCTTAGTTCTTCGCTAGAAACATAAGCTTCTCTAAAACAACTGGCAAAAAAACCTAAATGATTCTACTGGAAATGGAATTCAGTACAAAAACAGATTATATTTCGCTTGAGACTAAAACCAGCAGAAATAAAAGGCAGTTGCAGCAAACGAAAATCGGTCCACGGCAAAATGGTAAATGAAATCCGGACTACAGAAAAATGGCCAACATTAACAAATGAAAATCAACACAAACCAGGATTTCTCCCTACAAAAAGGAAAGAACAAAGAGACAACAGAGCACATTGACCTGAGGTGTGCCGGGGTCACATGGTCAGTATGCCTAAAAGGGGGCATACCGAAGTATGAAATGAAATTAAATGAAAAGTAAAAGAAAAAGAAAAAAGGAAATGGGTGGGTGGGATACGAGAGCCTACAACCACAAGGGAAGGAGGCAAAGGAGGGCAGGCTTTATGCGGCCTGACTCCACCTACAACAGGCTGACCTGCGGTCAGCCTTAAACTTGTACTCGGAGTCAACCTGTGGATAGTATAGGAAAGAACAAAGAAACAACAGAGCACAATGACCTGAGGTATGCCAGGGTCACGTTGTCAGTATGCCTAAAAGGGGGCAAAAAATAACAGTAGGATGAAAGCTTAACAAAAGATTTTTTACACACTAAATTACATTCAATCAGCCAAATTGACAAATGCTGGAGACATCGCCAAAAATGGATCTGTAATATACCTTGAAAAATATGCTGACCTCCACCTGCCTAATTTCTTAAGAATTATGAGCAGGGACCCCTTGGCGCAAAGCTGCGGATGCCGCTCCTATCCTAAATGGTTCAGACCCAGATTGGCCAAAAGGGTACGGCAATGTAGAATGAATTGAGCTGCGGAAAGGGGAGCACAAGGGAAAGGCAACTTAGAATTGTCCCTGGGTTTATCAGCCGTAGCACTGACCAGCTGGTCTAAAACTGAAACCGGGCACCATGCCTTCCCGGTCTCAAAAAACCTGATGCCCGTGCCACCTCCTGTTTGCTGCATCTTGCACGCATGTAAATGGAAACAGAAATAGCCAGGGTGCCTAACCAACTGATTGGCCAAAAGTATACCCTGTACCAGACTGCGTAAATTCCCCTGGCCTCAAAAAAATGTAAAAGGCCAGATATATTGCTGCCTTAAGCAGCAAGCTGGGTAACCAACCAAAAGGAGATCTCGTGAGAATATCAGACATGTCCCGAAAAATGTGACCCGTGATGGGAAGTCTACTGAGCATGGCAGGAGGGCTACACTTCTGGATCCCTTTGAGATTGGCCCTAAGCGGAAAAAATAGAGGGCCTGTTGGGGTCTTCCAAAAACATGAAATGTTGAATGCCAGCCAGATACGTCCTGATGGTACTATGGGCCAGTTTGAGTTGAGAGTGGCAAAAAGCAGTAAAAGCTAGTAGGTACTGGATGTTATAACTGTCAAGGCTAGGAAATCTTGCCCGGAAGGCCTGGAAGACCCTCCAAGCATGGCATACGCCTTCCTGGTATTCAATAACAAAGACTTATTGATCAAATTTGCCACGTCAACCCAATGCGAATCTAATCCATCACCAATTGCTGGAACTGTGGAGAAGGTGTGGCGCAGGCGTCTGCATCCAGGACCTGCTGGAAAAACAATGGGAAGTTGAACCGGGACAAAGCATCGGCTGCTATATTATCTACACCATTAACAAACCTACAATGACTGTGAAAGTTGAAATGGAGGGACAACCAACAAGTTTACGCAAAAAACTCATGATCAGCAAGGATCTGGATCTGCCACTATTGATAATCTCAGAGGTTGCTTGATAATCAGTAGAAAAAAACACCATCTGTCCTGCCCATAGATGCCCCCACACCTGAGCCGCTGCCACTATGGGATAAACTTCGAACAAAGCCGATGTCTTAGTGAACTGAGGAATTGCCAAAACCTCATCTGACCAAGACCCTGCCAGCCAGTGTGAGTCAAAAATGGCTGCATAGCCTTTGGTGGCTGCTGAGTCTGTAGAAATTTGGGGGGAGGAACTAGACTCAGCCGGGATAAACATAGCGACTCCATTCCAATGCTGGAGGAACTCATCCCACATCTGAAGGTCAGAAAGCGCGGAAGGATCCAGGAACACCCGAGAATCAGAGTTGGGGGCTGAAGGCAACAATGATAACAATCTAGAAATGAAAGCCCTCCCCTGAGGAATGATCCTCATGGTAAAATTTAACATGCCCAGAAGTGATTGTAATTCAACCCTGGTACAGACTCGGGAGACTGTAAACACATGAATGCGATCTCTGATTCTCACGAGCTTGCCTGTGGGAAAACTGGCCCGCATGGATTGCTTATCAAGCGTGATACCCAGGAACGTTAGTCTGGTAACTGGCCCCTCCATCTTTTTTACTGCAAGCGGGATGTTGAGCACAGAAAAAAACTGAAGTGAGCTTCAGAAGGTCGAGGGAACATGATCACAACCTTCAATGAGGAGAAAATAATCTAAATCATCTTGTGACAATTCTCCTTGTACGTGAGGATCCAGCTCAGAGTCCGAGCAAGAGAGTTGAACAACCAAGGGCTACTTTTGGACCCAAACATAAGCTTGGTGGCGAAATAGTAAACACCCTTCCATCTGATACCATGCCACTGCCAGAGAGATGGTAGGATAGGCAGAAGCTTGAAAGCGTCCGCAATGTCTGCTTTGGACAACCAAGCGCCTACGCCCACCCCAATGATAGATTGAATCGCCTGATCCACCTAAGCATAGTTAGGAGAAAATTCTTCTGAAGAGATCAAAGAGTTGAGGCTAGCAATATGTAAAGAATGAGGGGCAGACAAGTCATAGACTAAACGTGGTTTATTGGAAAATTTCCCTCTAACAAGCCCCAGGGGATTGACCCTCCATACCTGGAAAGGTGGTGACGTAAATGGCCCGATAACAAACCCCTTCTCAAGTTCTGACTGCAGTAACAAATCCACCACTTCCATGTCTATGAAAGATGATCTAAGGTTCTGACACTCAAAACTATCAGATGGTAAGTAGGGATGAGCCGAACACCCCGCAGCAGAACATGCAAACAGGCAAAAAAAGTTGTTCGAACACGCATACACTGTTACAGTCTATGGGACACGAGCATGAATAATCAAAAGTGCCAATTTTAAAGGCTTGTATGCAAGTTATTGTCATAAAAATTGTTTGGGGACCTGGGTCCTGCCCCAGGGGACATGTATCAATGCAAAAAAATGTTTTACAAATGGCCGTTTTTTCGGGAGCAGTGATTTTAATAATGCTTAAAATGAAACAATAAAAGTGAAATATTCCTTTAAATTTCATACCTGGGGTATTTCTATAGTATGCCTGTAAAGTGGAGCATTTTTCCTGTGTTTACAACAGTCCCTGCACAAAATGACATTTCTAAAGAAAAAAAAGTCATTTAAAACTACTTGCAGCTATAATGAATTTTCGGTCCCGGCAATACACATAAAAGTCATTGAAAAAAAACGGCATGGGATTCCCCCACAATCCATTACCACATTACCAGGCCCTTCAGGTCTGGTATGGATTTTAAGGGGAACCCCGTGCCAAAATTTTAAAAAAATTGCGTGGGGTCCCCCCAAAAATCAATACCAAACCCTTATCTGAGCATGCAACCTGGCAGGCTGCAGGAAAAGAGGGAGAGATGAGAGAGCGTCCCCACACCTGGGGGGGCACGGGGACATCCCTATGGCTTCCCTGTAGCGTCAGAGGGGGTGGGTTCACCCGATTACGTCACCAGGTGGCCCCACCCCCTCTGACACTGTTAAAGAGGGCTTCCAGATTCCGATAAGCCCCCCACCAGCAGACCCCCACAACCCCCGGGCAAGGGTTGTGGGGATGAGGCCCTTGTCCCCATCAACATGGGAACAAGGTGCTTTGGGGGGCTACCCCAAAGCACCCTCCCCATGTTGATGGCATGTGGCCTGGTATGGTTCAGGAGGGGGGGTGCTCTCTCATCCCCTCCTCTTTTCCTGCAGCCTGCCAAGTTGCGTGCTCGGATAAGAGTCTGGTATGGAATTTGAGGGGACTCCCACGCATTTTTTTTTTTAATTTTGGTTCGGGGTTCCCCTTAATATTCATACCAGACCCAGACCCAAAAATGCCTGGTAATGGACTGTGGGGGAATCCCATGCCGTTTTTTTCAATGACTTTTATGTGTATTGCCGACAATTCATTATAGCCGCAAATAGTTTTAAATGACTTTTCTTCCTTTAGAAATGTCATTTTGTGCAGGGACTGTTGTAAACACGAGAAACATGCGCCACTTTACAGGCATACTATAGACACCCCCCAGGTACGAAATTTAAAGGAATATTTCACTTTTATTGTTTCACTTTAAGCATTATTAAAATCACTGCTCCCAAAAAAAGTCAGTTTTTAAAACTTATTTTTGTATTGATACATGTCCCCTGGGGCAGGACCCGGGTTCCCAAACACTTTTTATGACAATGCCATGCATATAAGCCTTTAAAATTAGCACTTTTGATTATTCATGTTTGTGTCCCATATACTTTAATGGTGTTAGCGTGTTCAAACAAATTTTTGGCCTGTTCGCATGATCTGCTGCGAACCGGGGGGTGTTTGACTCATCCCTAGTCTCAAGCCTGTAAGAACAAGTAGAATGATCTTACTAGATACTGTTTACTTTGAACAGTATTGAGTAGGCTCCATGCTGATTAAGACGGGGCGTGTGCACTTCCCCACGTTTCCCTTCCTGTGAGTGCCCTCCCCTTTACTGTTTGTCATTTCCTGTGATGTCATTTTTAATGAAAGAAGCGATTGGCTGTTGGGGCCACGAGTTTCAGTGTTGTCATATCCTTATTTGGTCATATCCTATGTTGAGGTCACATGCTGTTTGTGGCTTCCTGTTTGTGTGTGAATAAAAAGCAGAGAGTCTCTCTCCCCGCCACAGCAGATGAAGGAACAATGGAGCTGAGATGGTGGTGATGTATGTTTACTGGGGAACAGGGGAGACATGGGTTATTTAGGGATGCATTATACCATTATGGGGCGCGTGTTAGCGCAGGGGAGATTGGTTATGTATAGCCAATCTCTTCACCACACACCCCATCTGTCTCTCTCTGTCACCCCTCTGTTTCTCTGTCACCCCCTCTGTCTCTCTCTGTCACCCCTCTCTGTCTCTCTCTGTCACCCCCTCTGTCTCTGTCTGTCACCCCCTCTGTCTCTCTCTGTCCCCCCCTCTGTCTCTCTCTGTCCCCCCCTCTGTCTCTCTCTGTCACCCCCCTCTGTCTCTCTCTGTCACCCCCTCTGTCTCTCTCTGTCACCCCTCTCTGTCTCTCTCTGTCACCCCTCTCTGTCTCTCTCTGTCACCCCCCTCTGTCTCTCTCTGTCACCCCGTCTCTCTCTGTCACCCCCTCTGTCTCCGTCACCCCCCTCTGTCTCTCTCTCTGTCACCCCCTCTGTCTCTCTCTCTGTCACCCCCTCTGTCTCTCTCTCTGTCACCCCTCTCTGTCTCTCTTTGTCTACCCGGTAGGGCCTGTGGAACCCAGAATCCCTTGGAGAGGTTGGGAAACCCTTGTTTCAGATCCTTATACACTTATATCTAAGTCCTTAATGGACACAGGGTGACTGAGAAAATGTGGCTTGGATTACTTAAAATGGGACAGTAATATTTATCCACAATATCTCCCAGTATATATATAAAGACTATTATTGGTTTGTTTGAATCTGAAATCAATATGTTAATTGAAAGAGCTGATCACATTGGCCTCTGTAAAATGTAGGAGATGAGCCGACTCCTACTGGAGCTCCTGTTTTCCTATTGTTAGAAGGTGTCCTGTTTTATACTTATGATAATGTATAATCTACTGTGTGAAGCTTGATGACAACAAGCCTGACCTGTAGTGAAATCCTGATTAATCACAACAATAGCTAGGAGGGCATTGAGTCACCTCGGCTGCTTTAAGGGATTAGTTAATTAGCTCATGTTAATTTATGTTTCTGGTTGCAGGTGTATTGTTAGAGTAATATGAGCAGGAGGGGAGGACCTCCTCTTCAAATGTAAATAACACTGTATTCTTGTTCTAATAAACAGTTCATGTGAGCAACCAAATGAGCATTGCCTTGTTTGTGGTTGTCAGTGGTTGGAATATCTGATATCTATATTCAGACTGGAAGGAAGCAGGGTATAACGAAAGCACTCAAGCAGAGTGTGGGACGTTTTGTTACATTGGTGGCAAGCAGTGGGACACTTCCTGCAGTTTGGGACACCCAAACCTCCACCTGGATCCAAGATTGGGATAGCAGACTTCAGACCCAGCAGATATGGATCTGGCATCAGAGTTCCCGGGGCTACTGTGGTTCGTCCTTTCAGCATACTCCAGGACTGTGTCTGTGGATGAATACCTGGAGCTCTGGTGGCAAGAGATTCAGGTGGAGCTCTGGATTGGAGCCCTCCAGATCGCTGGTATGCAACAGGGCAGGTGCTTTCCAACCCCAGAGCAAAGAGCCAGTAACCAACAGAAGTTACGGATGCCATTCCTGGGAGAGTGGCCCCAGGAGCAATGGGTGACTGAGTTGGACAGGCTGGTCCAGCAGGAGATAGACCTGGGCAATCGGTATCAGGCTTTACAATGGCATGCAGAGCAGGGATATTTAGGGGAGGCAACAGAATGCTCTCCGAAGTGATTTGACTTTGGCAGCCCTGGATTGCTGTGGGAGAGCCTTACAGATCGTTACAGTATCTGGAAAGGGCATACAGGGAACTGCTAGAACACATTCCGCAGCATGCCAGAGAATCGATAGTGGAAACTCCGGAGATTGCCGTCCCCAAAGCTGAAGTGGTGACAACAGGGCAGAGCTCTGCTAACCTCTGCCCAGCACCAATAACATCTTCTGGGTTCTACAGACAGGAGATGGTGAACCTCTATCCTCAGACACCAGTTATAGAGACAAGGGATTTGATAGACTTTTCTGCTGAGGAAGAACAACCTGGTGAGCCTCCAGCAGAAGAGCTAGCATCAGCGCCAGACGTCACTGAGATCTTCCCAGCACCAACAGCAGCTTTAGCCTCCCTGAGAGAAGAGGCAGTCGGCTTTTCTCCCACAACACTGACAAAAATGGGATTTTCTGCCAGCAGCATCTGTGAAGTTACCAGAAACTTCTCCAGCTGAAGCACTGACAACTGGACAGAGGGTCCAAGACGTCTGCCCTACACCTGTGGCAGTTCCAGAGGCCCAGGGTGAGAAGTTGGTGGTCTTTCCTACACAGCAAGGGTCCATGCATATGAAAGACAATACCATATACATGTCGTCCCAGCAGCCAGACGAGGGTAAGGGTGATGAAGCAGCCAGCTTCCCTTCCCAACAGCAGATGACACCCCAGAATAATACTGGCAGCCCAGCAGAGGGGCTGGCAACAGGGCAGGGTACTGCTAGCCTCTGCCCTCAACTAACAGAAAGGGAGTTCCAGCAGCAGACGGTGCCCCAGAATTATGACACCAACCCAGCGGGCAACCAGAGGGTCCAAGACCTCTGCCCCACACCTGCGGAGGTTCTGGAGGCCCAGGGTGAGGAGGTGGCGGTTACTCCCGAGCTGAAGATCAGGATCCAATGAGAGAATGCAGTCGGCACCTCACAACTGCAGCTTGATCTGGTGTCTGGTGTGGATGGGCCTGCGGTGTCTCCACTAACAGAAAACCATCAGAAGTGCTGTCAACCGGGCAGAGTGCTACCAACCTTTGCCCAAGCCCAGCAACAACTGCAGAGTTTGAGGGAGCCTTTAGCAGTCGGCCTCCCTCCCCAACAGTTTGCTGGAGCAAATGATGTGGGGTCCCCAGCATAAGCGCTGGCAACAGGGCCGAGTACTGCTGGCCTCTGCCCTCAACTAACAGAGGATGGATTTCCTGTGATGGTAGATGGGACTTTAGTCTCCACTTGTATACCCCAGGGATGCTGGGCAGTCGGCCCAGATCCCCAACAGCATGAAGGACTGAGCCCAGCCACCCTGTCTTCTTTCCAGCGGCTGAAGGGGCTCCAAGGGGAAGGACCAGTCAGCACTGCCCCCCAGCAGCAGGTATGTTTTATGAGAGAGGCACAGGTTGGCTGGGTGAGTAATGTTCTGTTTGGAACAATTTGTTTGGGGAACTGTGTGGGTACAGGCATTGGGGGACTGGAACTATGGACTAACATCAGAGTCAACCCGTCTGGGGTCTCCTCCTGTGTTAGTCTTCTGCTGAAAGGGGAGAGATGTGATGGCAGGGCCCGTGGAACCCAGAATTTCTTGGAGAGGTTGGGAAACCCTTGTTTCGGCTCCCCATGCACCCCCTATGTCTAAGTCACCCTGTGTCCATTAGGGGCACGGGGTGACTGAGAAAATGTGTCTTGGATTACTTAAAATGTGACAGTAATATTTATCCACAATATCTCTCAGGATATATATAAAGACTATTCTTGGTTTTCTTGATTCTGAACTCGACATGTTATTTGAAAGACCTGATCACATTGGCCTCTATACAATGTAGGAGACAGGCCAACCTCTACTGGAGCTTCTGCTATTGTAAGAAGGTGTCCTGTGTTTATGTCTATGATAATGTATAATCTACTGTGTGAAGCTCAGTGACTACAAGTCTGGCCTGTAGTGAAATCCTGATTAATCACAACAATCGCCAGGTGGGCATGGAGTCACCTTGGCTGCTTTAAGGGATTAGTTAATTAGCTCATGTTAATTTATATTTCTTGTTGCAGATATATTGTTAGAGTAATATGAGCAGGAGGGGGGGAACTCATCTTCAAATGTATATAAGACTGTATTCTTGTTCTAATAAACAGTTCATGGTGAGCAACCAAACGAGTATTGCCTTGTTTGTGGTTGTCAGCAGTTGGAATATCTGATATCTATATTCAGACTGGGAGGAAATGGCGTATGACAAAAGCACTTAAGCGGAGTGTGGGATGTTTCATTATACCCCCCTCTCTCTGTCACCCCCCTCTGTCTCTGTCTATCACCCCCCTCTGTCTCTCTCTGTCACCCCCTCTGTCTCTTTCTGTCACCCCCTCTGTCTCTCTCTGTCACCCCCTCTGTCTCTATCACCCCCCTCTCTTTCTCTGTCACCATCCACATGTATACAGTCTCTTACAATATTTTGTGCCATGTATGCAGTCTCTGACCATCTCCTGTACCATGTCTGCAATCTCTGACCATCTCCTGTACTATGTCCGCAGTCTCTGAACATCTCCTGTAGGATGTTTGCAATCTCTGACCGTCTCCTGTACTATGTCTGCAGTCTGAACATCTCCTGTACCATGTCTGCAATCTCTGACCATCTCCTGTACTTTGTCTGCAGTCTCTGGACATCTCCTGTACCATGTCTGCAGTCTCTGACCATTTCCTGTACTATGTCTGCAGTCTCTGACCACTTCCTGTTAGGGATGAGCTTCGTGTTCGAGTCGAACCCATGTTCGACTCGAACATCGGCTGTTCGATTGTTCGCCGAATTGCGAACGTTATGGGCCGTTCGCGCTAAATTCGTGTGGCGCGTCACGGCCCATAATTCACTGCGGCATCGCAGTGCATTGCTGGCTGATGATTGGCCAAGCATGCACTATGACCCGCATGCTTGGCCAATCACAGCGCCGTCAGTAGAGAGAGCTGTAATTGGCCAAAGCCAGGGTGGCTTTGGCCAATTATGGCTCAGGGGATTTAGTACACACCCCACACTATATAAGGCCGCCTGCACGGCGGCCCTGTGTAGTGTGTGTTCCGGTGTGCTGAGAGATAGAGAGAGAGAGAGAGAGAGAGAGTGTCATTTGATTTGAGTTAGATAGATTAGGCAGAACAGTCAGTCAGTTAGCTGCACTTACAGTGTATTGTGTATATATATGCATCCCAGGTGTTGCATATATATATATATACACTGTATTCAGTTTAGCTAGATCCGTTCCTGTTATCTTCTATCTAGACTATTTACATTTAATGCAGTGCGTCCTGCTCACAGTGTTCAGCTAGATCCGTTCCTGCTATTTACATTTAGTGCAGTGCGTCCTGCTCACAGTGTTCAGCTAGATCCGTTCCTGTTATCTTCTAGACTATTTACATTTAGTGCAGTGCGTCCTGCTCACAGTGTTCAGCTAGATCCGTTCCTGCAATTTACATTTAGTGCAGTGCGTCCTGCTCACAGTGTTCAGCTAGATCCGTTCCTGCTATTTACATTTAGTGCAGTGCGTCCTGCTCACAGTGTTCAGCTAGATCCGTTCCTGCTATTTACATTTAGTGCAGTGCATCCTGCTCACAGTGTTCAGCTAGATCCGTTCCTGCTATTTACATTTAGTGCAGTGCGTCCTGCTCACAGTGTTCAGCTAGATCCGTTCCTGTTATCTTCTAGACTATTTACATTTAGTGCAGTGCGTCCTGCTCACAGTGTTCAGCTAGATCCGTTCCTGCAATTTACATTTAGTGCAGTGCGTCCTGCTCACAGTGTTCAGCTAGATCCGTTCCTGCTATTTACATTTAGTGCAGTGCGTCCTGCTCACAGTGTTCAGCTAGATCCGTTCCTGCTATTTACATTTAGTGCAGTGCGTCCTGCTCACAGTGTTCAGCTAGATCCGTTCCTGCTATTTACATTTAGTGCAGTGCGTCCTGCTCACAGTGTTCAGCTAGATCCGTTCCTGCTATTTACATTTAGTGCAGTGCGTCCTGCGCACAGTGTTCAGCTAGAGCCGTTCCTGCTATTTACATTTAGTGCAGTGCGTCCTGCTCACAGTGTTCAGCTAGATCCGTTCCTGTTATCTTCTAGACTATTTACATTTAGTGCAGTGCGTCCTGCTCACAGTGTTCAGCTAGATCCGTTCCTGCTATTTACATTTAGTGCAGTGCGTCCTGCTCACAGTGTTCAGCTAGATCCGTTCCTGTTATCTTCTAGACTATTTACATTTAGTGCAGTGCGTCCTGCTCACAGTGTTCAGCTAGATCCGTTCCTGTTATCTTCTAGACTATTTACATTTAGTGCAGTGCGTCCTGCTCACAGTGTTCAGCTAGATCCGTTCCTGCTATTTACATTTAGTGCAGTGCGTCCTGCTCACAGTGTTCAGCTAGATCCGTTCCTGTTAAATTCCTACTGACCGGCAGGCTTGTCTGGTTACAGTATATAAAGCTACCTGAAGAAAATTACAGGTGTTCTATTTGATCCTATTAGTACCACGGTCAGGCAGCTAGACTATTTACATTTAGTACAGTGCGTCCTGTTCACAGTGTTCAGCTAGATCCGTTCCTGTTATCTTCCTACTGACAGGCAGGCTTGTCTGGTTACAGTATATAAAGCTACTTGAAGAAAATTACAGGTGTTCTATCCCAGCTTAGTGCAGCTACAGGCCATTAGTATGTCTGGAAGGCCAAGAAGGAGAGGCAGACAGTCACAAGCCAATAAGAGAGGGCAAGCAGGCTCTGTGTCTAGTGCTGGTCGTGGAGACGGTGCATCCTCATCAGCACGTGGCCATGGGACACGCTTGGCCTTTTTTTCGGCAGCTGGCCATGTTGAGCCGCAACATGCGGAAGACTTGGTCGAGTGGATGACCAAGCCGTCCTCATCCTCCTCATCCTCTCTCACCCATGCCCAGGGTGCTTTGTCTGGCAAAGCAGCGGCCTCTTCCCTCAGCTCAATGTCATCAGTGACTCCTTCCCTAGCTCCACCATGTCCTCATGAGGATTCCCTCGAACTGTTTGACCACAGTGTTGGGTACATGCTCCAGGAGGATGCCCAGCGTTTGGAAGGCTCTGATGACGATACTGAGCTCGATGAAGGCAGTAACATGAGCGCGGACAGAGGGGGTGCCCAAGAAGGACAGCAATCTGGCAGTCATGCTCCCCCTGCTGCAGCATACTGCCAGGTTTGCTCCAGTGATGAGGAGGGAGGGGATGATGAGGTCACTGACTCAACGTGGGGGCCTGATAGGAGAGAGGAGGAGGAGGAGGAGGAGGAGGCGGCAGCACATCACCAACGAGGCAGGATGCCCTCCAGGGGCCAGCCTAAGGGCAGCACATTGACTGCATCACACCCCAAAGCTCCACATGTGCAGGGCGCTGCAGTCTCTGCGCGTTATTCAAAAAGTTCTTTGGTGTGGGCCTTTTTTGAGACGAGTGCATCAGATCGCACCGCTGCTATTTGCAACATATGTCTCAAGCGTATCTCGCGTGGCCAAAATATCTCCCGCTTGGGTACCACATGCTTGACCAGACATATGTTGACCTGCCATGCAGTTCGTTGGCAAGCGTATCTAAAAGACCCACACCAAAGAACAAAGAGGATCTCTCCTTGCTCCTCATCAGCTGAGATTTCCAATCCCACTAGACCTTCAGTCCTCTCTGAGACCTGCAGTGAGAGGAATGAAGGTGTAAAATTAGGTGTGTCACAGCCAAGTACTTGTGGGCAATCTGCTTTTGGTACACCGACATCAGATTGTACCAGGCAAATTTCCCTGCCCCAGCTGCTGCACCGCCGAAAGAAGTTTGCTCCCAGCCATCCACATGCCCAGCGGTTGAATGCTAGCTTGGCAAAATTGCTAGCACTTCAACTGCTGCCTTTTCAGTTGGTAGACTCTGTCCCCTTCCGTGAGTTTGTGGAATGTGCGGTTCCTCAGTGGCAGGTACCCAAACGCCACTTTTTCTCACGGAAGGCGATTCCGGCTCTCTACCGGCATGTGGAAGGCAATGTCCATGCCTCGCTGGACAGGGCGGTCAGCGGTAAGGTGCATATTACCGCTGACTCATGGTCCAGCAGGCATGGACAGGGACGTTACCTAAGTTTCACGGCGCATTGGGTGACTCTGCTGGCAGCTGGGAAGGATGCAGGACAAGGTGCAGTAGTGTTGGAGGTTGTTCCGCCACCACGCCTCCAAAATGCTGATTGTGACACACCTCTCTCCTCCACCCCTCCTCTTCTTCTTCCTCCATGGCCTCTTCCTCGGAACCAGCGGTGCTCCGTAGGCGTTCAAGGGGCTACGCAAGTACGCAGGCCAAAAGATGCCATGCGGTGCTTGAGCTGGTGTGCTTGGGGGACAGGAGCCACACTGGGGCAGAGGTTTTGTCAGCTCTGCAGGGGCAGGTTCAGAGGTGGTTGACACCACGCCAACTTAAGGCAGGAATGGTGGTTTGCGACAATGGCACCAACCTCCTCTCTGCCCTCCGACAGGGACAAATGACCCATGTGCCCTGTTTGGCTCACGTCCTTAACTTGGTGGTGCAGCGGTTCTTGGGCAGGTACCCGGGCTTACAGGATGTCCTGAGGCAGGCCAGGAAAGTCTGTGTGCATTTCCGCCGGTCATATAATGCCAGTGCTCGGCTGACGGACCTCCAAAAGGAGTTTAACCTGCCCAAGAACCGCCTAATCTGTGACATGCCCACCAGGTGGAACTCAACGTTGGCCATGCTGCAGCGGCTGCACACGCAGCAGAGGGCCATCAATGAGTACCTGTGCGACTATGGCACCAGGACAGGGTCAGGGGAGCTTGGTTTTTTTTCCCCACGCCAGTGGGCCATGATCAGGGATGCATGCACTGTCCTGTCACCATTCGAGGAGGCCACGAGGATGGTGAGCAGTGACAGTGCATGCATCAGTGACACTGTCCCCCTTGTCCACCTGTTGGAGCACACGCTGCGTGGAATAATGGACAGGGCACTTGAGGCAGAACAGAGGCAGGAAGAGGAGGACTTCCTTAGCTCTCAAGGCCCCCTTTATCCAGACAGTGTTCCTGCGTGCCCGCCGATCACACAGGAAGAGGACGAGGAGGAAGAGGAGGAGGAGGAAGATTGTGTCAGTATGGAGGTGGAGCCTGGCACTCAGCATCAGCAGCAGTCTTTAAGGGATCAGTCCCAAGAAACACATGGACTTGTACGTGGCTGGGAGGAGGTGGCTGCGGACCATGTCGTTCTTAGTGACCCAGAGGACTCCGGACCGAATGCCTCAGCAAACCTACGCTGCATGGCCTCCCTGATCCTGCAAAGCCTGCGTAAGGATCCTCGTATTCGTGGTATCAAGGAGAAGGACCAATACTGGCTGGCAACCCTCCTTGATCCACGTTACAAGGGTAGGGTTTCGGACCTTATCTTGCCATCGCAGAGGGAGCAGAGGATGAAACATCTTCGGGAGGCCTTGCAGAAAGGTCTGTGCAACGCGTTCCCAGAGACTGGGAGGTTACAAACTCCTGTTTCTGGACAACGTGTTGCTGAGGCTTCGGTCAGTCAAAGAAGGAGCGGTGGAGAAGGTGGCCGTCTGACCGATGCGTTCAGACAATTTTTTGGTCCGCAGCCCCAAGGTATGATCGGTTCCAGCAACCATCGCCAGCGTCTGTTTTACATGGTGCAGGAATACCTAGGGGCAAGATCAGACTTGGACACCTTTCCCACCGAAAATCCTCTGGGTTACTGGGTCTTGAGGATGGATCACTGGCCAGAGCTTGCACAGTATGCAATTGAGCTACTGGCCTGTCCTGCATCCAGCGTTCTTTCGGAACGCACATTCAGTGCTGCTGGAGGCGTGGTAACCGATCACAGGGTGCGTCTGTCCACCGACTTGGTCGATCGGCTGACCTTCATAAAAATGAATGAGTCTTGGATCACCACCAGCTACCAAGCACCTGATGGTGATGTAACCGAATAATTTTTTTTGAAATCTCAGATCCCTTCAAAGACTGCCTATGCTGATGCTGAGTGACTATCCCTGAGTAATTATCCTCTTCCTCCTCAATCATCACGCTGATAGCTTGTAAGAACATTTTTGGTTCTGGGTGCCACCACCAGTGCCTAAGGCACAATTTTTCAGCCCCTGTTTAACAGGGGCGTGTAATTACAATTTTTGATGTAATACTTTGCAGCAGGGCTCGTTCCTGCATTCCAACTAGAGTGTCTGTGAGGGGTTGCAGTGTTGTGGCACCAGCACCAGTGCCTAGGGCCCAATTTTTCTGCCCCTGTCTAACAGGGGCGTGTAATTACAATTTTTGATGCAATACTTTGCAGCAGGGCTCGTTCCTGCGTTCCAACTAGAGTGTCTGTGAGGGGTTGCAGTGTTGTGGCACCAGCACCAGTGCCTAAGGCCCAATTTTTCTGCCCCTGTCTAACAGGGGCGTGTAATTACAATTTTTGATGCAATACTTTGCAGCAGGGCTCGTTCCTGCGTTCCAACTAGAGTGTCTGTGAGGGGTTGCAGTGTTGTGGCACCAGCACCAGTGCCTAAGGCCCAATTTTTCTGCCCCTGTCTAACAGGGGCGTGTAATTACAATTTTTGAAGCAATAATTTGCAGCAGGGCTCGTTCCTGCTTTCCAACTAGAGTGTCTGTGAGGGGTTGCAGTGTTGTGGCACCAGCACCAGTGCCTAAGGCCTAATTTTTCAGCTCCTGTTCAACAGGGGCATGTAATTACAATTCTTGATCTAATATTTCACAGCAGGGCCCTGTGAGGGCTTACAGTGTTGTGGCCACAGCAACACCTAAGGCCCAAATTTCTGCTGAGTATATAGGGCAGGACCCTACTTTCAAACATCTAACTTACAAACGACTCCTACTTGCAAACGGAAGGAGACAACAGGAAGTGAGATGAAATCTACCCCTAGGAAGGGAAATTCTCTCCTGTAAGAGTTAATATGGGAAAACAATTTCTCCTTTCCACTGATGCTTTCCAATCCTTGTTCCACAAAAAAACCCAAATTTTCAAAAAACATTTTTCATTGGGACAAAAAAGTGAGGTGAAATCTTCTGAAGAGGAGTAAAGACAGCAAAACAAATGTCACAGGGGTGATAACCCTTCCCTATGTTTTCCAAAAACCTTAGAAAAGATTTTTTGGCTGGAGCTAAACACGTTAAAAATGTTCAAAATTACAAACAGATTCTACTTAACAACAAACCTACAGTCCCTGTCTTGTTTGCACCGCCTGTATACTGCTGTTCAGAGTATATAGGGCCTGGTGGCCCCACACCTTTCCTTATTTTAATTTGGGTGCGGGGTTCCCCTTAATATCCATACAAGACCCAAAGGGCCTGGTAATGGACTGGGGGGTACCCATGCCGTTTGTCTCACTGATTTTCATCCATATTGCCATGACCCGACATGACATTAAACCCGCAAGCAGTTTTAAATGAGATTTTTTCCTTTAAAAATGACATTTGGTGCAGGGACTGTTCTAAACATGGGAAACACGCGTCACTTTACAGGCATACTATAGACACCCCCCAGGTACGATATTTAAAGGAATATTTCATTTTTTTTACTTTAAGCATCATTAAAATCACTGCTCCCGAAAAAACGGCCGTTTTTAAAAGTTTTTTTTGCATTGATACATGTCCCCTGGGGTAGGACCCGGGTCCCCAAACCCTTTTTAGGACAATACCATGCAAATTAGCCTTTAAAATGAGCACTTTTGATTTCGAACGTTCGAGTCCCATAGACGTCAATGGGGTTCTAACGTTCGTGCGAACTTTCGGTCCGTTCGCGGGTTCTGGTGCGAACCGAACCGGGGGGTGTTCGGCTCATCCCTACTTCCTGTACTATGTCCACAGTCTCTGAGCATCTCCTGTAGTATGTCTGCAGTCTCTGATCATTATAATGACATTGTTGAAAAGGGTCAGAGCATAGGTGACCTTAAAATGATGCCCCCCCTGAAAAATGTTCTGCGGATGCACATTCTACATATTCCATCTGTAACATAACTTATGGTGATCATCATTTCTTTCTTTTTTCTGAAGAATTGCGACCCTCCTGTAATCGCGGTCTTGGGATCTGGGGGCGGACTCCGTGCCATGGTTGGTTTTCTGGGAACGATTTCCAAACTGTCTGAACTCAACCTTTTAGGTGCCACTACATACATCGCTGGGATATCTGGATCAACATGGTATATATACAGTATAGCAATTTATAAAGCATTTGTTAACTGCATAAAATAACAGCTATTGATTTTTTTTTTTTTTTGCCACATTATATTTTTTACATTTTCACAACATTAAGGGCTCATGCACACTGTAGCTCAAAGAAGCTGCTCCTACAAGCTTTTGAGCTTTTATAAGCGCTCAGTTTTTTTCTGCCTGGAAACACCCCTCCATGTTAGCCAATGTGTCCATGCACACTATGGCTTTTTCAGGCATCTTCAGGCATATGCTCCAACAGGCAGAAAAAAAAAAACAATAAAATTCGTATTTTTGAGTGGAGTTTTCAAGCAAAAAAGATATTCTTCACCCTGTACATATTTTACTTCTGAACCCTGGACAATGTACATAGCACACACCTGAGCATTGCACCATGTACATAGCACACTCCTGAGTCCTGTACTCTGTACATAGTGCACTCCCGAACCATACACCCCTTCCAAAACACACTTCTGGGCCCTGCACACTGTACATAGTGTACTTGTGAGTCCTGCACCCTGCACATATTGTACTCATGAACCCTGTACGTAGCACACACCTGAGCCTTGCGGCTTGTACATGGTGCACTCCTGAACCCTGCACTCTGCGTAGTGCACTTCTGAGCCTTGCAGCCTGTACATTACACACTCCTGAGCTTTGCACCTTGTACATAGCACACTCCTGAACCCTGGACTCTTTGTGTAGTGCACTTCTGAGATTTGCACCTTGTACGTAGCACACTCCTGAACCCTGCATTTTTTGCGTAGTGCACTTATGAGCCTTGCAGCCTATACATTGCACACTCCTGAGCTTTGCACCTTGTACATAGCACACTCCTGAACCCTGCACCCTGTATGCAGTGCACTCCTGAACCCTGCATGCTGTTTGTAGTGCATGCCTGAACCCTGCACCCTGTACATAGTACACTCCTGAGTCCCGCAACCTGTGCATTGCGCACTTGTGAACCCTGCACTGTGTATGTTGTGTACATCTGAACTATGTGCATAATTCACTAAGGCCCTTTGATGCAGCGTGCTCCACCCCTTGCAGTGGGAGCGTGGTTGAGTTCCTGAACCTATTCATTGGGAAAAAAAGCCCAGTGTGTGTGTATATATATATATATATATATATATATATATATATATATATATATATATATATATATATATATATATAGTGCTTTAATATTTTTAAAAAAATACTTTTATTATTATTTATATTAGTATTCAACCATTTAGTTTTCTTACAATTTTTTATCATTTTTAACTTTTTTGTTGTCATAAGGGGGCTAACAAGTCCCCTATGTGATAGCATAGGCAAGTGACAAGTCCTCTTTATGGAGACATCAGGGGTCAATTTCCCCCTCATTGTTTCCCTTGCCTTCACTTCAGCTAATCAAGAATAGATCAGGCTTTATTACCTGCTATCCCTTCTACATCAGCCATGGAATGACAGCTTTGAAGCCAAAGTGACTTGCAGGAGAGATCAGGGAATGGATGTTCTTCAATCTCCTCCTGCTTAATGGATGATACATTTTTAGTGGTCTTGGGCTCCTTGGAGGAACAGGAGAGCCATTGATCCACCATGGAGGTGCCAGTGAAGGGAGGCTGCCTTTCTGACTACTGTAAAAGTGTTCGGGAGGATGTAGAGCTGCCTTGATCACTTTTACTAAATAGATGAACACTGGCTGAAAAAATTGACACCAAACTGCAGCCATGAGATTGCTTCAGATTGGCAGCTGCAGCCATTAGATTGCTTCAACCACTTAAAGTCTGGGATGTTTCATCATGGCCTCAGGGCATCAAGTCAATAGACAACAAATGAAGAACAATTCTCATCCAGACAAAGCATGTTAAATGAATATCTTGCCTATCAAACATTCAACTTACTGTTTTAACATTCCAGGTGTTTGTCCTCTCTGCATTCGAAAAAAAACTGGTCAGACTTTTCATGTATGAAAGTTCTGGAGAATCAGTTACGTGAGCAAATGAAAGAGGAGGCAGAACGGACATTTCCATGGGAAAGGATAAAAGAGAAATTTCTTGGAGACTCCTACTCTCTGACAGATTTGTGGGCCTATACATTTGTCCTCTATGCATTAAACATGGTAAGTCCCACGTGAGTCCTCTCTAAGGTTTGGAACCCAGGACAACCTTTAGCTCTGGGGTGATTATATATATATATATATATATATATATAAATAAGGGAAGGTGTTTCCAACATGCAGAAATATACAAAAAGACCCACCAAGAATATGATGAATACAACATTATTACCACAAATTCTTTATTGAAAATAATAATCAAATGGACATAAAGCTCAAACAGCCAGATGGTGAGTGGACCAGGATGGATACCCCACCCAAAAGCAGTCCCCCTCAAAAAGCAGTCCTCCCAATGCTCCTCTATCCCAACTTTTCCCTCGCAAACCACCCACCTACCCTCCCAATTAACATCACACTACACACCTGCTCAGGGTATAAAGATAGGCCAACAGTAGCAAGAGAAGGGTGCACCGACCTAGAGCATTACCAAAATAAGTGTTATTCCAAATAAAAAGGGCAATGGTTGTACTCGCATACACACAGTGTATATAGGCATATCACAGCAAAAGCTGTTTTGAGTGGGAACCCTCTTCTTCAAAACCAAAATGATTAATTTTGGCTCTGAAGAAGAGGGTTCTCCCTCAAAACGCACCAACCACTACAGAAGCCACCTGGTCTTCCCGCACTGCTGGTTTACCATATCAGACCTGAAGGCGATGGTTCGCATTTGCTTTTGCTGTGATATGCCTATGTACACTGTGAGTACAACCATTTATTGTTTTTTCATCCTAGTCTACTCACGATCTGGTTTGAGTTTTTTGTCCATTTGATTATTATTGTTATTAAAGAATTTGTGGTAAACCTCTTGTAGGTGTCATATCCTTGGTGGGTGCTTTTGTTCAGCTACAAATAGGTCAACATGATTTGGCCATCCTGGCGTTATTCATGACTGAAGAGATTATGAAGAGATTATGGATGATCTTGCGCAAATGGCTGTGACTGAATGTTTGGGAGCCGCTTCCACTACCAATACAACCACCTAAGTGGAGTATAAGCAATAGTGAAATTTAAATGGTAGGTGTGGGGATGTTCTGGTGATACAACCCCTTGCTCAGGGTCTGAAATAAGCCAATGCTGCATCTCCATATATATACACATGTATAGCTTTTTTTTCAATTCAGAGTCTTCTATCAACATCTTTGCCATGAAGATCATGACATTTGGTCAACATAGTGACATAGTTAGTAAGGTTGAATAAAGACACCAGTCCATCCAGTTCAACCTGAGTGAGTGTGTGTCTACAACCCTGACCCTTGTTCCTAACCCTGTACATCGCACACTCACATCAGTCCCTACCCTCAATCAAAGGTCCCCATTCATATACTAGGGCCAATTTTGGACAGAAGCCAATTAACCTACCAGCATGTCTTTGGAGTGTGGGAGGAAACCGGAGTACCTGGAGGAAACCCACGCAGGCACAGGGAGAACATGCAAACTCCAGGCAGGTAGTGTCGTGGTTGGGATTCGAACCAGCGACCCTTTTTACTGCTAGGCGAGAGTGCTAACCACTGCACCACTGTGCCGCCTTAAACCACTGCACCACTGTGCCGCCTTTCATTTACCGCAGTAATAATCAATTCACTCATCTATTAGTAATATCATCTTGATTTTATTTTTTTTCAATATTTTTATTTAAGATTTACAATATAATAATGACAATGACAATCCATACAATAAAATCCCCTCACTGACAAAGTTAGCCAGGAAAGGAAAAAACATTGCAACAAAAGAGAGATCTCAAGCATGGAGATTACATTATTAAGGCACATACATGTTTCCAAATGTAGTTCTATAGTCACATTTAATACCTGCCCATTTTGTAACTTAGGAATTATAACTTGTAAGGGGGGGGGGCTATAACCAGTGGGATAACGTAACAAGAACAAAAGAAAACATTATATTGCAGGATATGATGGTCCCCAAAAACGGGCAACGCTAGGCATGTATGTGTTGAGTAACATAGTGGACTCCTTCTGGTGTCTATGGTTATTCTGACCGGGGGAAGACAAAGAATTCTGTACCCTCATGTCAGTTGCTTAGATTGATGTGTTACCCAAGTATATCACTGCAGGTATTGGTCTACATGAGAAATTCAGCAGGGATGACTCCTTAAGCTAGTCCCAGAGATCATCACCCCACCCCTATGGGTGCTCACTGTGGAGTGAGAGAGCTCCAGGACCTCACCCGGTGGTGCCCCCCGCCTTTCGCTCCTCGGCCCCTCCCGGGAGATGCACCGATAACGCACCCCCCGGGGTTGGGTCGATGGGTCCCTTATCGTGAGTGTTTGACCAAATGTGATTATCTGTTCCCTGCGTTGGGTTATCTAGCGTATATATGAGGTTGATCCGTGAGGTGCCTACTGTATAGATAACACCCTGTCAAGCTAGTATCTGTTGATAGATATCAAGAAAGAGAGAAAGGAGAAGAAAGGAGAAGAGAAATAGTTGGGGAAGGAAGAGAGGGGAGTGTGATAGGATGCAGGATAAAGGAGCGTGGTCTCGCTGGGAAATCCTTCATGTTTGTAGGTGACCTGGGTAAAGCGGGATCTTGATATATGTGGCCCATGGTTCCCGGATCCCCTCAAATCGCTGTACTGTGTCCCGCAGTTTTGCCACTGTTTGTTCCTGTGTCATGATCCACAAAATTTTTTGTTTGGCAGCCAAGATTGACACAGTTGGAGTTTTCCAGGCTTTCACTAATGTGATCTTGGCTCCCAAACACATACAGAAAATGAGTTGTGTGGTCTTAGGAGTGTTGTGCAATCTGCAGTTTAGTAGGATGTGTGTGAGGTCTTAAGGAATGTCAATCTCAGTGACCTTTCATAGAAGGTGAAGAAACGTATTCCAATAGCTTTGTATGCGGGGGCACGTCCACCATATATGAAGCATCATGTCTATATGTCCGCAACTTCTATAGCGTAGGAGGGAGGCATCTGGAAATATCTTGGAGAGCCTGGCAGAAACATAGCACCACTTCGTGAAAACATTAATGTCAGCTTCTATCAAAGCGATGTTTAAGATTAACCTTTAGATGATCTGCTGAAGGCTTGAAACCACATATCAGGGTCCAGATGGATGTCCAGATCGGACTCCCAAGGTCGAGCGTATGCTGGGGCGTCTATCCTATCTGCCAGGAAAGCGTAAATAGTGGAGATCCCACCCTTTTGAGGTCCTGTATTAGAGCATCATTGTTCGTACATAGTGGCTTTGGGAATGTTCAGTTTGTCAGTCCAAAGTGAGTGGAGGAAGTGCCTGATCGGTGAAAGTCTGAATTTTTCCGAGGCTGGCATTTCTAGTTTACTCAGGCAATGACCCAGTGAAATGGGGCCATTAGGTGTAAAAAAATGACCTATTCTGAAAAGACCTTTGTTCAGCCACCAGTGAAACGCATGTATATTCATCCCTGGAGGGAAGTCGGGGTATGAAATGGGTGCGTGAGAGGCTTTAGGGGAGATATCAGGTGCGCGTTTTTATGTAGCTGATCACAAAGCGCTAGGGAGTGATATAACGTAGGAGCTAATATGACAAGTCTGTGTTTCGCTGGTCTCCATACTAAAAAGTCGAGTGTATAATTAGGGACTGCCTGCCTCTCAAGGGAGACCCAGGCAGGTCTGAGACTCTTGGCGTATATAGCGGAAAACTGGGCCAGCTGTGCTGCCTGGTAATAGAGCCATAAGTTCGGTAGTCCTAGTTCGCCATGAGTCTTGAGGCAGAGTAGGATGTCCCTTGCAAAACAATGTCCTCAGTCCCCCCCAGACAAATCCAATAACCCTGGATTGAAATTTAGACAGGATCGATTTTTTAATAGGGATGGGGAGGGAGCGGAACAAATATAAAAGACGAGGCAATAGATTCATTTAGTTTGCGTTCAGTCTACCTAGCCAGGATAGGCCCTCCTTTGACCAATTATTTAGATCTGCCTCTAATGAGTGGAACATGGGAGGGTAGTTGGCAGTGTATAGGTTGCCAATGCATTTAATTAGTTTGATTCCCACATAGGGGATTACGTCTCCTGCCCAAGTGAAGGTAAAGTGTTTAAGTTGGTCGATTAATGTTGTATGAACCGAAATGTTAAGGGCAACTGATTTGGACACATTGACCTGGGGACCCAAAATGGTTCAGATTTCCTGGAGAAGTCGGAACACATTGGGGGTGGAGATTAGTGGAGAGGTCAGGAATAATAACATGTCATCGGCGAAGAGGGCGCACTTATGTTCCTCCGCATTGGACCCCTTTAATGTTCGTATTCGCTCTTATAGCTATGTCCAGTGTCTCAATCGCGATTGCGAAAATAGGGGGCATCCCTGTCTGGTTCCTTTGTGAATGTCGAAGGACGTAGAGTAGTGACCCATTTGGTGCACCTGAGCATTAGGAATTGAGTAATGGGTGTGTATTATTTTAAGAAATCCAGCTCCAAACCCCCAGTGTTCTAGAATATCAAAAAGATAGGGCCACGACACAGAGTCAAAGGCCGTCTGCAGGTCTAATGACAACAGGTAGCCCTCTTGAATGGGGCCCCTGTCCCACTGGGACTGCAGAAGGGAAATCAGATCAATTGCCCTTTGAACTTGGTCCAGTCACTGTCTCCCCAGGATGAAGACCAACTGATCCCTGTGGATGTAACTAGATATGAAGCTTGATATCCTGGTTGCTAGGATTTTTGTCATAATTTTGAGGTGGTTATTAATTAACGAGATAGGACGGTAGTTACCAACCTCGCTTGAGTCTTTACAAGGTTTGGGTATGACTGATATAAAAGCTGAGTTTGAATCGTTAGTAAGGGGGGCTCCATCCCGGAGGGAGTTGAAGAACCGAGGCATGTAAGGTGCCAGTTGTGGGCCGAATTTCTTATAATAGCAGACTGAGAAGCCGTCAGGCCCAGGAGCTGAGGCTAACCTCAAGGATTTAACAACTTCCAGTATTTTATCTGATGAGAAGGGTTTGTGAAGTAGCTCCTGGTGCGTTTGCTTTAGGTGGGGCAGATTGAGGTCCTGAAGAAACTTTTCTCTGGCTTTGAAACGTGTGTGGGGTAATTTTTCATATAGGCGCGAGTAAAAGTCATGCAACAAGTCCATAATTCCCACTGGGTTCTGTGTTAAAGTGCTTGTCGTGGCTGTAATTTTGAGGAAGACTAAGGTGCGAGTCCACAGGCTTAGTTTAGCTGCAAGCTTGGAGCCTATTTTGTCTTTCTGATAGTAAAAGCGTGCCCCTGTCCATCACAGGTGCTTTTCTGCTGAGGTGGCGAGGGAGAGATTTAGTTCAACTCGTGCCGAGTTGAGCTTGGCCAGGCTGTCTGGGGTAGGGTTTCACTTATAGCGCTTACTCAGCTGATGAAATTCCTCCGTGAGCTGTAAGACTTCTGTCTTGCTTTCCCTTTGAAGTTGAGATGAGAGCTGTATGAGTCTACCCCTCATCACCACCTTGTGAGCTGCTCATAGAGAGCCTGGTGAGATCAATTTGGTGTTGTTTTTGAAAAAGTATTCAGTTAAGGCTGTTTCTAATAATTTGCAGTAGACCGGATTGCTCAAGAGCGTTTAAATCTAATCTAAAGGTTAAATCTAAAGGGTTCTCTCTGACCCGACCCTCCTCTGAGAGTCAGTGTCATTATGGAATGATCAGATAGGGACATGTCATATATTTTGGAGGTTTCCACCCTTGGGATTATGTGTGATGGGACAAAGATGTGGTCTATCCTAGAAAAAGTATTATGAGGAACATAGTAGTGCATATAGTCATTAGTTCGGGGATTCATCTCCCTCCAGATGTCTATCAGGCCGAACGATTGTATGCTCTGAGCTACCCGAAGGCCTTGTTTGGGAGGTCTTTTGGTTTTTGGCTTCAGGGGGTTGGATTTGTCTGGGGAGTGATTGAATGGGGTGTTGGAGTCTCCCCCCAGGATCACTGTGCCCAGGAAATGAGGCTTCAAAGTCTTAAGAGTAGTATCAAAAAATTTGTCTTGATTGTGTGTTTGGGGCATAATAGGAGACAAACGTGTAGGTCCCCCCATTAATTGTTCCGGTAACTAGGATGTAATGGCCGTCGGGGTCTTTAACCACTTCCTGCCCGGCCTATAGCAGAATGACGGCCAGGCGGTGGTTCAGTTATCCTGACTGGGTGTCATATGATGTCCAGCAGGATAACAGCCGCATCACGGTGATCGGTGGTGCGGTCTGTCAGTCTGACACACTGCTACACCGATCATGGTAAAGAACCTCCAACGGAGCATTGCCCAGCATTGCCACCCATCAGTGTCATCAGTGCCACCTCTCAGTGCCCATCCATGCCCATAAGTGCCCACCTATCAGTGCCCATCTATGCCACCTACCAGTGCTGCCTATGAGTGCCCATCAGTGCCACCTATGAGTGCCCATCAGTGCCGCCTATGAGTGCCCATCAGTGCTGCCTATCAGTGCTGCCTATCAGTGCCCATCAGCAGTGCCACCTCATTGGTGCCCATCGGTGCCGTCTTATCAGTGCCCATCAGTGCAGCCATATCAGTGCCCGTCATTGAAGAAGAAAACTTATTTACAAAAAAATTTAACAGAAACAAAGAAAAACTTTTTTTTTTTTTCTAAATTTTTGGTCTTTTTTTATTTGTAAAAAGTAAAGATCGCAGAGGTGATAAAATACCACCAAAAGAAAGCTCTATTTGTGGGAACAAAATGATAAAACATTTGTTTGGGTACAATGTAGCATGACCACACAATTTTTATTCAAATTGCAACAGCGCTGAAAGCTGAAAATTGGCCTGGGCAGGAAGGTGCCTAAGTGCCTGGTATTGAAGTAGTTAATGTTTATTGAATGAGAGAATTGTATTTTGTTCGAGAAGCAAACTGCCACTCCTCTCGTTTTGTTGACCGCATTAGCTAGGTGAAAGTGTGTGAAGTTTTTATGGAGGAACGTGGGATTGTAGGGATTGTTGAGGCCCTGTAAGTTATGGGAGAATATCCTGAGTTTTAAATGTCTGTGTGGAGTCAGTCATGGAGTGATGTGCATGTCAATCTTACCGGTCATTGGTGCTGTTCCTGGCAAATAGGAGATGACCCTGGCTACTTTGTGGACTCGTCTTGCGTTCTGAGAAGCAGGAGATCCAGCGAGACCCTGTATCTGAAGAAGGAGGTGGGAGGGGGGGAGGGATGGGGAGGGAAAAGGAGAAGAGGGTAGAGAGGTATGAAATTAGAGAGAGAGTGAGAGGAGTGAAAAAGAGAAGCATTAGTAGTGCATCATACAATAATAACCCCTACCCACTAGGACCAGGAAGGGACCCATCCCCACCCGGTCCTTAACCCAGAAGAAATTCAAAACAACCCAAAGAGGTCGTGTGTATCTGACTCCGACAGGAGAAAGAACTAGTGTTCACCTATCGGAGTCAGAGGGAGGCGCACTGTGACCACTCCAGTCAACCCCACCACGGAGGTTATCGATGACAATAAAATTCTTAAAGTCTGGGCCCTGTTGGCACTCAACTGAAGCATCTACAAATCTCTTTAGACCATCCTACACCTCCCCAGTGGGAAACATAAGCCAACCTAGTATATAACAATTTGGAGAGAAAATCGTGATGTTGGCACCCGCTGCTCGCCATGGGAAAGGGCGAGACAGCCGGCCGTAGCTATAAAGCTGGCGCTCCTAGGAGGGAACAAATGACCCGGTAAGGGGGGGAGGAGGTGGGGGGGTCTCTTAAAGTCATGTCCCCTGAACCCTGGGCCCCACTATTCCATAAAGATAGGAAACAGAAAATAACTACTGCGTGGAGCAAGGTACTTGGTCAAATAAATTTGCGGTTGAACCCACTGAAAAAAATAAGAATACTAGGGTAAACTTGGAAAAAGTATTAAATCCTACCATTTAGGACTGTTCATAAAAGACTATGTTATGAAAAAGAGAAAAAAAAAGGATAAAAACAGAAACCTGTAAAATGGTGGTAGTGCTGCACTGGGTAGCAATTGGATGCAAAGTTCCTTAAGGATCCGTGGTCCATTCCTGGGGATTACTCAGGATAAGCAACCACTGCGACAGTTAGGCCACAATCTCAGTCAAAAAGGAAGTCAGTAGAATGATGAGACATGAAAAGTTCAGATTCTTGCTCATGATGGAAGGGATTCTCTTGATCTTTTGTGAAGTTGTTTCTGCCACACTTGAGTTATGGGTCTCGTAGGCGATGGTCTTTTGGTAGAAGGAGCTCCTCTAGCAGTGGACATTGGTGGTAATTCTGAGATATCAATCCATGTTGTAATACGAGACGTTCCCTATCATGGAAGGAGGAGAAGCTGTATGGTTTGTTGCGGTATGAGAAGTTTAAGCGAAGCGGGAAGGCCCATCTATAGGTGATCTCTTTGCCCGCCAGGACTTAGAGTAGCGGTTTCAGTGCCCATCGCTTTTGAACCGTGTATGGGGACAGATCCGCAAAAATTTGAATCTGGTGTCCCACGATTATCAGTTTTTCTGTCGTTCGGGATCTGTTCTGTCTCTCCAATCTCAGCATTGAAAGTGTGATCTCCGTAACTTACAGTTAGTTGTGTTGAGATGTCAATAACCCCAATCTTATTTGGATAAACAGACAGTGACTCAATCCAGACGACACCTTGTTGATCTTTTGAAGTTTAATCCATAAACTGTGAGGATCTTCCAAAAATGAACATCGGATAGGTCAAAAGATCATAATGTGATCCAGTGCACATGTGTGCAGAAATGCATTACTGGGAGAATGAACAAAGGGTGGGGCTAACTATACAGGATAAGCTGAGATACGGGAAAGGGAGGGACCAGGGACAGAATAATACATACAACATTTAAAGGCATATCACAAGGCATGTGAAATATGAAACTCCCTGTCGAAATTTATGATTTCTATTATTAATAGACTTTTTAGTCCAAGTCCAAATATAAGTACTGAAGTTCTTTCCAAGAAAACCTGCAAAACAAGAGGGAAGGGAAGAACAAGAGAAACAATGCAAACATTAACATATACAGATGTTGGTCTCAAAGGTCCAGGCTGTAACAAGGAAATATCCATCTTCAGAGGGGAAGGCAGAAACATGCATCAATCCTTCGTACCTCCCTTTGAATCAAGTTGATGACCTGTATTCTTCTTTGGCCAAAAGAAGTACTAGTTCCTTTATAGGCCTGAAGTAAAAGTGTGCAGAACCTTCTTTCATTACTTTAACTTCAACTTTCCGTACTTTTCCGTCAATACTTGGCATAGTCTTTGTAATAAGACCCATAGGCCAATAGTTGCAATGAGAATCTGTAGAACTTGAGATGAGTTTACCATTCAAGAATACTGGTGGAGATAGCCATGATGTGTCCATAAATGCAGTAGTAGGTACTGCACGGCTGCCGCGATCAGCAGGGTTGAGGTTAGTGGGAACATAGTGCCATTGTTCAGGCTTGGAGAACTTCCTAATGCATTCCACTCTGTTATTTGGTAATCTCTTTCTTGTGATAAAAAATGGTAGAGGTGCTACCCAACTATTGGAATCATCTTGGTAGAACTCTTTACATATGGTTTTCAAGAATAATTTGTCTTCCATGGTAGCTGCCAACTCCTGGTCTTTAGTGGTTACTTCGAACACTGTGTTGTCCCAGACACTGTGTTGTCCCAGACATTAAGGGCTTTCTTATCATCTTGTATGATGTGCTGTTGTGGACCTTTTTTAAACTGTCTATCTTTCACATTATATTGATGTGGTCGTTGTCCAGAACAAGTAGTCCGTCCATTTGACAGGACGTGTATTTTAAAGGAAAAGACTGAGTAAGACCTTTGCCTTTGTCTCGACAGACATTGCCTATGATGACCCAGCCTAGATCCAGACACTGAGCATATGGTGCATGATGTGGACCATTGATTTGCTGATGAGCCTTGTACACCCGTAAAATGTCTCGGCTGAGTAACAGCAGGATATCAGCACTTTCGTCGAGGGCTGGTATTTGGTCAGCTACAGTAGGTGACCGCGATATTTTGTCAATCTCGCTGCTGTTATCAGCGAGATTTGACACCTGCGAGCCCCGTCGCGGGAGCCAGCGCCGGGCTGGCTCGCTCATCAGGAAAGGAAACATTTTTTTCCTTTCGCGATGAGCAACAGGCAGTGCTGACAGCTGTCTGGTATGAATCATGAAGGGGAACGCCGTGCCAATTTTTTTTTATTTCAAACATTTTATTGAAGATTGTAAAGATTTTACAGCAAATGTGTAACAAACATCAGTAAACATAGATCATGAATACTTTTACAGTATGAGTTTAAAAACTTAAGAGAATTCCCAGCCGGGCTAGAAGGTCGTAAACATACTAACAACGTCAATAAAGGATATAGAACCCAGTACGTATCTGGGAGAGGGTCTTAACAGCCTAGGAACTTAGACTCCCTTGGCAGTTTGTTCTGTTCACTGTCATCTATTCGGTGTGGAGTAGGTAATTGGTTTACTTATTCATGGGAAAACTTGATCCAAGGAGTAGGGATCTCACTTTATTCGTGTCAGACACTCTCATAAATCTCTGGTACATATTTCTCAAGTTGGGTATCTGATTGGTATGAGGGGTGAGTGACTTGCAAGCTCATATTGGTTATTCCAAGCCTGGCGTGGGAGGAAATGAGGATGGGGGAGGAGGGAGGGACGGGTGAGAGGGGTAGGTAGGGCATGAGGGAAGGGGAGGGAGGGATGGGACAGGTGGGACAGGGTGGTCTCTGACTCCCCTAGATAATGGTGGGTGTGTCTGGATATTTCCAAAATGTTTGAGTATTGTTCTATAAGGGGATAAGACCACAGCGAGGTGGGGGTAAAGGGTAAATATATCTGGTTTGTATGTGTGGGTAGTGACCTTAGTTAACCATGTCACATTATGTGGGAGAGTTCAAAATGGACTTGTATTCAGGCAGAGTCTTAAAGTGGGTCCAACATGCCCATTTGTGGCTAAATTTCATTGGTGTATCTTGAGCGATATGTATTAGTTTTTCCATTTCTGCTATCTTGTTTATTCTGACGAACCATTCTGCCAGAGTAGGTATCTTGTTTGATTTCCAATGTATGTGGATGCATTGTTTTGCTGCATTGATCAAGTACATCATAAGTGACTTGTGGTATGTGCTGTGTGGATAGGGAGATAGGTGAAGGAGGAATTGAGCTGGGGCGAAATCTAGATTGTAGGTGATGATCTGACCAATTATTTTGAGGACCTCCGACCAAAAACTTTGGAGGGGGGCGCAGGACCACCACATATGGAGTAAAGTGCCCCTTTCTTGATGGCACCTCCAGCATGTTTCAGGAATATTGGTTTTTAATTTATGTAATAATGCTTGGGTATGGTACCATCTCGACAAAATGTTGAATCCATTCTCTTGAGTGGAGATATTAATTGAACCTTTATGTATGTGTGAGAATATTCGCTCCCAGCTCTCTTCCGTAATTTGTATAGATAGGTCCTTCTCCCATTTTTTGCAGAACTGACTGTCGTTTGCTTTGGGGTCAGCGAAAAGCATGTTGTGTATTTGAGAGATAAGGTGTGTTTGTGGTGTTAATTTGGTGCATAATGTTTCAAAGGGTGTAAGTTGTCTGGAGCATTGACCCTTCTTGTCGAGAGTTTGGAGGTAGTGTGCTATCATTAGATATGTCCATTGTGGGATAGGCGTTTTTTCAAAGCGTGTTGCCATTTGCGTTGCGGGGAGAATTTTGCCCTGTTGGAGGAAGTGATGAGCTCTGGTTTGACCATGTGGTAAGTTGTCATCTAAAAACTGATGATGCATGCCTGGAGGAAAGTCCGGGTTCAATTTTATTGGTGTCAATGGACTGGGAGTGGAAGAGATCGGGACAGTTTTGCATATTAAGTGGAAACAACGTAGGGTGGAACCAATCGTCGGGTGTGTTTGGATCTCTTGTGGAATTTGGTTAAGAGAAATCCACGGGAGTGATTTACATTCTAATTTCGTAAAGGAGGCTTCAAGGGAGACCCAGTCTTTCTGTTGGGTATGTACATTCCAATCAACTATCCTGGTAAGATGGGTAGCTATGTGGTATTTGGAAATGTTGGGAAGGCCTATTCCTCCTAGGTTTTTCGGGCAGGAGAGCAATTGGTGGCTAATTCTGTGTCTGTGTTTACCCCATAAGAACTTAGAGCTGATCTGTCTATATGACTTGAAAAATAGAGGAGGAATCTGTATCGGGATCGCCTGTAATAGATATAATATCCGGGGAAGAGCGTTCATATTTAGTATGGCCGCTCTGCCGAACCATGAAAATGTCAGTTTGTTCCAAGTTTTGAAGTCGGAGGCTAATCTGTTTAAAAGGGGGAGAAAATTTTTAGTGTATAGGTCAGAGAGTGTGGATAGGATCTGTATCCCTAAGTACGTAATGAGTCTTGTTTCCATTGGAATGGAAAGTTGTGTTTACATTGGTCTACTATGTTTTGGGTTAGTGATATAGTAAGAGCGAAAGATTTAGTGAAGTTGATCTTCAGATTGGATAGGGATTGGAAGATCTTAAATTCTGTTAGTAAGATTGGTAAAGTGGTTAATGGTTGTGAGAGGAATAATAGTATGTTGTCCGCGTAAGCCGCATACTTGTATTCTTTTTCTGGTGAGTGAATTCCCTTTATATCTTGGTTAAGTTTCATTTTTCTTAGGAAGGAGAGGTGACAGTGGGCACCCCTGCCTCGTTCCGTTACGGATCGGGAAGGCGTTCGACAGAGTACCATTGATCCTTACTTTTGCTGCTGGAATGCTGTATAATGACATAATAAATCCAATCATCTGAGGACCAAGTCCTATGGCTTGTAAAACTGCATGCATGTAATCCCAAGATACTCTGTCGAACGCCTTCTCCGCATCTAGTGACAAAAAGAATCCCTTTTGTTTGGTGTGTGTAATCAGGTGATGTAGGTTTATTGCTTTGCTCGTGTTATCCCTGGCTTCTCGTCCAGGGATGAAACCCACTTGATCATGGGATATGATGGAAGAGAGAAGGGTTAGTAATCTGTTGGCTAATATTTTAGAGAAGATTTTGATGTCCACTTTTAACAAGGAGATCGGTCTATAATTACTCGTGTGGGAAGGGTCCTTGCCTTCTTTAGGGATAACTACTATATGGGCTTCTAACATTCCACTTGTGAGGGGGTTTGTAGGGGAGAGAGAGTTAAAGGTCCTAAGGAATGGAGCTTGAAGGGTGTCAGTAAACGTTTTGTAATAGGCGGCCGGGAGGCCATCTGGGCCAGGGCTTTTACCTGGTTTAAGCTGTTTGAGTACTTGGGACCATTCCATAGAAGTGATTGGTGATTCAAGGGATGCAGCTATCTCTGGGGTTAATTTCTCGGGGATATATAGATCTAAGAATGATTTAATGTTTTGGTTTCTTACTGATGCAGGGGTAGATGTGGGTTCTGATGTGTGTAGGTCGTAAAGGGAGGAATAATATTTCACGAATTCCTTTGCTATTTCTTCATTTTGTGTAATGGTCATTCCGGAGGCGGATTGTAGTTTGTATATTGTGTTATTAGCTTTTTGCTTGCGTAAGGCCTTTGCTAACAGTCTGCCACTCTTGTTACCAAACTCGTAGAATAACTTGTGTGAAAGAATTAACTTTTTCTTAAGGTTTGAGTATATTTCTCCTTTGATAAGTGTACGGATCTCCGTTAGTTCTATATGGGTGTTTTGTGCTAACGTTTGTTTGTGAGATGCTTCTAGTTTCTTTAGTTTTGCGAAAAGGTTGTATAGATTGGCTTTCTTGGTTTTTCTGATGGAGGCTGTAAGGGATATTAATTTCCCTCTTATGACGCATTTGTGCGCTTCCCATTGCGTCAAAGGGGACGTGTCTGGGGTGTTATTTTCTATGAAGTATTCCTTCAGACAGGAACGGATTTCTTCTACCTGTAGCTCGTCTGTTAGGAGTGTGTGATCTAATTTCCACAAGTAGGGTCTTTGGGGGGTGTCTGAGAGATTGAGCGACATTGAAATGGGGTGGTGGTCTGAGAATGTCATAGGGTCTATGGTCGCTGTTGAGAGGGTAGGGAGGTCCGGTTGTGATAGGAATAAGTAATCAATACGGGAATATTTATTGTGGGGGGCCGAGAAGAAGGTATAGTCTTTGTCTTTTGGGTGTAGGGTTCTCCACGAATCATGCAGTGATAGTTCTTGCAAACAATTTTTGATCTGTTTTAGGGCTCTGTACGGTAAGTGGGATTTACCTGTTGAGGAATCTACAATAGGGTCTAGGGGGACATTAAAATCTCCCCCCAGGATCAGAAGATCTTACTGAAAGGATGTTAATTCTCTCATTACTGTGCGGAAGAATGGAACTTGGGAAGTATTAGGGCTATAGATGTTTGCTAGGGTAACTGGTTTGTTTTTGAATGTGCCTTTAATAAAGATGAATCTGCCTTGTACGTCTGTCAATGTGTCCGATATTTGCAGGTGTATATTCTTGGAGAGGAGTATTGAAACCCCTTTTGTTTTTGAAGAAGGTGTAGTGGCATGATAGCAATGGGGGAAGAAATGGTTCCTCAGTTTAGGGATATTTGCGCTGGAGAAATGAGTCTCCTGTATGAAGATTACGTCCGCCTTTGAGCTACGCATTTGAGCAAGTAGCTGCTATCGCTTTTCAGGGATGTTTAAGCCCTTTGCATTGATAGATATGACTTTCAACGAGTGGTTAATTGATGGAGCCTGACGAGGGGCCATTATTACCCTTAAAAGGCTTGGGTACCTAAGTTTGTGAAAATATTTAGGAGGAGTCAGAGACTGGGCTGTGAATGTGTTGGGGTTGAAGGCTGAGAATTATCAGCGTAGGATTGAGGGTAAGGGTTGGTGTAGAGAAGTGAGGGGAGGGTGTGTGAGGGTGTGACTTCAGGGAAAGTACACTAGGATAACCGGTTGTGTGGGCTGGCCTGCAAACCCACTTATTAACTATGGGGGGGACCGGTATGAGTCAGCAAGAACCACTGGATTCCGCTGGGTGCAGGAGTGGAAGGTGACGTTCGGTGAAAGGAGGATGTCCTGTGTCCTATAGAGGTCGTGTGGAGCTATCTATGTGTTTGCTTGATACGCGGGTCGGGGCTCTGTCGTGGATGTGAAAGGGATCTAACTGTGAGCCCGATTGGGAGCTTAATTGTTTTCTGACTATGGTATAATAGAGATAATATCGCATCCTTAATGTAGGAGATCTATATGTTGCGAAGGGTGTTCTAGGTCTAGTGATTTTGAGAGGTTTTGGTTTGGGCGGTGTATTTTAGAGGGTTGTCGGTTTCTCTTATGTGTGCTATTTGTCTGTGGAGTGGTGACAGTGTCATTCTGCCTCTTATGCCAAGAGGACTGTGGTTGGCTGGTGTTAAGGTAAGTAGAGTAATTATTGTTATCTACGCTTAGAAAACTATACAAGCGTTGGGTAGAATTCTTGGGTGTGTAATTATTCTAACCCCAGTGAGCCTGGAGACATATAAAACATTGAGCAAACTTGCTCGGTTGCAAACTTAGCGAACTAAACTTAACAAAAGGTTAACGGTAATAATCGTACCTGTAAAAGAGAAGGTGGATCTTCAACAAACTCTCTCTGGTATCAAGAGGGGCATGCTCAGTCATAATCTCTGGGTAAAAACCCTGTGTTTTGCCCTCCGTGGGTTGTTGATTAACATGTACTATAAGTTTTGTGATGGAGGGTCAAATTAAATTTTGAGTATTCTGAGTGTGTGGATAAATAGGTTGTTTTGATGTAAATTGCTTACCTGAGCCCGCCCCTGTCGATTTCCAGACCGATTAAGGCATTCCAAATTGCCAAGGGATTAAATTTTTGAGTTATTCACCAGAAAGGAAAACAGAAAAGAAACTAGGGAGGAGCAGGGTTGTATGGCATGCCACCTAAACGTAACCACAATAGTAATACTCATGCTCTCATATATCCAGTAAATTGTTGTTGTTAGGATAAGAGACCCTTGCTTGAGGGAGTATGCTATAGGGTGGGACACTGAGATGATTATTCTGAGGGGGAGAAAGCTAGGGAGAAGGCCCTGAGAGATGAGAATAAGAAGGGGGAGGAAAGCAGGGGTGTGCAGGGAGAAGGATGAAGTTAGAAAGACATGTATATTTACTGTAAGAGTCCCTAGTAATATATCAGAGCAGCTTCTCTTGATCTTCTGTTTAGGCGTCAACTGAGATCCGGGTCTGTGTGGATGGGTAAGGTGAGTATTACTGGCCGTAGCTTCTATTTCACACGAGTGATAGTAAAGATATTGAGTCCCAGGAAACTAAGGGGGTCTTTATCCATGACTCTGTGTAAATCTATATGGTTAGTGAAAATGTCATTGTCTCTCAGTGGTGTTACCATGACGGAAGTGGCGAGGGACCATGGGTGACATGCCGTGTCTAGATGGGTAGTAGGGCTATCCAACATCACGGTGATGCGCGAAAAAGGACGTAGGCCTGTCTGAACTGCTCTTACAGGTATTTGTAACCATTTAGTGGGGAAGAATGGCCATTAGGATCACTTTCAAACTGTCTCCAGGGTCATACAAAAGGATGAAGAGTACATTACAGTTCCTTTAAGTGATCCTGGCTCTGCGATGTGCAGGGGAGACTCTGGGGCTGCCGTTCCTCGGCATGCCTGGATCTCTTAGCAGTGAGAGGTGCGACCCTTGGTGATGTCGGCGACGTCCAAGGTGGAAGTTACCTGCTTCTGCAATGCCACCCATCGATGTAGCTCTGTGCATCTGAGGGAGATGGAAATCACTGTACCAGTCCGGCAGAGCAACAATTGGGATGTCTAATGTAGAACAGAAGTGTTCTAAGTCTTCTAGGACGCTGAGGAGAGCTGTGCGGCCTTGATGTGTTGCAGACAATCCAAAGGGAAATTTCCACCGATATACAATAGATCTGGCTCTCAGAGTGTCTAGTAGTGGCCTTAATTCGCGTCTCCTCTGCAGGGTAATGTTTGAGAGATCCTGGTATATCTTGATGTTTGAGACTTGAAAGATTATCTGATTTCGATTTCTGGATGACCTCAAAATATCTTCCTTAAGTGAGAAATCTATAAGGCAGCATACTGTATCCCTGGGGGGATCTGTGTCCCTCCCTCTTGGTCGTAGTGCCCTGTGTATGCGTTCAAAGACTACCGGGGCATCTTGGGGTCTGTCCAGGAGTTCGTTCACAATGGTAGTAACCGCTCGAGATAACTGCTGTGAGTCGATCGACTCTGGTATCCCCCTAAATCTGAGGTTGCGGCGTCTCCCGCGATTGTCGAGGTCCTCCATGTGGCGATTTACGTCTCTCAGGTATATGGCATGAGACTTAGTGAGCTGCTGTATATGGCACAGGAAGGCCTTGTGTCACGTCTGGGTTGTTTCAACTTCTTCCACTCTGAGTGATATTGCTTGTAGATCAGACCGCATGTCTGAGATAGCTGCCATCAGGGTGTTCTTAATGTCCGCTGCAACATTATGGAGGTCATCTAAATTGACTGCGGGTGGGTGTCTCTGCTCTGTCCCCGTGCTTGATTTGCTCTGTGTGCCTGAGCTGTGGGGGCTGGCGCTCTGGGGCTGCGATCTACAGGAGGCCGCTGGCTGAGCGGCCTGCCTGGCGTCTCTGGGCCGGGAACGGAAGATCTCAGGGATATGTCCTTCCCGTGGGGGATTTTGGTTCCGAGGGGATCTGGATCGGGATGCTGAGGTACTGCGGGCTGTCCTTACCATAGCAGAGTGTTGTATGGTGGCGGTTCACTAATGAAGTTAGACCTCATGGACAAGAGCTTCAGCACAACGCATCCAAACCACGCCCCCTGTGCCAAATTTTAAATAAAAAACTGGCGTGGGTTCCCCCCAGGGGCATACCAGGCCCTTAGGTCATGGATTTTAAGGGGAACCCCCTACGCTGAAAAATCGGTGTGGGGGTCCCCCCAAAATCCATACCAGACCCTTATCCGAGCATGCAGCCCGGCCAGTCAGGTAAGGGGATGGGGACAAGCGAGTACCCCCCTCCTGAACTGTACCAGGCCGCATGCCCTCAACATGGGGGGGTGGGCGCTTTGGGACCAAAGCACCTTGTCCCCATGTTGATGAGGAGAAGGGCCTCTTCCCGACAACCCTGGCCGTTGGTTGTCAGGGTCTGCGGGCGGAGGGCTTATCGGAATCCGGGAGCCCCCTTTAATAAGGGGGCCCCAGATCCTGGTTCCCCACCCTATGTGAATGAGTATGGGGTACATCGTACCCCTACCCATTCACCTGGGGGAAAAAGTGTCAATAAAAAACACACTACACAGGTTTTAAAAGTAATTTATTAGGCAGCTCTGGGGGGTCTTCTTCCGACTTCGGGGTCTTCTTGCGACTTCGGGGGTCTTCTTCCGACTTCTCCGATTTCTCCGGCCTCTTCTCCCGGTGTCCGATTCTTCTCCCGCCCTCTGGCCTCTTCTCCCGGTGTCCGGTTCTTCTGCCGGGCTCCTCCGCTATCTTCTGCTGCTCTCTTGCAAGCCGTGGCCCGGTCCTCGCCGTCTTGTTCCTCCTTCTCTTCTTCCGATGTTGACACAACTGTCTCCCGCTGTTATGCTGTGTGAGCGGTGCGCGATCACTTATATAGGCGTGGTCACTGGGTGCTGTCACCTGGTGACCCCACCCCTTATGATGTCACAGTCCCATCATGCCCTGGGACTGTGACATCATAAGGGGTGGGGTCACTGGGTGACAGCACCTGGTGACCACGCCCCATGCCTATATAAGTGATCGCGCACCGCTCACACAGCATAACAGCGGGAGACAGCGTCGTGTCAACATCGGAAGTAGAGAAGAAGAGAAGAAGGAACAAAACAGTGAAGACCGGGCCACCGCTAGCAAGAGAGTGGCAAAAGAGCAGAAGATAGCGGAGGAGCCCGGCAGAAGAACCAGACACCGGGAGAAGAGGCCAGAGGGCAAGAGAAGAACCGGACACCGGGAGAAGAGGCCGGTGAGAGCGGAGAAGTCGGAAGAAGACCCCCGAAGTCAGAAGAAGACCCCCGAAGTCGGAAGAAGACCCCGAAGTTGGAAGAAGACCCCCGGAGCTGCCTAATAAATTACTTTTAAAACCTGTGTAGTGTGTTTTTTTTATTGACACTTTTTCCTCCAGGTGAATGGGTAGGGGTACAAAGTACCCCATACTCATTCACATAGGGTGGGGGGCTGGGATCTGGGGGACCCCTAATTAAAGGGGGCTCGCGGATTCCGATAAGCCCTCCGCCCGCAGACCCCGACAACCAAAGGCCAGGGTTGTTGGGAAGAGGCCCTTGTCCTCATCAACATGGGGACAAGGTGCATTGGGGTGGGGGGGGCCCGAAAAGGCACCCCCCTGCCCCAAAGCGCCCACCCCCCATGTTAAGGGCATGCGGCCCGGTACGGTTCAGGAGGGGGGCGCTCGTCCCCACCCCCTTTCCTGACCGGCCAGGCTGCATGCTCGCATAAGGGTCTGGTATGGATTTTGGGGGGATCCCCACGCCAATTTTTCAGCGTAGGGGGTTCCCCTTAAAATCCATACCGGACTTAAGGGCCTGGTATGCCCCTGGGGGGAGCCCATGCCGTTTTTTTAGCACTGCCTGTCGCTCATCGCTGGAAACACAATCTCGCGGTCAGGTACTGTATGTCCTTCAAATGATAATGTTGAAAGGCAGCTTCAGGAGTAGGGATCTTATAGTTACATAGTTACATAGTAGGTGAGGTTGAAAAAAGACACAAGTCCATCAAGTCCAACCTATGTGTGTGATTATGTGTCAGTATTACATTACATATCCCTGTATGTTGCGGTCATTCAGGTGATTATCTAATAGTTTCTTGAAGCTATCAATGCTCCCCGCTGAGACCACCGCCTGTGGAAGGGAATTCCACATTCTTGCCGCTCTTACAGTAAAGAACCCTCTATGTAGTTTAAGGTTAAACCTCTTTTCTTCTAATTGTAATGAGTGACCACGAGTCTTATTAAACTCTCTTCTGCGAAAAAGTTTTATCCCTATTGTGGGGTCACCAGTACAGTATTTGTAAATTGAAATCATATCCCCTCTCAAGCGTCTCTTCTCCAGAGAGAATAAGTTCAGCGCTCGCAACCTTTCCTCATAACTAAGATCCTCCAGACCCTTTATTAGCTTTGTTGCCCTTCTTTGTACTCGCTCCATTTCCAGTACATCCCTCCTGAGGACTGGTGCCCAGAACTGGACAGCATACTCCAGGTGCGGCTGGACCAGAGTCTTGTAGAGCGGGAGAATTATCGTTTTATCTCTGGAGTTGACCCTCCTTTTAATGCATGCCAATTATCTGTTTGCTTTATTAGCAGCAGCTTGGCATTGCATGCCATTGCTGAGCCTACCATCTACTAGGACCCCCAGGTCCTTTTCCATCCTAGATTCCCCCAGAGGTTCTCCCCCCAGTGTATAGATTGCATTCATATTTTTGCCACCCAAATGCATTATTTTACATTTTTCTACATTGAACCTCATTTGCCATGTAGTCGCCCACCCCATTAATGTGTTCAGGTCTTTTTGCAAGGTTTCCACATCCTGCGGAGAAGTTATTGCCCTGCTTAGCTTAGTATCGTCTGCAAATACAGAGATTGAACTGTTTATCCCATCCTCCAGGTCATTTATAAACAAATGAAATGGGATTGGTCCCAGCACAGAACCCTTTATCACCACCCTCTGAACACGCCCTTGTAGCCAGTTTTCAATCCATGTACTCACCCTATGGTCCATGCCAACGCACCTTATTTTGTACAGTAAACATTTATGGGGAACTGTGTCAAATGCTTTTGCAAAATCCAGATACACCACGTCTACGGGCCTTCCTTTATCTAGATGGCAACTCACCTCCTCATAGAAGGTTGATAGATTGGTTTGGCAAGAACGATTCTTCATGAATCCATGCTGATTACTGCTAATGATATCGTTCTTATTACTAAAATCTTGTATATAGCCCCTTATCATCCCCTCCAAGAGTTTACATACTATTGATGTTAGGCTAACTGGTCTGTAATTCCCAGGGATGTTTTTTTTTTAAATATTGGTGCTACATTGGCTTTTTTCCAATCAGCTGGTACCATTCCAGTCAATAGACTGTCTGTAAAAATTAGGAACAACGGTCTGGCAATCACCTGACTGAGTTCCCTAAGTACCCTCGGATGCAAGCCATCTGGTCTCGGTGATTTATTAATGTTAAGTTTCTCAAGTCTAATTTTAATTCCGTCCTCTGTTAACCATGGAGGTGCTTCCTGTGTTGTGTCATGAGGATAAACACTGCAGTTTTGGTTACTGAAGCCCCCCGATTCACTCGTGAAGACTGAGGAGAAGAATAAATTCAATACCTTTGCCATCTCCCCATCCTTTGTAACCAGATGTCCTTCCTCATTCTTTATGGGGCCAATATGGTCTGTCCTCCCTTTTTTACTGTTTACATACTTAAAGAATTTCTTGGGATTTTTTTTGCTCTCCTCCGCTATGCGTCTTTCATGTTCTATCTTAGCCGTCCTAATTGCACCCTTACATTTCTTATTACATTCTTTATAAAGTCTGAATGCTGAGGATGATCCCTCAACCTTGTATCTCCTCTTTGTTGGTTGGGATTTGGCTGCACTCAGTGATAGTGGGCTAAAATATATCCACATTGTCATTCAGGGGAGCAACTACAAGACCGCTGGCTCTCCTACCTAAGACTTCTGTAGTGCCGGCACAAGTGCTCAGGGTATGAGGTAGAGCATCTCCTGTTATGTTCAACAGTTCAAAAAACTGTGTTCTTGCAAGAGATCTGTTGCTCTGCTCATTAAGAATAGTATACAGTCTTATGGCCTTTTCAGGCTGACCTTTGGGGTGTACACTAACCAAGAAAATCTTTGCACAGGATTTGTCAGAGTCCTTCTACACAGACTTCTGTACATGTAGAGAACACTGAGGTGGAAGGTGCTGTTTGATCTGTGCGCTCCCCGCCTTGCTTTGCCTCAGGAAGTTTGTTTGTGAGTGTAGTACAGTTGTGAGGATATTGATGAAGAGCTTGTACATGGTCATCACTGTCACACTCTATACATTAGATGATAGCTTTACAGTCCTTTGCAAAGTGTTCTGTGGAGGCACAGCATTTGTAGCAAACTCCAAATTTCCTTAAAAGTTCCTTACGTTCTTGTAGAGTTTTCTTGCTGAAGCCAATACCGTATATACTCGAGTATAAGTCGTTCCGAGCATAAGTCGAGGCCCTAATATTACCACAAAAAAATGGGAAAAACTTAGTGACCCGAGTATAAGACGAGGGTGAGAAATGCACAGCCACTGTAAGTGGAAAAGAGGTTCAACAATGCCCATTTGCAGCCTCACTGTGCCCATTTGCAGCCATAGGTCCCCCGAACTTCAAACTCGGTAGTTAAGGGTTCCTAGATGCCCCCTAGCTGCAGCCAAAATTTGGGGTCTCTGAACCCAAATGGTCCCAAAATGACATTGCTGCAGATGGACACAGTTGACTGACTTTGGGGCCACTTAGTGCTAGGAACCCCAAATTTTATGTGCAAACTCAGTGGAATTAGCACCATAAAAAATCCAAAGCTGAGGTTGCTAGCTCCAAGTGTCCCCGAGATACAGGGCCCCAAAAATCGGTTCAGAAAATGTCAAGCACTTTTCTGCAGCAGAGAATGACATTTTCTGAACCGAATTTGGGGCCCCGTATCTCGGGGCCACTTGGTCCTAGGAACCCCAGCTTTGGATATGTTATGATACCAGTTCCACTGGGTTTGCACACCAGATTTGGGGTTCCTAGCACCTAGTGGCCCTGAGATACGTGGCCCCAAAGTCGGTTCAGAAAATGTCAAGCACTTTTCTGCAGCAGAGAATGACATTTTCCGAACTGATTTTGGGGCCCCGTATCTCAGGGCTACTTAGTGCTAGGAACCCCAGCTTTAGATATATTGTGGTACCAGTTCCACTGGGTTTGCACACCAAATTTGGGGTTCCTAGAACAAAGTGGCCCTGAGATACGGGGCCTCAAATTCGGTTCGCAAAATGAAATTTTTTGCTGCAGAAAAGTGCTTGACTCGAGTATAAGTCGAGGGGGGCACTTTCAGCACAAAAAAATGTGCTGAAAAATTGACTTATACTCGAGTATATACGGTACATAACAAACCACATTCACTTAAGAAATGTATTAGACATTGGCAATTTGGGTTCTCAATTTCCTTGTTTTGATCAGTCTTTTCGAGAACTGTAGAAGGTGCATGTAGAACATTAGTCCTTTTCACTAACACTGGACCTCTATGGTCTCTGTGTGTCATAGGTCTTGGAGAGGGGGAACTGAGAGGGTTACAGTCACCATAGGAGAAACTTGGGTCATTCTTAGTGTCTGCAATTCTTACGTTCTTGTAGAGTTTTCTTTCTGAAGCCGATACATAACAAACCACATCCACTTAAGAAATGTATTAGACATTGGCAATTTGGGTTTACAATTCCCTTGTTTTGATCAGTCTTTTCGAGAACTGTAGAAGGTGCATGTAGAACATTAGTCCTTTTCACTAGGGATGAGCCGAACACCCCCCGGTTCGGTTCGCACCAGAACCCGCGAACGGACCGAAAGTTCGCACGAACGTTAGAACCCCATTGACGTCTATGGGACTCGAACGTTCGAAATCAAAAGTGCTCATTTTAAAGGCTAATTTGCATGGTATTGTCCTAAAAAGGGTTTGGGGACCCGGGTCCTACCCCAGGGGACATGTATCAATGCAAAAAAAACTTTTAAAAACGGCCGTTTTTTCGGGAGCAGTGATTTTAATGATGCTTAAAGTAAAAAAAAAAAAGTGAAATATTCCTTTAAATATCGTACCTGGGGGGTGTCTATAGTATGCCTGTAAAGTGACGCGTGTTTCCCATGTTTAGAACAGTCCCTGCACCAAATGTCATTTTTAAAGGAAAAAATCTCATTTAAAACTGCTTGCGGGTTTAATGTCATGTCGGGTCATGGCAATATGGATGAAAATCAGTGAGACAAACGGCATGGGTACCCCCCAGTCCATTACCAGGCCCTTTGGGTCTTGTATGGATATTAAGGGGAACCCCGCACCCAAATTAAAATAAGGAAAGGTGTGGGGCCACCAGGCCCTATATACTCTGAACAGCAGTATACAGGCGGTGCAAACAAGACAGGGACTGTAGGTTTGTTGTTAAGTAGAATCTGTTTGTAATTTTGAACATTTTTAACGTGTTTAGCTCCAGCCAAAAAATCTTTTCTAAGCTTTTTGGAAAACATAGGGAAGGGTTATCACCCCTGTGACATTTGTTTTGCTGTCTTTCCTCCTCTTCAGAAGATTTCACCTCACTTTTTTGTCCCAATGAAAAATGTTTTTTGAAAATTTGGGTTTTTTTGTGGAACAAGGATTGGAAAGCATCAGTGGAAAGGAGAAATTGTTTTCCCATATTAACTCTTACAGGAAAGAATTTCCCTTCCTAGGGGTAGATTTCATCTCACTTCCTGTTGTCTCCTTCCGTTTGCAAGTAGGAGTCGTTTGTAAGTTAGATGTTTGAAAGTAGGGTCCTGCCCTATATACTCAGCAGAAATTTGGGCCTTAGGTGTTGCTGTGGCCACAACACTGTAAGCCCTCACAGGGCCCTGCTGTGAAATATTAGATCAAGAATTGTAATTACATGCCCCTGTTGAACAGGAGCTGAAAAATTAGGCCTTAGGCACTGGTGCTGGTGCCACAACACTGCAACCCCTCACAGACACTCTAGTTGGAACGCAGGAACGAGCCCTGCTGCAAAGTATTGCTTCAAAAATTGTAATTACACGCCCCTGTTAGACAGGGGCAGAAAAATTGGGCCTTAGGCACTGGTGCTGGTGCCACAACACTGCAACCCCTCACAGACACTCTAGTTGGAACGCAGGAACGAGCCCTGCTGCAAAGTATTGCATCAAAAATTGTAATTACACGCCCCTGTTAGACAGGGGCAGAAAAATTGGGCCTTAGGCACTGGTGCTGGTGCCACAACACTGCAACCCCTCACAGACACTCTAGTTGGAACGCAGGAACGAGCCCTGCTGCAAAGTATTGCATCAAAAATTGTAATTACACGCCCCTGTTAGACAGGGGCAGAAAAATTGGGCCTTAGGCACTGGTGCTGGTGCCACAACACTGCAACCCCTCACAGACACTCTAGTTGGAACGCAGGAACGAGCCCTGCTGCAAAGTATTGCATCAAAAATTGTAATTACACGCCCCTGTTAGACAGGGGCAGAAAAATTGGGCCTTAGGCACTGGTGCTGGTGCCACAACACTGCAACCCCTCACAGACACTCTAGTTGGAATGCAGGAACGAGCCCTGCTGCAAAGTATTACATCAAAAATTGTAATTACACGCCCCTGTTAAACAGGAGCTGAAAAATTGTGCCTTAGGCACTGGTGGTGGCGCCCAGAACCAAAAATGTTCTTACAAGCTATCAGCGTGATGATTGAGGAGGAAGAGGATAATTACTCAGGGATAGTCACTCAGCATCAGCATAGGCAGTCTTTGAAGGGATCTGAGATTTCAAAAAAAATTATTCGGTTACATCAGCATCAGGTGCTTGGTAGCTGGTGGTGATCCAAGACTCATTCATTTTTATGAAGGTCAGCCGATCGACCGAGTCGGTGGACAGACGCACCCTGTGATCGGTTACCACGCCTCCAGCAGCACTGAATGTGCGTTCCGAAAGAACGCTGGATGCAGGACAGGCCAGTAGCTCAATTGCATACTGTGCAAGCTCTGGCCAGTGATCCATCCTCAAGACCCAGTAACCCAGAGGATTTTCGGTGGGAAAGGTGTCCAAGTCTGATCTTGCCCCTAGGTATTCCTGCACCATGTAAAACAGACGCTGGCGATGGTTGCTGGAACCGATCATACCTTGGGGCTGCGGACCAAAAAATTGTCTGAACGCATCGGTCAGACGGCCACCTTCTCCACCGCTCCTTCTTTGACTGACCGAAGCCTCAGCAACACGTTGTCCAGAAACAGGAGTTTGTAACCTCCCAGTCTCTGGGAACGCGTTGCACAGACCTTTCTGCAAGGCCTCCCGAAGATGTTTCATCCTCTGCTCCCTCTGCGATGGCAAGATAAGGTCCGCAACCTTACCCTTGTAACGTGGATCAAGGAGGGTTGCCAGCCAGTATTGGTCCTTCTCCTTGATACCACGAATACGAGGATCCTTACGCAGGCTTTGCAGGATCAGGGAGGCCATGCAGCGTAGGTTTGCTGAGGCATTCGGTCCGGAGTCCTCTGGGTCACTAAGAACGACATGGTCCGCAGCCACCTCCTCCCAGCCACGTACAAGTCCATGTGTTTCTTGGGACTGATCCCTTAAAGACTGCTGCTGATGCTGAGTGCCAGGCTCCACCTCCATACTGACACAATCTTCCTCCTCCTCCTCTTCCTCCTCGTCCTCTTCCTGTGTGATCGGCGGGCACGCAGGAACACTGTCTGGATAAAGGGGGCCTTGAGAGCTAAGGAAGTCCTCCTCTTCCTGCCTCTGTTCTGCCTCAAGTGCCCTGTCCATTATTCCACGCAGCGTGTGCTCCAACAGGTGGACAAGGGGGACAGTGTCACTGATGCATGCACTGTCACTGCTCACCATCCTCGTGGCCTCCTCGAATGGTGACAGGACAGTGCATGCATCCCTGATCATGGCCCACTGGCGTGGGGAAAAAAAACCAAGCTCCCCTGACCCTGTCCTGGTGCCATAGTCGCACAGGTACTCATTGATGGCCCTCTGCTGCGTGTGCAGCCGCTGCAGCATGGCCAACGTTGAGTTCCACCTGGTGGGCATGTCACAGATTAGGCGGTTCTTGGGCAGGTTAAACTCCTTTTGGAGGTCCGTCAGCCGAGCACTGGCATTATATGACCGGCGGAAATGCACACAGACTTTCCTGGCCTGCCTCAGGACATCCTGTAAGCCCGGGTACCTGCCCAAGAACCGCTGCACCACCAAGTTAAGGACGTGAGCCAAACAGCGCACATGGGTCATTTGTCCCTGTCGGAGGGCAGAGAGGAGGTTGGTGCCATTGTCGCAAACCACCATTCCTGCCTTAAGTTGGCGTGGTGTCAACCACCTCTGAACCTGCCCCTGCAGAGCTGACAAAACCTCTGCCCCAGTGTGGCTCCTGTCCCCCAAGCACACCAGCTCAAGCACCGCATGGCATCTTTTGGCCTGCGTACTTGCGTAGCCCCTTGAACGCCTACGGAGCACCGCTGGTTCCGAGGAAGAGGCCATGGAGGAAGAAGAAGAGGAGGGGGTGGAGGAGAGAGGTGTGTCACAATCAGCATTTTGGAGGCGTGGTGGCGGAACAACCTCCAACACTACTGCACCTTGTCCTGCATCCTTCCCAGCTGCCAGCAGAGTCACCCAATGCGCCGTGAAACTTAGGTAACGTCCCTGTCCATGCCTGCTGGACCATGAGTCAGCGGTAATATGCACCTTACCGCTGACCGCCCTGTCCAGCGAGGCATGGACATTGCCTTCCACATGCCGGTAGAGAGCCGGAATCGCCTTCCGTGAGAAAAAGTGGCGTTTGGGTACCTGCCACTGAGGAACCGCACATTCCACAAACTCACGGAAGGGGGCAGAGTCTACCAACTGAAAAGGCAGCAGTTGAAGTGCTAGCAATTTTGCCAAGCTAGCATTCAACCGCTGGGCATGTGGATGGCTGGGAGCAAACTTCTTTCGGCGGTGCAGCAGCTGGGGCAGGGAAATTTGCCTGGTACAATCTGACGTCGGTGTACCAAAAGCAGATTGCCCACAAGTACTTGGCTGTGACACACCTAATTCTACACCTTCATTCCTCTCACTGCAGGTCTCAGAGAGGACTGAAGGTCTAGTGGGGTTGGAAATCTCAGCTGATGAGGAGCAAGGAGAGATCCTCTTTGTTCTTTGGTGTGGGTCTTTTAGATACGCTTGCCAACGAACTGCATGGCAGGTCAACATATGTCTGGTCAAGCATGTGGTACCCAAGCGGGAGATGTTTTGGCCACGCGAGATACGCTTGAGACATATGTTGCAAATAGCAGCGGTGCGATCTGATGCACTCGTCTCAAAAAAGGCCCACACCAAAGAACTTTTTGAATAACGCGCAGAGACTGCAGCGCCCTGCACATGTGGAGCTTTGGGGTGTGATGCAGTCAATGTGCTGCCCTTAGGCTGGCCCCTGGAGGGCATCCTGCCTCGTTGGTGATGTGCCGCCGCCTCCTCCTCCTCCTCCTCCTCCTCCTCTCTCCTATCAGGCACCCACGTTGAGTCAGTGACCTCATCATCCCCTCCCTCCTCATCACTGGAGCAAACCTGGCAGTATGCTGCAGCAGGGGGAGCATGACTGCCAGATTGCTGTCCTTCTTGGGCACCCCCTCTGTCCGTGCTCATGTTACTGCCTTCATCGAGCTCAGTATCGTCATCAGAGCCTTCCAAACGCTGGGCATCCTCCTGGAGCATGTACCCAACACTGTGGTCAAACAGTTCGAGGGAATCCTCATGAGGACATGGTGGAGCTAGGGAAGGAGTCACTGATGACATTGAGCTGAGGGAAGAGGCCGCTGCTTTGCCAGACAAAGCACCCTGGGCATGGGTGAGAGAGGATGAGGAGGATGAGGACGGCTTGGTCATCCACTCGACCAAGTCTTCCGCATGTTGCGGCTCAACACGGCCAGCTGCCGAAAAAAAGGCCAAGCGTGTCCCATGGCCACGTGCTGATGAGGATGCACCGTCTCCACGACCAGCACTAGACACAGAGCCTGCTTGCCCTCTCTTATTGGCTTGTGACTGTCTGCCTCTCCTTCTTGGCCTTCCAGACATACTAATGGCCTGTAGCTGCACTAAGCTGGGATAGAACACCTGTAATTTTCTTCAAGTAGCTTTATATACTGTAACCAGACAAGCCTGCCTGTCAGTAGGAAGATAACAGGAACGGATCTAGCTGAACACTGTGAGCAGGACGCACTGTACTAAATGTAAATAGTCTAGCTGCCTGACCGTGGTACTAATAGGATCAAATAGAACACCTGTAATTTTCTTCAGGTAGCTTTATATACTGTAACCAGACAAGCCTGCCTGTCAGTAGGAAGATAACAGGAACGGATCTAGCTGAACACTGTGAGCAGGACGCACTGTACTAAATGTAAATAGTCTAGCTGCCTGACCGTGGTACTAATAGGATCAAATAGAACACCTGTAATTTTCTTCAGGTAGCTTTATATACTGTAACCAGACAAGCCTGCCTGTCAGTAGGAAGATAACAGGAACGGATCTAGCTGAACACTGTGAGCAGGACGCACTGTACTAAATGTAAATAGTCTAGCTGCCTGACCGTGGTACTAATAGGATCAAATAGAACACCTGTAATTTTCTTCAGGTAGCTTTATATACTGTAACCAGACAAGCCTGCCTGTCAGTAGGAAGATAACAGGAACGGATCTAGCTGTACACTGTGAGCAGGACGCACTGTACTAAATGTAAATAGTCTAGCTGCCTGACCGTGGTACTAATAGGATCAAATAGAACACCTGTAATTTTCTTCAGGTAGCTTTATATACTGTAACCAGACAAGCCTGCCTGTCAGTAGGAAGATAACAGGAACGGATCTAGCTGAACACTGTGAGCAGGACGCACTGTACTAAATGTAAATAGTCTAGCTGCCTGACCGTGGTACTAATAGGATCAAATAGAACACCTGTAATTTTCTTCAGGTAGCTTTATATACTGTAACCAGACAAGCCTGCCTGTCAGTAGGAAGATAACAGGAACGGATCTAGCTGTACACTGTGAGCAGGACGCACTGTACTAAATGTAAATAGTCTAGCTGCCTGACCGTGGTACTAATAGGATCAAATAGAACACCTGTAATTTTCTTCAAGTAGCTTTATATACTGTAACCAGACAAGCCTGCCTGTCAGTAGGAAGATAACAGGAACGGATCTAGCTGAACACTGTGAGCAGGACGCACTGTACTAAATGTAAATAGTCTAGCTGCCTGACCGTGGTACTAATAGGATCAAATAGAACACCTGTAATTTTCTTCAGGTAGCTTTATATACTGTAACCAGACAAGCCTGCCTGTCAGTAGGAAGATAACAGGAACGGATCTAGCTGTACACTGTGAGCAGGACGCACTGTACTAAATGTAAATAGTCTAGCTGCCTGACCGTGGTACTAATAGGATCAAATAGAACACCTGTAATTTTCTTCAGGTAGCTTTATATACTGTAACCAGACAAGCCTGCCTGTCAGTAGGAAGATAACAGGAACGGATCTAGCTGAACACTGTGAGCAGGACGCACTGTACTAAATGTAAATAGTCTAGCTGCCTGACCGTGGTACTAATAGGATCAAATAGAACACCTGCAATTTTCTTCAGGTAGCTTTATATACTGTAACCAGACAAGCCTGCCTGTCAGTAGGAATTTAACAGGAACGGATCTAGCTGAACACTGTGAGCAGGACGCACTGCACTAAATGTAAATAGTCTAGAAGATAACATGAACGGATCTAGCTGAACACTGTGAGCAGGACGCACTGCACTAAATGTAAATAGTCTAGAAGATAACAGGAACGGATCTAGCTGAACACTGTGAGCAGGACGCACTGCATTAAATGTAAATAGTCTAGATAGAAGATAACAGGAACGGATCTAGCTAAACTGAATACAGTGTATATATATATATGCAACACCTGGGATGCATATATATACACAATACACTGTAAGTGCAGCTAACTGACTGACTGTTCTGCCTAATCTATCTAACTCAAATCAAATGACACTGTCTCTCTCTCTCTCTATCTCTCAGCACACCGGAACACACACTACACAGGGCCGCTGTGCAGGCGGCCTTATATAGTGTGGGGTGTGTACTAAATCCCCTGAGCCATAATTGGCCAAAGCCACCCTGGCTTTGGCCAATTACAGCTCTCTCTACTGACGGCGCTGTGATTGGCCAAGCATGCGGGTCATAGTGCATGCTTGGCCAATCATCAGCCAGCAATGCACTGCGATGCCGCAGTGAATTATGGGCCGTGACGCGCCACACGAATTTAGCGCGAACGGCCCATAACGTTCGCAATTCGGCGAACGATCGAACAGCCGATGTTCGAGTCGAACATGGGTTCGACTCGAACACGAAGCTCATCCCTACTTTTCACTAACACTGGACCTCTATTGCCTCTGTGTGTCATAGGTCTTAGAGAGGGGGAACTGAGAGGGTTACAGTCACCATAGGAGAAGCTTGGGTCATTCTTAGTGTCTGCAATTCTTTTGATGAACTCGCAGAAGTAGGAAAAAGGAGGAAAGGCAACTTCATGATTTTCTTTATACTTTGATCCAAGCGCTGACCATTTTTTTAAAATGCCATATGGTAGATTGAGAACAATAGGGTTGATGCCACGAGCAGTGTCAAGGTAACTGAGACCAGGTAAGTTGATGTCCGCCTTAGCAAGTTGAAGCTCTAATAGAACATCGCTGAGTTCTTGAAACTTTAGATTGTCTCTAGAATAAATATTTGGGAAGCTTTGCAACCTTTTGAATAAGGCATCTTCAAAGGCCTCTGAGCTGCCAAAGGTATGTTCAAGTCTGTCCCAAGCAGCATTAAGGCCTGCAGTGGGGTTGTCGATGTGAACTGCTTTTGAGCCTCTTGATGCATTAACTTCACTGGGGACCTAGTCATCTGATGAGCAGATCTAATTTCTCTGTAGCATTGATGTCTAGGTCCCTCATAGTGGTCTTAAAGATGGATTTCCAGCCTCTGTAATTTTCAGGCTTGTCATCAAACTTGGTGAGGCCTGTCTTATTGAGCTCTCTGCGGAGCATGTATTTAGCAAACTGTGACATGTCCGTGTTCTCAGACTTTAGATGCATGACTGCAGGTGAAACAGAGTTAGTTGTAATGGCTGGTGCATTGACATTAAGTGACTTGGGAACATATGTTGGTGCAAAGGCATTCAATGCTGGAATTGGCTTAAAGTTCATTGACAGGTTGGTATGTAGCTATAGATTAGTGTGCTTGCCAAGAGGTACTTGGTTAGTGCCAAAGTAAGGTGGGCAGTCTATTATATGCATACCAGTGTCTGCTGCTTGCTGAGATGCTGCAGTCTGGTGTACTGGAAAATATATAGGCAAATTGTCTTGAGGTACAGTAGGTGCAGATAAGGGACTTTGATTGAGTGGTGAGTTGCTGTGACAGGGAGTTGACATTCTGGAGAGGTATGTGAAGAATCTGAGGCATAAGATACAACTGAGTGTCTGCAACTGTTGTCTCTTTTGCTTTCACTAGCGGCTTGTTCTAAGACCCTTAACCTTGCCATGGCTGTGGCATGCTCACATTGTTTTTCCAAAACATCCATTTCTACTTTCTGACGTGTGGCTTCAGCTTCATTCTCTGCTTTCTGGCGTGCAGCTCCAGCTGTGTTCTCTGCATTCTGGAGTGTGGCTTCAGCTTCGTTCTCTGCTTTCTGGCGTGCCGCTTGGCGTGCGGCTTCAGTTTCTTTCTCTGCTTTCTGGCGTGCAGCTTCAGTTTCTTTCTCTGTTTTCTGGCGTGCAGCTTCAGTTTCTTTATCCGCTTTCTTTTGGGCAAAAGCTGCCTGAATTTTAGAAGGTTCAGCATCTGCACGGGCCTTTATGAGTTGTTGACTTAGTGCAGAAGATCTTGATTGGAGGGATTTGGAAGATCTTGTGTAGCGTCTACTAGATGCAGAGCGATAAGATCTGGATTCATGAAGCCGTGTTGTTCTCACTTTGTCTTTGTTTGCACCATTAAATTGTCTGTTTCAAGATTGAGCTTCTTAAATCCCTTTAATTCTTCCAATGACCCTTGAGTCTTGTACCACTTTAAGAGATCAGTTTATTTAACACAGTCTTTAATAACTCTCATAAGCAACATTCAATAGCTTGATAGCGACCTGTAGTTGTAATGGCTCATGAGATTGTTGGAAGAGACCAGACATGCATTTAGCAGTATTAGACCATAAGTCATTGATATTAAACAGCAGTTGTTCTTTGTCAGCTTTAAGATCCTCTTGCACTTTCCAGGTTGGTTTTGTTAAGCGTTTTCCCTTTGGTTTGATTCTGGGTTTAATTCCTCATCTGGAAGGAGTACTAAACTTGGCTGTGCATCCCCAGATTGCATATTGTCTTGCTGAAACATCTTGTTAACAAGAAGGGGGTTTATAGTACAGTTTTCAGGAGCAGAGAAATGTATCCTAGCAGCAGAGAAATGTAACCTAGTGTTCTCCCTATGAGGGATTCGGTTGAGGCAGGTGAGGGGGATCCAGGTAGGGAGGTACTCACTGTGGCATCCGATGTTTGGGAGGGCGGGAGGGCTTCTTGGTCCAGGTCAACTATAGATTCAGACAAACAGGGCAGGCCTCGTGAGGAGATGGCTGCCATTTTGGGATGGCCGGTCCGTGCTGCTGCCGAGACTAGAGCGTGGGTGAGGCACCTCCGGGCAGAGCCTGAGGTCATCGAGCCGATGTGAAGCATCTCCCTGGCCGGCAGGTGTGCGTGCCAGGCCGGAACGAGGGCTCAGACAACTGCTGCAGTGATTGTTAGACCGGAGTTAGGCCGGTCTATGCGGCCATCTTGGACGCTGCCATGCATGCGCCATCTTTATTTTATTTCATTTAATTTTTCCACTTGGTTTCAAAATCATCCTTATAAGCATTATAGCTTAATATTAACGCTATTTAATTAGTCATTATAGTGGTTCCATAATTTTATATACATAGTTATAATTTCAATTATAACCCCATGACACTCATTAATAAATACTGATTCATAGGGGTTTCATTGGCTTGTTCATTTTAATTTAATACAGTGGTATTTTTATTTCATTTTATTATATTTTTTTTACATATATTGTGCTCTATATATTGTTTTATGATCATATGCATTGGCTTAGCATGGCGTGTCCCCTAGATGACCATTCACAGCAGATCCTGCCGGGATTCACAAATGGAACATGAAAATCAGAGTAGATCACGGGGATATAACTCTTCTATTAGAGGGGGAACATATGCACATGTATTTTAGGTTAATCCAGGTCGATCCCATGTTTTCACATACAGTGTGCTTGAAAAACAATATATACATGCATATAATTCAGCAATGCCCGTTGCACATAACTTCCCAGACTAACCAGCTATATAAGCCAGTAAGTGTAACAAGATGGCGCCGCTCCAGGTGATGTCTTGATGATGAAACACGTAGGGCGGAGCATCTAGTGTCTTTGCGTCACTTCTGGTTTGAAGCCGTGGAAGCAAATCATCCTGGCTTCCTGGTTTTATGAGCTTTTTACTTACTGAGACAATATGAGTATGTCTTTTATCGTTTACGCATAAATAAACACTTTTTTTAATATGGAATTATGCTGTGGAAGCATTTCTTTCGTACATGTGGGTGATGTGGAGTAACATCTAAAAGCGTAAAGAAAGGACTGATCTCTAAACAGCGCAGATCCGGATATTGCTGCACAGTGTCAAATACTGTGAAAGTTTAATAAAAGTATTTTCCAATGAGTGCATTTCCTATAGGAAACTATAAGAAGCAAGAAGGAAAACGTTTGAAGAGCACCTGTCACTTTTTAGAATTTACATTCTGTGAATTTCATTTTATTTTTATCATATATATGCACAATGGAGCACTGTGTCACTTTAACTGACAAATGCGGTGTTGTACCCAAACAAAATTTACGGCCTTTTTTTCCCCACAAATAGAGCTTTCTTTTGGTGGTATTTGATCACCTCTGCGGTTTTTATTTTTTGAGCTATAAACAAAAGAACAGCGACAATTTTGAAAAAAATACATTCTTTTACTTTTCGCACAGGCGTATAACATGCATATTTTAGGAGGGAAGTTTAAGGAAAAAAAGTTAAATTTTCAATAAAGAACTTTGAAGCAAAATAAGGGTCAGTGCCCATCAATGCAACCTCACCATTGGCCATCTGTAGGCTGATTAATGCCATCTGCAGCCTCACAAATGCCCATCAATGCAGCTTGATCAACGCCTATATGCAGCCTCACCTCAGATTACTGCTGCCTCGGAGGGGACAAGGAGGGGGCGGGACAAGCGCCGTCAGATTACATACAGCGAAAATCTCCTGTTTACTCGGCGGCCTCTTTAATACAAAGTCATGCCCTCCTGAACCGGCTTCTATGATAGACAGGACATCTTTGCCAATGCTGGCCAAGGAGACGGGTCTTCCTAATACAGAGGCCGCTAAGTAAACAGGAAATGCTCACTGTATGTAATCTGATGGCACTCCTCCTGCCCCCCCTTCCAGTTCCTAGCTAGGTAGCCCAAATGGCAGTTTTGGCGTATATCACGCACACAATGTTTGCACCCGATTTTCAGGGTGAAAAAGTGCATGTTATACGTCAATAAATACAGTAAATATCCCACATTTTTTCATCAGTTTAGGCCGATATGTATTCTTCTACATATTTTTTGTAAAAAAAATTGCAATAAGCGTATGTTGATTGGTTTGCGCAAAAGTTATAGCGTCTACAAAATAGAGAATAGATTTATGGCATATTATTATTTATTTTTTTACTAGTAATGGTGGCAATCTTCGATTTTTATTGGGACTGTGATATTGCGGCGGACAAATTGGACACTTTTGACACATTTTGGGACCATTGACATTTATACAGCAATCATTGCTATAAAAATGCATTGATTACTGTAAAAATGTCACTGGCAGGGAAGGGGTTAACACTATCGGCCGATCAAGGAGTTAATTGTGTTCCCTCACTGTGTTCTAACTGTAGGGGGATGGGACTTGCTAGGTGAAGTGAAAGATCGGTGTTCATACTTTGTATGAACACACGATCAGTCTCTTCTCCCCTCAAAGAACTTGGATGTGTGTGTTTACATTAGGGACGAGCTTCGTGTTCAAGTTGAACCCATGTTCGACTTGAACATCGTCTGTTCGACCGTTCGCCGAATTGCGAATGATATGGGCCGTTCGCGCCAAATTCAAGTGGCACACAGCCCATAATTCACTGCGGCATCGCAGTGCATTGCTGGCTGATGATTGGCCAAGCATGCACTATGACCCGCATGCTTGGCCAATCACAGCGCCGTCTGTACAGAAAGCTGTAATTTACCGCCTGCACGTCGGTCCTGTGTAGTGTGTTCTGGCGTTGAGAGACCGAGACAGAGAGACAGTGTCATTTGATTTAAGTTAGATAGATTAGGCAGGACAGTCAGTCAGTTAGCTGCAATTACAGTGTATTGTGTATATATATATATATATGCATCCCAGGTGTTGTGTGTGTGTGTGTGTGTATATATATATATATATATATATATATATATATATATATACTGTATTCAGTTTAGCTAGATCCGTTCCTGTTATTATCTTCCTACTGACAGGCAGGCAGGTGTTGTTACTGTATTTGAAGAAAATTGCTGGTGTTCTTCTGATCCTATTAGTCCTATTAGCTACAGTATTTACAGTTAGTGTAGTGCAACCTCTGCACAGTGTTCAGCTAAAGCTACCTGTAGAAGATTGGTGGTGTTTTTCTGATCCTATCACTACTGCAAGCAGCTACATTATTTTTTAGTGTAGTGCTACCTCTGCACAGTGTTCAGCTAAAGCTACAAGTTAGTGTAGTGAGACCTCTGCACAGCGTTCAGCTAAAGCTACAAGTTAGTGTAGTGCGACCTCTGCACAGTTTTCAGCTAAAGCTACAAGTTAGTGTAGTGCAAATTCTGCACAGTGTTCAGCTAAAGCTACAAGTTAGTGTAGTGCGACCTCTGCACAGTGTTCGGCTAAAGCTACAAGTTAGTGTAGTGCGACCTCTGCACAGTGTTCGGCTAAAGCTACAAGTTAGTGTAGTGCGACCTCTGCACAGTGTTCGGCTAAAGCTACAAGTTAGTGTAGTGCGACCTCTGCACAGTGTTCGGCTAAAGCTACAAGTTAGTGTAGTGCGACCTCTGCACAGTGTTCGGCTAAAGCTATAAGTTAGTGTAGTACGACCTCTGCACAGTGTTCAGCTAAAGCTACAAGTTAGTGTAGTGCGACCTCTGCACAGTGTTCAGCTAAAGCTACAAGTTAGTGTAGTGAGATCTCTGCACAGTGTTCAGCTAAAGCTAACTGTAGAAGGTTGGTGTTGTTTTCCTGATCCTATTACTACCGCAGGCAGCTACATTATTTACATGTTAGTGTAGTGCGACCACTGCACAGTGTTCAGCTAAAGCTACCTGTAGAAGGTTGGTGGTGTTTTCCTGATCCTATCACTACTGCAGGCAGCTACATTATTTACACGTTAGTGTAGTGCGACCTCTGCACAGTGTTCAGCTAAAGCTACAAGTTAGTGTAGTGTGACCTCTGCACAGTGTTCAGCTAAAGCTACAAGTTAGTGTAGTGCGACCACTGCACAGTGTTCAGCTAAAGCTACCTGTAGAAGGTTGGTGGTGTTTTCCTGATCCTATCACTACTGCAGGCAGCTACATTATTTACACGTTAGTGTAGTGCGACCTCTGCACAGTTTTCAGCTAAAGCTACAAGTTAGTGTAGTGCGAATTCTGCACAGTGTTCAGCTAAAGCTACAAGTTAGTGTATTGCAAATTCTGCACAGTGTTCAGCTAAAGCTACCTGTAGAAGATTGGTGGTGTTTTTCTGATCCTATCACTACCGCAGGCAGCTACATAGTTACATAGTTACATAGTAGGTGAGGTTGAAAAAAGACACAAGTCCATCAAGTCCAACCTATGTGTGTGATTATGTGTCAGTATTACATTATATATCCTTGTATGTTGCGGTCATTCAGGTGCTTATCTAATAGTTTCTTGAAGCTATCACTGCTCCCCGCTGAGACCACCGCCTGTGGAAGGGAATTTCACATCCTTGCCGCTCTTACAGTAAAGAACCCTCTATGTAGTTTAAGGTTAAACCTCTTTTCTTCTAATTTTAATGAGTGGCCACGAGTCTTGTTAAACTCTCTTCTGCGAAAAAGTTTTATCCCTATTGTGGGGTCACCAGTACGGTATTTGTAAATTGAAATCATATCCCCTCTCAAGCGTCTATTCTCCAGAGAGAATAAGTTCAGTGCTCGCAACCTTTCCTCATAACTAATATCCTCCAGACCCTTTATTAGCTTTGTTGCCCTTCTTTGTACTCGCTCCATTTCCAGTACATCCTTCTTGAGGATTGGTGCCCAGAACTGGACAGCATACTCCAGGTGCGGCCGGACCAGAGCCTTGTAGAGTGGGAGAATTATCGTTTTATCTCTGGAATGAATCCCCTTTTTAATGCCAATATTCTGTTTTCTTTGTTAGCAGCAGCTTGGCATTGTATGCCATTGCTGAGCTACTAGGACCCCAAGGTCCTTTTCCATCCTAGATTCCCCCAGAGGTTCTCCCCAGTGTATAGATTGTATTCATATTTTTGCTACCCAAATGCATTATTTTATATTTTTCTACGTTGAACCTCATTTGCCATGTAGTTGCCCACCCCATTAATTTGATCAGATCTTTTTGCAAGGTTTCCACATCCTACGGAGAAGTTGTTGCCCTGCTTAGCTTAGTATCCTCTGCAAATACAGAGATTGAACTGTTTACCCCATCCTCCAGGTCATTTATGAACAATTTAAACAGGATTGGTCCCAGCACAGAACCTTGGGGTACCCCACTACCTACCCCTGACCATTCCAAGTACTCCCCATTTATCACCACCCTCTGAACTCGCCCTTGTGGTCAATTTTCAATCCATGTACTCACCCTATGGTGAAATGTTTATGGGGAACTGTGTCAAATGCTTTTGCAAAATCCAGATACACCATGTCTACGGCCTTCCTTTATCTAGATGGCAACTCACCTCCCCATAGAAGGTTAATAGATTGGTTTGGCAAGAATGATTATTCATGAATCCATGCTGATTACTGCTAATGATATCGTTCTCATTACTAAAATCTGGTATATAGTCCCTTATCATCCCCTCCAAGAGTTCACATACTATTGATGCTAGGCTAACTGGTCTGTAATTCTCAGGGATGTATTTTGGGCCCTTTTTAAATATTGATGCTACATTGGTTTTCTCCAATCAGCTGGTACCATTCCAGTCAGTAGACTGTCAGTAAAAATTAGGAACAATGGTCTGGCAATTACTTGACTGAGTTGCTTAAGTATGGGTGCAAGCCATCTGGTCCTGGTGATTTATTAGTGTTAAGTTTCCCAAGTCTAATTTTAATTCTGTCTTCTGTTAACCATGGAGGTGCTTCCAGTGATGTATCATGAAGATAAACACTGCAGTTTTGGTTACTGAAGCCCCTTTATTTCCTCGTGAAGACTGAGGAGAAGAATACATTTAATACCTTTGCCATCTCCCCATCCTTTGTAACCAGATTGTTGCATGACTTCTTCTTTTATAGCATAGAAGTGTGGCTTTACAATGATATCCCTAGGGGCACCATCTTTTCTGGGGGGTCCCAGGGCCCTGTGAGCTCTGTCCAACTCCTGGCGGTGCAGGGGTGTGTTAGGGATTAAATCTTTGATAATCTCTTGAACTGAAGGGGAAATGTCCATGATGGTCTCAGGAAGGCCCTGGATTCTGAAGCTATTTCTTCTGGACCTGTTTTCCAAGTCATCAATTCTGGAAAGGGCTGTTTCGAGCTGGTCCTGGAGGACCTGAATGTGGGCTGAATTCTGATTGGTTCTGGATACCGTAATGTCCAGTTTGTTTTCTATTGCCCCCATTCTGGATCCCAGGTTTATAAAATCAGATTTAATGTCTCTTGTGATTTTTGCCGCTGTGTTGGCTAGCCCCCTCTCTAGGAGGTCAGAGAGCTTGAGGAATAAGTCTGCTGGCGGTGTGGCTGGGTCCTGGCCTGGCAAGCCTGGGGAAGGGATCGCTAGCAGGTGGGTTAGTGAAGGCCCGACTGGGAACAGTGCGCAGCCCAGCAGGGAGAGGGAGCCAGGGGGAGCTGTGGACTGCTGTGGGTCACCTGGGAGTAGGTGAGGGTTGCTGGGGTTAGGACTTCTGATGCTGGGATCCGCATGTGGCTGAGCTGCTGCGGTGGTGACTGTCCATTTTGGTACAAGCGTGTCGACGTGTCGAACTGCGGCCCGAGGGCTCATCTGGCGGCCGGTCTGGGCATCCAGGGGTGTGCTTGGGGGTCTCAGGGGCTGGAATGGCTCATTGGTGCCTGTCCTGGGTGGCCGTATTCCGGGCTGTGTGTGCTGTAGATCCGGGGTGATGCGGAGCTCCGGTCTTAAGTGGCCATCTTGGAGCTCCCGCCCTGGTTTCTCTTTTTTGCAATTATATACAGTATAAGCAACTGTTTATAGACACAGTTCTACTGCCATATCAGAATGGACGGTTTGTTAATGTCCCCTAAATGGATGGTGATTGGGATGATATGTGGGAGGCCCCATTTACTAGATGCATATCTGCTAGAGACCACCTTATTCATTACATTGTAAAGAAATATGAAAAATAGAAACGAGACTTTACATGAAGCATGTCATTGTGATTGATCAAAATAAATTTAAATCTAAAAATGTATTTAATTTATTTTAATTTATTTTGATATCATAATCACCTAAGGGTAGTGATAATGATATTTGTAAGCATAATAAATAACTGAATGAATAATTTATCATTTTGAATATAATCATAAAAAAATATTAACATGTTAATAATAATACATTTAATGCAAACAAACAATTGACATAATACAATAGACGCAAATAAATATATAAATAGAATTACAGATCATAGATAAATAAATCACATAATGGATATACAAACAATTTAATAATAGCCATGAATTGTGTTGGGTTTACAACTTAGGGTGCCTAGACAATATCTGTTTCAATCATGAATTTCAATAATATTATTATTAAATTGTTTGTATATCCATTATTTGATTTATGTATCTATGATCTGTAATTCTATTTATTGATATATTTATCTGCATCTATTGTATTAATTATGTAAATTGTCTGTTTGCGTTAAATGTATTATTATTATAATTATCATATTAATAATTTTGTATGATTATATTCAAAATAAAATATTATTCATTAATTTATTTTTTATGCTTACAAATATCATGGACTACCCCTAGAGGGTTATGATATCAAAATAAATTACAATTAATTAAATAAATTTTTAGATTTATATTTATTTCCATCAATCACATTGACATGCTTCATGTAAAGTCCCCTTTCTATTTTCCATATTTCTTTACAATACTATTAGGGATGGAGGCATGCCATTGTTTAAATCAAGGTTGTGATGGGTCACATTTGATCTTAATCTTCCTTATTCATTACAAGTTCCTGCACAGGATCTATTAAACCCAGGCCAGGTTATATAGAATCTATCCATCTCAGGTTGCTTGCGTTGTTCTTCTCCCAATGCCAACTACATTTGTATATTTTGGGAGTGAGCAAACATCCAGCAATACTGGCTTGAGATTGTCCAGTGTATTCAGTCCGTCACAGCTTTGGTTATGCAGCCTTTTATTGATTCCCAAGCCCCCACAAAGGTTATACACACCTTGCTTTTTGTATAATTGTATCATTCCAGTAAGCTCATCATTATAAGGCTAAATATGCCAACAGAGGGGTACCTGCCAAATTTGACAAGGTTTGGGGAGGGAGGGTTAACACTGTAAGGGTTAAATCTGCATAGACCTGGACAATTAGTGAGAAATTCTGTCAGAGCTCTGGAAGCATTCAATGCACAAGACAAAATAGCCATTTCAATGAATGCTTAGTTTTAATGGCAGGTGAGCAGAGTTTTATACAGGATATGGGCAAAGAATATTGCACAACTTAAAGAGAAAGGAGGGGGGAGGAAGGACAAAGTTCATCACATGAGACACAACATTTCAGACATAATGCTGACGACTGATTCTCTCTGAAAACATAATTTCATAACCAGTTAATTTAAAGTTTTAGTCATGTTAACTCTTTCTCACCCTTCAAACACCATGTCTATGGTCTCGGATTAATATTTTGTACCCTATGGTTCCTATTATATGGGATCTTCTTTGCTCATGGAGCCTATTATTTGGGTTACCGGGTCTCTATGGGTCCACTGACCTTGGTTTATTTATTTTTTAACAATTCATTTTTATTGAAAATTATTAAGTAACAATACAGATTATCATTTACTTAAGTTATACGTAACCAGACTAGTTACAGTGATTCAGAAAGGTTTTTTGCGCAAGTATATAACATGTGATAGCCTGTACCAGTCTACCCCTAATGGGTTCAAACTGTAGGCATGGACAGGCCACCAAATTAACTAGATAACAAAAAAACTTGCAAATCAGATTAATAAGAAAGGAAGTAGAAGGCAGGTTCAAGATGATAAACTGTATCAAAAATATACACTTATGTGGCTTAAGGATACTTCAAACTTAGGGATAAGTTACAAATTACACTCTTTTAAGTAGTTGGATGCTCTAGGATGAGATAGCCAGGTATTTCTTTTTTAATGTGATGGTGGAGAATTTTTTTATAGGCTAGCATAAGTTCCTACTGAGCTTTAATATTTAGTCTAGCTATAGAAGTCGATAAGTTGGGTGCATCCCTGGATTTCCATAGCCCTAGTAAGCCTTGCTGCTATTAATATGTGGGTTACTATTGTTCAGATTTATATGTCCAGATTTAGAATAAGTAAAGCTGTGGCCGGAGTAAGCTTGGTTAGCTTTCCTGTAAGATCTGCTATAAAAGAAGCTATTGAATTCCAGAAGCTTTACAAGTTTTTACAGCTCCATAATATGTGCAGAAGGTTACCTGTCTGTTGGTTACATCTCCAATATAGGTTAGATGTAGAGGGATATATTTTTGATAATTTATATGGAGTCAAATACCATCTATCCAATATTTTTTGTGCATTATCCCAGTGTTTGATACACGCAGAAGAATTACTGGATATACAAATGGCTTTTTTCCATTGATCCCAAGAGAATTATTGAGCTAAGTCTTTCTCCCATTTAATCATGTGTGCATTTTTAGTATTATTTGGGTAATTAGTTAGTAATTCATAGAAAAAGGAAATTCCTTTAGTTGTTTGATCATTTTGTCGAGTGAACACTGACCTCTGTTTATTAATTTATTAACCAGCTGTGGTAGATGTACAACCCTTGTAATAACCACTGTATGCATCTTGTTTGCTTTTGTTGTATGTAATACCTGAGATTGAAGATCCTTATGCTTGCTGGCTGCTAGTGCTGTAGCACTGAAATGTTTGTCTGATGCCGCGTACACACGATCAGAAATTCCGCCAGCAAACGTCCGATGAGAGCTTTTGGTCGGAAAATGCGACCGTGTGTATGCTCCATCAGACTTTTGCTGGCGAAATTCCCGCCAGCAAAAGATTGAGATCAGGTTCTCTGTTTTTCGGTCAAAAAAGGTTCAGATCGGAAATTTCGATCGTCTGTAGCAATTCCGACATGCAAAATTTCTACGCATGCTTGGAAACAATTTGACGCATGCTCAGAAGCATTGAACTTAATTTTCTCGGCTCGCCGTAGTGTTCTACGTCATCGCGTTCTTGACAGTCAAAAGTTTAGAGAACTTTTGTGTGACCGTGTGTATGCAAGCCAAGCTTGAGCGGAATTCCATCGAAAAAAACATCCAAGATTTTTTCGATGAAAACTTCGATCATGTGTACGAGGCATTACTGTCACTGTCAGTCTGTACCTACTGTTTGAATGTTTTCATTTTTTGTTTAAAAGCAATAAAAAAAATGAGAAAAACAAAAAAAGAGTCTGTTTGCAGATAAACTCAGATGTTGTATTGCAGAGAATGTCAACAGCCCCAGCAGGAGAGCGCTGCTAGGGTAACACTAGCAGTTCAGCTCAAGGCAGAGAGGCAGCAGGCAAAAATGCAGACACAGACCCATAGGAATTTTGCGTGTCGGAATTGCTACAGACGATCGGAATTTCCGATCTGAACTTTTGCATGGGTTTACATCAAATGGTGAGGAAGCAATATATCGCCTCCTCACCACCTGTCAAACATGCTCAGATTGCTTTTCAGGGGAGCAGCAATGCCTGCTGCACTTGTGAATGGGCCCTTAGTTGCAGGAGGGAAGAGGATTTGTGTTAGGAGGGGGGATTTGTGCTAGAAAAGGTGATATGGTAAAGGGGGAGGGAATTTGTGCTAGGAGGAGATTTTTTTTGGGGGGGGGGCTCGTCCTAGTAGGGATGATTGGGGTATTTATGCTAGGACAGGAAATTTGGGGGGGTTGTGCTAGAAAGGGGGGATGGGGGAAGAATGTGTGCTAGGAGGGGGGAGAATTTGTGTTAGGAGTAGGAGGGGGGATTTGGAGTGGGGGGAGAGGATTTGTGCTTGGAGGGGACATTTGAGGGGTAGATGTTTAATGCTAGGAGGGGTGATGTTTTTTCGGGGGGGTTTGTGCTGAGGGGATTTGCTGAGAGGGAGGATTTAGGCTTGGAGGCGGAGTGAGGGCAACAAAAATTTATGCTGGCAGGGGAGATTTCAGCATGGGGGCAGTTTTGTACTGGGAGTAAGGGGAATTATGCTCTGGAATGGATCAGCAAGCCCAGACTGTGATCTAACAGTCACCTGGTTGCTGACCCCCCGCTATAGAGGAACCATGTTCCCCTTGGCTTCCTCTCCCTCTGCAATGCTGCCATGGTTAAATGCCACCTGCAGCGGAGACAGCAGACTGCACTTGCCTACATGCTGTTGATGTCAAAGGTTGATAGGAATGCAATGGGTGCAACCAGGGACAGTGGGAAGTTGTCATGTATAGAAGTGGTAGAAATATTGCTTCTATATATGATGATAAGCTCCCCATTAAACAAGGCGGCAGATGGGAAAAAGTGTGAGTGCCTGAAAAGGCAAAGTTCAGGCTGAAGCTAGGTTTGGGCTAAATCAGGGGCAAACATATAGGAGTCGCCATCACAACCCAGCCCCATACTCCAGGGGGTCCATGTGGCCCCCCTGTACACCTGGGGAGGAAGGTGGAGGGGGCAGTGACATGTAGAGCAGGGGTAGGGAACCTCAGCCCTCCAGCTGTTTTGACACTACAAGTCCTATGATACATTGCAAGACCCTGACAGTCACAGGCATGACGCCTAGAGGCAGATGCATGATGGGATTTGTAGTTTCAATACAGCTGGAGTGCCGAGGTTGCCTACCCCTGATGTAGAGGAACCAATCCTTCTACGTAGCTGCTGAATGCCCACTTCTCCTCCTCTCCTTCCCTCTGATATTCAGCGGATGCAGGAGGGAAATGGAGGGCATTGGCTCCTCCACATGCCGCTTACACCACCCCTTTTTCCTCTCCCACTGCCCTGGGTCCCTGTGTGCTTCCCTGGCCCTCCCTTGTGGGGGGACCTGTCAGGATGGAGAGCTAGGAAGGGGCTGGTAAATGTGTTATTTACTGGCCTTTTTTCTTGTCTTAATAAATGTCAGTGATTGGTACTGATCACTGACTGTTTTTTTTTTTTTATTCATTCATAGCTGGGGCATAGTACACTTTGTTTACTATGCCTCAGTTTATGAATGAATGGGAAGCCTCTGTACAGAGTTATTCCTGTTCATTCAACCTGTGCAGTTGAGACTGATGATTATGTCCTCAGTCCCTTTTTCTGTCTCAAAAGCAAGACTTCATCTGTTTAGACCACTTATTTTTCACCCAAGCCCCCCAAAGGGCGTCCTAAAAAATATGTAAAAAATTATAAAAAAATAAAACTGTAAAGAAAAAGTAAAAAAAATGGTAAAAACTACTGACACCAGTGTCAGAACTACCAGGGCCGCAAGGGTCTCACTTGCAACTGGGCTCCAGTGTTCTGCCACTGTGGAGGACCCCAAGATGACAGGAAGGTGGCCAACTGGGGGACCATGATAAAGGGTCCCATGATGGGAGTAAAGGGTCCCTGGATCAGTGGAAAGGGCCTTGGGGCACCCCACTAATAACACTGAACCTTGGGGTACAACACTAATAACACTGATCCTTGGGGCACCCCACTAATAACACTGAACCTTGGAGTACACCACTAATAACACTGAACCTTGGAGTACAGCACTAATATAATAACACTGAACATGGGGGACACCACTAATATCACTGAACTTTGGGGTACACCAATAATAACACTGAATTTTGGGGTACCCCACTATTAACACTGAACCTTGGAGTACACCACTAATAACACTGAACTTTGGGGTACACCACTAGGGATGAGCCGAACACCCACCGGTTCGGTTCGCATCATAACCTGCGAACGGACCGAAAATTTGCGCAAACTTTAGAACCCCATTGAAATCTATGGGACTCGAACTTTGAAAATAAAAAGTGCTAATTTTAAGGGCTAATTTGCATGGTATTGTCCTAAAAAGGGTTTGGGGACCCGGGTCCTGCCCCAGGGGACATGTATCAATGCAAAAAAAAGTTTTAAAAATGGCCGTTTTTTTGGGAGCAGTGATTTTAATGATGCTTAAAGTGAAAAAAAAGTGAAATATTCCTTTAAATATCGTACCTGGGGGGTGTCTATAGTATGCCTGTAAAGTGGCGCGTGTTTCCCGTGCTTAGAACAGTCCCTGCACAAAATATTTAAAGGAATAAAAGTCATTTAAAACTGCTTGCGGCTTTAATGTAATGTCGGGTCCCGGCAATATGGATGAAAATCAGTGAGACAAACGACATGTGTACCCCCCAGTCCATTACCAGGCCCTTTGGGTCTTGTATGGATATTAAGGGGAACCCCGCACCCAAATTAAAAAAAGGAAAAGGAAAGGTGTGGGGCCCCCAGGCCCTATATACTCTGAACAGCAGTATACAGGTGGTGCAAACAAGACAGGGACTGTAGGTTTGTTGTTAAGTAGAATCTGTTTGTAATTTTGAACTGGTACATTTTTAACCCCTTCCCGCTGAGCATACACAGATGTGCATACTCGGCTTTCCGGGGTTATACGGGGATGATGCCCGCAGCTGCAGGCATCTTACTGGTACCGTTGTTTCGAGCGGGCGATCGGCAATCCGAGTATAACAACCGATGCGGCTAAAAGCTGCTCAGCTGTTATACCAGAGGAGCGGGAGGGAACCCCCCCTCCCGCCGCCTCCTGCCACTCTTATAGGGTCTCCTGTTCGATCGGGAGGCCCGGTGACCAACCGGCTGCCTCCAGTGGCTGGGGGTGGGCTGGAACGAAGCCATGGGCGGCTTCGTTCCAGCCTCCTAATCATAAATACGGAAGCGACGTCACTTCCTGTTTACTCGGCTGCCAATAGCGCCGGTTTTAAAAAGATACACAGTATTCAGAATCGCCGTTTTCAGTGATCTGAATACTTTGAAGTGCAAAGGAGGGATTGGGGGTCTTTTAGACCCCCGATCCCTCCATAAAGAGTACCTGTCACCACCTATTACTGTCACAAGGGATGTTTACATTCCTTGTGACAGCAATAAAAGTCATCAAAACTTTTTTTTTCTTTAAACACAATTTATAATTATAAATGTAATCCTGCGGGTATAATTGAGAAAAAGGTGCCACTACTCAAAATACCGCCACTGCGCCTCTGGATAGATACAGAGTGGAAGCTGTGGAAGCTGCCACTTAAAAGGATAAAATATAAAAGCTGAATTTTAACTACTGGTCAATCTGGGATAATGACACAAAGTCAAAATAGCGGCGCTAAATGTTTGTGCACAAGGAGTATTAAATCCCCTAAAGTGACTCACAATTTAGAAATGAGAATATAACTGACGTGCTAAAATATAATAAATGCTAAAGCACTAAATTGACAAATAGCACTAAACACCCTGTGACAAGTGAAGTGATATGATGTAGCTAGTGAAGCTACAAAAAAAAAAAAAAAATTTTTCCAAAATATAAAAAATAAAGTCCATAAAATATTGAAGAGGATCTATAGTCGATGTGAAGATCTCTTAATCCATTCACCACACCAATGTGTCTGTGATTCCACTCCCCTAAAGAAACGCACTCACCGAATTCCAATGTCTACATTCTCATGTTAGGCTAAAGCGCATTTAAACCACATGGATAGGGTTTTAGAGCAAGCATCCGAACTCCATCCGTGCGTCTCATATAATCTCCACATGTGAATAAAAAAGTGTACCAAATAGTGTAATACCGTAAACAAAGCTTTAATGAAAACACTAAACAGCCTCCAAGATTTAAACTCACATGGAACAAGTTAAAAGACAGCAAAAGTGACTAAGGTAAGCCTTTCAAAGCCTCCAGAGCAGTGGATAAAACGGCCGCGCCGGACCCAAGGTGTGCAGGCATAAGGTTGAATCTCACCCCTCCCTTGGTCCTGGATCTAAACCTGCTCGTCAACTTTAGCATTTATTGCATTTTAGCACATGTCAGTTATATTTTCATTTGTAAATTGTCACATGTCACTTTAGGGAACTTAATACTCCTTGTGCACAAACATTTAGTCAAAACATTTTGACTTTTATATAATTGATAAATATATAATTAAATAAAATAAATAAGAAAAAAAAGAAAACGCATACGGAAGTCGTGCCCGCATATGTAAACGTGTTCAAATAAAACATGTGAGGTATTGCCACGATCGTCAGAGCGAGAGCAATAATTCTAGCACTAGACCTCCTCTGTAACCTGGTAACCTTAAAAAAAATTTAAAGCGTCGCCTATGGAAATTCTTAGGTACCGTAGTTTGTCGCCATTCCACAAGTGCGTGCAATTATAAAGTGTGACATGTTTGGTATCTATTTACTCGGTGTAACATCATCTTTCACATTATACAAAAAAATTGGGGTAACTTTACTGTTTGGATTTTTTCAAATTCATGAAAGTGTCCCTTTTCCCAAAAATTTGTGTTTAAAACACCGCTGCACAAATACCGTGTGATATAAAATATTGCAACTATCTCCATTTTATTCTCTAGATTCACTGCTAAAAAATATATATAATGTTTGGGGGTTCTAAGTAATTTTCTAGCAAAAAATATGGATTTTAACTTGTAAACACCACATTTCAAAAATAGGCTTAGTCATGAAAGGGTTAAAGTGTAGCTCCAGCCAAAAAATCTATTTTAAGCTTTTTGGAAAACATAGGGAAGGGTTATCACCCCTGTGACATTTGTTTTGCTGTCTGTGCACCTCTTCAGAAGATTTCACCTCACTTTCTGTCCCAATGACAAATGTTTTTTGAAAATTTGGGGTTTTTTGTGAAACAAGAATTGGTGATAAAGCATCAGTGGAAAGGAGAAAAGTTTTTCCCATATTAACTCTTACAGGAATTTCCCTTCCTAGGGGTAGATTTGTAATTACACACCCCTGTTAAACAGGGCCTGAAAAATTGGGCCCTAGGCACTGGTGCTGGTGCCACAACACTGCAACCCCTCACAAATGCTCTAGTTGAGCATAGCAACGAACCATTCTTGCAAAATATTGCATCAAAAATTGTAATTACATGCCCCTGTTTAACAGCCACTGGTGGCGGCGCCCAGAACCAAAAATATTCTTACAAGCTATCAGCATGATCATTGAGGAGGAAGAGGATAGTCACGCAGCATAACAGGATAGTCACTCAGCATCAGCATAGGCAGTCTTGAAGGGATCTGACATTTAGAAAAAAATTATTCGCTTACATCAGCATCAGGTGCTTGGTAGCTGGTGGTGATCCAAGACTGATTCATTTTTATGAATGTCAGTCGATTGACCGAGTCGTTGGACAGGCGCACCCTGTGATCGGTTACAAAGCCTCCAGCAGCACTGAATGTGCGTTCCGAAAGAACGCTGGATGCAGGACAGACCAGTAGCTCAATTGCATACTGTGCAAGCTCTGGCCAGTGATCCATCCTCAAGACCCAGTAACCCAGAGGATTTTCGGTGGGAAAGGTGTCCAAGTCTGATCTTGCCCCTAGGTATTCCTGCACCATGTAAAACAGACGCTGGCGATTGTTGCTGGAACCGATCATACCTTGGGGCTGCGGACTAAAAAATTGTCTGAACGCATCGGTCAGACGGCCACCTTCTCCACTGCGCCTTCTTTGACTGACCGAAACCTCAGCAACACGTTGTCCAGGAACAGGAGTTTGTAACCTCCCAGTCTCTGGGAACGCATTGCATAGACCTTTCTGCAAGGCCTCCCGAAGATGTTTCATCCTCTGCTCCCTCTGCGATGGCAAGATAAGGTCTGCAACATTACCCTTGTAACGTGGATCAAGGAGGGTTGCCAGCAAGTAACGATCCCTCTCCTTGATACCACGAATACGAGGATCCTTCTGCAGGCTTTGCGGGATCAGGGAGGCCATGCAGCGTAGGTTTGCTGAGGCATTCAGTCCGGAGTCCTCTGGGTCACTAAGGACGGCATGATCCGCAGCCACCTCCTCCCAGCCACGTACAAGTCTATGGGTTTCTTGGGACTGTAAATGATCCATTGAAGACTGCTGCTGATGCTGAGTGCCAGGCTCCCTCTCCATGCTCACACAATCCTTCTCCTCCTCGTTCTCTTCCTGTGTGATCGGCGGGCACGCAGGAACACTATCTGGATAAAGGGGGCCTTGAGAGGTAAGGAAGTCTTTCTCTTCCTGCCTCTGTTCTGCCTCAAGTGCCCTGTCCATTATTCCACTCAGCGTGTGCTCCAAAAGGTGGACAAGGGGGACAGTGTCACTGATGCATGCACTGTCACTGCTCACCATCCTCGTGGCCTCCTCAAATGGTGACAGGACAGTGCATGCATCCCTGATCATGGCCCACTGGCATGGGGAAAAAAAAACAAGCTCCCCTGACCTGGTGGGCATGTAACAGATTAGGCGGTTCTTGGGCAGGTTAAATTCCTTTTGGAGGTCAGCCAGCCGAGCACTGGCATTATATGACCGGCGGAAATGCACACAGACCCAAGTACACCAGCTCAAGCACTGCATGGTATCCTTTGGCCTGCGTACTTGCGTAGCCCCTTGAACGCCTACGGAGCACCACTGGTTCTGAGGACAAGGCACAGGAAGAGGCCATGGAGGAAGAAGAAGAAGAGGAGAGGGTGGAGGAGAGAGGTGTTTCAGAATCACCAGTAGTAGCATTTTGGAGGCGTGGTGGCGAAACAACCTCCAACACTACTGCACCTTGTCCTGCATCCTTCCCAGCTGCCAGAAGAGTCACCCAATGCGCCGTGAAAGATAGGTAATGTCCCTGTCCATGCCTGCTGGACCATGAGTCAGCGGTAATATGCACCTTACTGCTCACCGCCCTGTCCAGCGAGGCCAAGAGATTGCCTTCCACATGCCGGTAGAGAGATGGAATCACCTTCCGTGAGAAAAAGTGGCGCTTGGGAACCTGCTACTGAGGAACCGCACATTCCACAAACACACGGGAGGGGGCAGAGTCTACCAACTGAAAAGGTAGCAGTTGAAGTGCTAGCAATTTAGCCATGCTAGCATTCAACCGCTGGGCATGTGGATGGCTGGGAGCAAACTTCTTTTAGCGGTGCAGCGGCTGGGGCAGGGAAATTTGCCTGGTACAATCTGACGTCGGTGTACCGATAGCAGATTGCCCGCAAGTACTTGGCTGTGACACACCTAATTCTACACCTTCATTCCTCTCAGTGCAGGTCTCAGAGAGGACTGAAGGTATAGTGGGGTTGGAGATCCCTGCTGATGAGGAGCAAGGAGAGGTCCTCTTTGTTCTTTGGTGTGGGTCTTTTAGGTACACTTGCCAACAAACTGCATGGCAGGTCAACATATGTCTGGTCAAGCATATGGTGCCCAAGCGGGTGATGTTTTGGCCACACGAGATACGCTTGAGACATATGTTGCAAATAGCAGCGGTGGGATCTGATGCACTCGTCTTAAAGGCCCACACCAAAGAACTTTTAGAATAATGCGTAGAGACAGCAGCGCCCTGCACATGTGGAGCTCTGTGGTGTGATGCAGTCAGTGTGCTGCCCTTAAGCTGGCCCCTGGAGGGCATCCTGCCTCGTTGGTGATGACACCACTAATAACACTGAAACTTGGAGTACACCACGAATAACACTGAACCTTGGCGTACACCACTAATAACACTGAACCTTGGGGGACACCAGTAATAACACTGAACCTTGGAGTATACCACTAATAACACTGAACCTTGGGGTACACCACTAATAACACTGAATCTTGGGGCACACCAGTAATAAAACTGAACTTTGGGGTACACCACTAATAACATTGAACCTTGGGGGACCCCACTAATAACACTGAACCTTGGAATATACCACTAATAACACTGAAACTTGGGGTACACCACTAATAACACTGAACCTTGGGGTACATCATTAATAACACTCAACCTTGGGGTACACCTCTAATAATACTGAATCTTGGTGCACACCACTAATAAAACTGAACTTTGGGGTACACCACTAATAACACTGAACCTTGGGGTACCCCAATAATAACACAGAATCTTGGGGCACACCACTAATAACATGGAACCTTGGGGTACACCACTAATAACACTGAACTTTGGGGTACACCTCTAATAACACTGAACTTTGGGGTACCCCAATAATAACACTGAATCTTGGGGCACACCACTAATGACACTGAACCTTGGAGTACACCACTAATAACACTGAACTTTGGGGTACACCACTAATAACACTGAACTTTGGGGTACCCCACTAATAACACTGAACCTAGGGGGACACCATTAATAACACTGAACCTTGGAGTACACCACTAATAACACTGAACCTTGGGGTACACCATTAATGACACTGAGCATCGGGGGAAACCACTAATAACACTGAATCTTGAGGTACACCACTAATAACATTGAACCTTGGGGTACACCACTACTTGTGGAACCTTGGGGTACACCGTTAATAACACAGAACCTTGGGGTACACTACTAATAACACTGAACCTTGGGGTACACCACTAATAACACTGAACCTTGGGGTATACCTCTAATAACACTGAATCTTGGGGCACACCACTAATAAAACTGAACTTTGGGGTACACCACTAATAACACTGAACTTTGGGGTACACCTCTGTGACAGACCTAGCTGGGACAGAGGCTTTTGGAGGGGACTGAATGCTAGCCTCTTCCCTACCAATTATGGGCCCTGGCATTTGGGGGAATAGTGCTCTTTGGGGGCTTGAGGTGGCGTTACTTTAGATTTGGGTCCATGTCCCCAAGACACACAGACTCCGGGGACCCTGGATATGCCATATTAGAAATAGTGACTGATTCATACTGTTGAGACACATACTGTGAGGAGATGCTGATGTCAATTCCAGCCACCTGTCTCTGTCTGTTGTCTTCTATAATGTAAATGAGTCTAGTGTGGCTTCTCTTTCAGCCATTGTTGTCTGGGCTAATTAACCCTGCAATTGTATGAAGGAGTCCTGTATTTATACTAATGTGTGAAGCTCGGTGACCACAAGTCTGTCCTAAAGGTCATGTCTCTGAGTCGCCTAGTCTGGGTAAATGACTAGATAATTAGCTCATGTTAATTAGGTTTCTGGTGAGAGACTGTATTTTCATCCTGCGGTATATATTTGTGTGAGTTCTCAAAATAAAAGTCCTTCCTGTCTTGAACCTCAACACAGAGCTTCGTCTCGTACTTGGGGGGAGAATTATTTGTATGGGTTTCTTGTTCAACTGATTGGAGTGTTCGGTAGCTGCCTTTGTGTTCGAGTATGGAATGTCCTAAACGACTTTAACCCCTTTCATACTTGGGGTGTTGTTACAACCTCTAATAACACTGAACTTTGGGGTACCCCAATAATAACACTGAATCTTGGTGCACACCACTAATAACACTGAACTTGGGGCACACCACTAATAACACTGAACCTTGGGGTACCCCAATAATAACACTGAACTTTGGGGTACCCCAATAATAACACTGAACTTTGGGGTACCCCAATAATAACACTGAACTTTGGGGTACATACACTGGTAATGTTTATCTCTTTCATCTCCAGATCAATGAAGGAAAGCTGTCCAGTCACAAGGAAATGTGTGAGACCGGTGAAGACCCTTATCCCATCTACTCTGCAGTGAGAAAGCATAAAATACATAAAAGGAAAGCAGGTGATTTTACTAGAGCGGCATTCCTAAAGGAGAGTTTCACCTAAAAGTGAAAGCTATGTTTGTTTGCACCCACCCCCCTTCTGCTGCCCCATTTATTACATTGCATCGTTGTGCGGCGATCTACAAAACATCCATGCTCTGTGTGTATGGATGCAAGCAGTGCGGCTCAAGATTGAGCCCACAGGCGGTACCCCATAGAAAGAGGCTTCCCATGGGGTACCACCAAGAAGAGGTAGGAGCTGAAAGCACTGGCAGGGAACCCCAAAAGAGAAGGTTTGGGCCGCACTGTGTGCAAAATGATTACAGGGCAGATTAGCATGTTTAGCACTACCCCACTACCAGGCATCAAGCATTTTTCACAATTTCTTCAGACACAAGGAACAGTCTTTGAGCTTGCTTTTTGTTGTTTTATTAAGGGTAATATCTTGGATGGGAATAGGAATTAAGGGATGCCCAACTTGATAGTGAGAAAACCAGGGACAGCATCCTCCCTATGTATTAACACAATACATCACTGTACCTCCAGATCCTCTGACATGCTTACTAGGAGTGTCAGAGAGTGTCCACACTGCTCAGGTGAAATTGGTAGTCAATAGGGATGAGCCAGATGTTTGAGTCAAACTAATTTTAGATTTGTCATGTATCAAATTGGAAATCACCTGTTCTATCCACAGCTGTTTCATTGGTGGAAGAGGGGGGGGGCATCCATTGGCGTGCAATCAATTTAGGCACAATATACAATAGTCATGTCACAGCTATAAGTACACCTTAAGTACACCTCTGTGACTAGTGCTTCTAGTAAGCAGTAGTGAACAAGCACGCTGGGTTTGCATGAAAAGCATCTACCTATCATCCTGCTGTATTCTGTTCATGTTTGGCATATGTGAATAAAGGATTTTACTGCATTCAAGCTCCCGGTGCTGTGCCGCCAAATTTCTTCTATATCTGGAATTTGGCGGTAGTAAGCCAGGGCCTGCACCCATACTGGATGGTTGACCACTAGAGATGAGCCAAACACCCCCCCCCCCCCCGGTTTGGTTTGCAGCAGAACATGCGAACAGGCAAAAAATTTGTTCGAAAAAGGCGAACACAGTTAAAGTCTATGGGACACGAACATGTAAAATCAAAAGTGCTCATTTTAAAGGCTTATATGCAAGTTATTGTCATAAAAAAGTGTTTGGGGACCCGGGTCCTGCCCCAGGGGACATGAATCAATGCAAAAAAAAGTTTTAAAAACGGACGTTTTTTCAGGAGCAGTGATTTTAATGATGCTTAAAGTGAAACAATAAAAGTGACATATTCCTTTAAATTTCTTACCTGGGGGTGATTATAGTATGCCTGTAAAGTGGCGCATGTTTCCCATGTTTAGAACAAAATGACATTTCTAAAGGAAAAAAAGTAATTTAAAACTACTCAGGGCTATAATGAATTATCAGTCGCGGCAATACAGATAAAATAAGTAATTGAAAAAAACAGCATGGCATCCCCCCAGCCCATTACCAGTCCCTTGGGTCTGGTATGAATATTAAGGGGAACCCCGAACCAAAATTTAAAAAAAAAATTGCGTGGGGGTCCCCTCAAATTCCATACCAGGCCCTTTAGGTCTGGTATGGATATTAAGGGGAACCCCGGCCAAAATTAAAAATAAAAATGGCGTGGGGTCCCCCTCAAAATCTATACCAGACCGATTTTAAGGGGAACCCCACGCCAAATTAAAAAAAAATGGTGTGGGGTCCCCCCAAAAATCCATACCAGACCCTTATCCGAGCACGCAACCTGGCAGGCCACAGGAAAAGAGGGGGGGATGAGAGAACGCCCCCCCTCCTGAACCGTACCAGGCCACATGCCCTCAACATTGGGAGGGTGCTTTGGGGTCCCCCGCCAAAGCACCTTGTCCCCATGTTGATGAGGACCTCATCCCCACAACCTTGCCCAGTGGTTGTGGGGGTCTGCGGAGACAAGGGGACCCCCATATCCCGCCCCCCCCTGTGTGAAATGGTAAGGGTTTGTACCCCTACCATTTCACAAAAAAAGTGTTAAAAATGTTAAAAATGACAAGAGACAGTTTTTGACAATTCCTTTATTTAAAGTCTTCTTCTTTCTTCTATCTTCCTTCGGTTTCTTCCTCCATCTTCTTCTTCCTCTGGTTCTTCCTCCGATCCTCTGCTTCTTGCTCTGGTGTTCTAGTCTGGGATCTTCCTCCGCCGCGTCTCCTTCCCTCCTTCGTTCTCAGGTCGCTCCGCATCCATGATGGGAGGCTCCCGCTGTGTGACGCTTCTCGTCTTCTGACACTTCTTAAATAACGGAGGACGGGGCCACCCAGTGACCCCGCCCCCCTCTGACGCACGGGGACTTGACGGGGACTTCCCTATGGGTTTCCCCATGATGTCAGAGGGGGCAGGGTCACCTGTTACCCCCCTCTAACCAAACAGTCATCTTAAAATTCTTATCTTCCATCTCCCTGCCCTCTATTTCCCCAGAGTAACTTGATCTTCTTGCAGAACCTTTCTCACCAACTGAAATCCATAAGCTCATCAAACAACTACCCCTACACAAAGCACCTTGTCCTGACAGACTCCCTAATGAATACTACAAATGCTTCGCCGCGTTGTTAGTCCCCCATCTTTGCAACACTTATAACCAGTTCGCAAGCAGAGACAAAATCCCCAAAGAATCCCTCGACGCGTTAGTGTTCACCATTCCTAAACCAGGGAAAGCAACAGACAACCCCACCAATTACCGACCAATATCTCTCCTAAATACAGACACTAAAATTTATGCTAAACTCCTAGCACAGCGCCATGCAACTGTCATTCCACTCATCATACACCCAGACCAAGTTGGCTTTGTGCCAGGCAGGAAGGCCTCAGATGGCATTGGCCTTTACGCCGATGATGTCATTATTGCCCTGACAAATCCCAAGGGTTCCCTTCCTGCAGTCCAACACATCTTAGACTTTTTCAGTTCAATATCCCTCTACAAACTAAATCATAGTAAATCCCTTATGCTCAATCTGGGCCTAGACCATCTAACTACCCAATTTATCTCCAACAATTCTCCCTTTGTATGGGCCCCCAACTCTTTTCTACCTTACCTAGGAATCCAATTAATGTTCCCCAGCCATATTTTACTTAGGACCAATTTGGTTCTCTTTAGAATCAGCCATGATTTGATTAAATATTGCTGACACTGCAGTAGGTAAGTCCTTTGGTTCAATCGTTTCTGGGAGACCACGGATATGTATTTTATTACGTCTGCTCCTGTTCTCTTGGTCATTGAGACCATAGAATAATTGCTGTATTTGTACAGTGTGCTTGTGGAAGATCTCCTCATGCTCTGTGAGTTTTGCAACTGAGCTCTCTACAGTGTGTTCTATATGCTCTATGCGGTGGCCAATGTCTCTGTGCAGGTCAGCTCCTGCTCTGTATGATCTTTCCAGTCTGCTTATGTATGATTCAGTGTCATTTTTTGTGGGGAGAGCTTTGATATAAGCCTCCATGTCCCATCCATCCCTGCAGCTGTGAGAGGAGGGTGAGGGGCTATCAGAGTGTTGGGAGCCATGTTCTGAGCCCTGTGGGGAATGCTATGTCTGTGGGGGAGTACCTGAGAGGCAGTCTGTGCTGTGGCTGCACGTTTCGCCGCCATCTTGGAAGCAGGGGCTGCCTTGCCGTCCGGGCCGATTTTCTGCAGGAATTTGCCGATTTCTCCCGTTTTTTTGTGCTCCAGTGGGATGGGGAGCTGTGCTGGAGCCTCTCCTGTTCATTAGGCTCAGTGTGTGCCGAGGATGCCGCCAGATTGCAATGTTTAATGTGGCCTGAGCAAGGAGCTCAGAGGAAACACTTCCTACTCCTTTATCTGCCAGGCCATGCCCCAGAAGAAAAGAGGTTTAACCTTAAACTACGTAGAGGGTTCTTTACTGTAAGAGCGGAAAGGATGTGGAATTCCCTTCCACAGGCGGTGGTCTCAGCGGGGAGCATCGATAGTTTCAAGAAACTATTAGATAAGCGCCTAAACGATGCAACATACAGGGATATACAATGTAATACTGACATATAATCACACACATAGGTTGGACTTGATGGACTTGTGTCTTTTTTTAACCTCACCTACTATGTAACTATGTAATCACACCAAAGCCCCCCCCCAACATTGTTGATTTAAAAAAAAAAAAGGAAACACTGTAAATTTGTAATAAATAAATAAAATGTAAAAAAAATATTAAAATAAATAAGTAAATAAATACCCTCCCCACTCACACACACTATATATATATATATATATATATATATATATATATATATATGTAAAATATAATAATAAAAATAAATTCTAACAAATAAAATAAAAATAAAAGAGCGACTGACAGTCCATGTCTCATCAGTAACACCTATCAGTGCTGAATATTAGTGCCACTGTCACACAAAATTAAAAAAGTATCGGTAATCGGCATCGGCGAGTACTTGAAAAAAGTATCGGTACCTATACTCTGTCTTAAAAACGTAGTATTGGTGCAACCCTAGTTTGCACAGTCAGTGGTTTCACTTGTTCACCAGATGGCATTTTAAGACTAGGAATCTCTATATTAGGTCTTCTGGGAATAAAATTGGATTTTATTCAATTCCCCTACATGGGATATAATATATTTTATTCCTGGGTTAATGTTATTGTAATTATAGGGTGTACAGTTATGTTCTCTGCGGTGTTCAATATTTGAAATAAACCAGTTTGTAGTGTACTATTATCTTAATCATGTATCATTGGTTGAAGGTGTGTGATCTCATCCAGCGATCCATGTTAAGGTATTAATTATTACTTCACAAAGGATGTTTGTTTACATTTTGCACCATTTTCCATCTTCTGAAAACATATGGATTACGAAACGCAGGTATTTCTTATGATAAGGGTTACAGTAAAACGTAGACATGGTATTATTCTTATTGAGTCTTTAGAGATAGTATGATGTCTCATACGTACATACTAAAAAGTGATGTAACCTTTTATAGTCCAAAAGTCTATTTCTAAAAGTGTCCCAAAAGTAAAAACTGTTATAATGTATCTTATGAAAGTAGTGAAAAGACATAGCTTGATTTCTTTTCTTTGATTTCAAGAGCCTTGTAGGAACATACTAAAATGTTGACTTTTGTTCAACAGCTTCCGGCCCCGCCTATAGTGCAATGATGGCTGAGCCGGAACATTGCCACCCTGGGTGGACCTCCTATGATCTGTCACCCACTGTGTCCAACAGACACAGCAGAAGACAAATCAGTGACCAATCACAGCAGATCACATGACAGTTGTACACAATGAATGGTTTTCATTCATTGTGTACTATTGTGTGGATCTCTGTGATTGGTCACAATGATCATAGGGTATAGACGGGGCCAATCACAGTGCATCTGTACCTTGTGATAGCTGTAGCCAATCACAGCTTCACAATAGTACATACTAAATGAATGGAGGGCATTCATAAAAAAGGAATGCTTATAACAGTTATTATCACTGTTATTGGCACTCAAAGTGTGTAAAAAAAAAACCTGATCACCTTCCCAAGGTAGCACAGTGTAACTATGGATATTGCAAAAATATAAATAGTGCCAACCTGCAAATGATAATGGGTTGTGAAAAAAAATATGTGACAGCTGCCCCTTTAAGTGTGAGATGCACTATTAATCAAAACCATACAAAAAAGGAGGTGCCAATCCCCTTAAAGGGGTTGTAAAGGTAATTTTTTTTTTTTTTAAATAACAAACATGTTATACTTACCTTCACTGTGCAGCTCGTTCTGCACAGAGTGGCCCAGAACCTGGTCTTCTGGGGTCCCTCGGAGGCTGTTTCAGCTCCTCCCCGCAAGCATTAACCACCTTAATGCGAGCTCCCTCGCATGGTGGTTAGTGCTTGCGGGCGCGCTCCCGTGATACAGCCGGCGGCTATAGCCGCTCACTGTATCACTCGGCCCCGCCCCCCTGCGCGCCCCGTCATTGGATGTGATTGACAGCAGCGCGAGCCAATGGCTGCGCTGCTTCCAATCCATCCACTGTAGCCAATCAGCGGCCAGGGTGAGCAGAGGAATAGATGTCGGCAACGAGAAGCTGACTTTCGAGGCGTCAGGTAAGTAAAACGGGGGGGCTGGGGGCGGCGGTATTGTCAGAAGTTTTTTCACCTTAATGCATAGAATGCATTACAACCCCTTTAATATGAACTTGTGATCTGTGTTTCAAAAAACATATATGTTTATCATTGTGACATTGATTGATATCCTCAAAAAATCATATACCACTTAAATATCAAGGAGAGAAGGAGACCCCCTTGACGGGGAATGGATGGGACTTTCTGGATGCTATTCATATAATGATCATGTTTTTTTTTAAATTTAATTATAAACTGTTGTTGATCATTATGTGAATAACACCCAGAAAGTCCCATCCATTCCCCGTCCAGGGGCTCTCCTTCTTCTTCTCTTTAACATAAAGGGACGTTGGTGCTAATTGAATAATTTTGGGAATCGATCACTTCAAATTTCTTATCCTCAAATATCAACCTTATAAAGTGAAAAATGTGTAGCACAAAAATTGATGTTAAATTAACATACAGTCAGGTCCATAAATATTGGGACATCGACACAATTATAATCTTTTTGGCTCTATACACCACCACAATGGATTTGAAATGAAACAAACAAGATGTGCTTTAACTGCAGACTCTCCGCTTTAATTTGAGGGTATTTACAAATTCAAAATTCTAAATCAGGTGAACTGTGTAGGAATTACAACAGTTTGTATATGTGCCTCCCACTTTTTAAGGGACCAAAAGTAATGGGACAGATTAACAATCATCCATCAAACTTTCACTTTTTAATACCTGGTTGCAAATCCTTTGCAGTCAATTATAACCTGAAGTCTTGAACGCATAGACATCACCAGATGCTGGGTTTTATCCCTGGTGATGCTCTGCCAGTCCTCTACTGCAACTGTCTTCAGTTCCTGCTTGTTCTTTTCCCTTCAATTTTGTCTTCAGCAAGTGAAATGCATGCTCAATCGGATTCAGGTCAGGTGATTAACTTGGTCATTGCATAACATTCCACTTCTTTCCCTTAAAAAACTCTTTGGTTGCTTTCACAGTATGCTTCCGGTCATTGTCCATCTGCATTGTGAAGCGCCGTCCAAAGAGTTCTGAAGCATTTTGCTGAATATGAGCAGATAATATTGCCCGAAACACTTCAGAATTCATCCTGCTGCTTTTGTCAGCAGTCACATCATCAATAAATACAAGAGAACCAGTTCCATTGGCAGCCATACATGCCCACGCCATGACACTACCACCACCATGCTTCACTTATGAGGTGGTATGCTTTGGATCATGAGCAGTTCCTTTCCTTCTCCATACCCTTCTCTTCCCATTACTCTGGTACAAGTTGATCTTGGTCTCATCTGTCCATATGATGTTGAACTGTGAAGGCTTTTTTATGATGTTTTTGAGGCTCACCAATGGTTTACATCTTGTGGTGAACCCTCTGTATTCACTCTGGTGAAGTCTTCTCTTCATTGTTGACTTTGACACACATACACCTACCTCCTGGAGAGTGTTCTTGATCTGGCCAACTGTTGTGAAGGGTGTTTTCTTCACCAAGGAAATAATTGTTTGATCATCCACCACAGTTGTTTTCTGTGGTCTTTCGGGTCTTTTGGTGTTGCTGAGCTCACTGGTGCGTTCTTTCTTTTTAAGGATGTTCCAAACAGTTGATTTGGCCACACCTAATGTTTTTGCTATCTCTCTGATGGGTTTGTTTTGTTTTTTCAGCCTAGTAAAGCTTGTGGAAAAATGAAAAAGCAAAAAACAAAAAAACAAACACATAAACAAAAAAACAAAGCACAGGTCCTTTATATTCAGCTACAATCAGCGTGTCCTCCTCCGATAGCGAATTCTCCCATCAATGCCGCGGTTAGGCAAGAGCAATGGCGGTGTACACCAAACAACCTGACAACGTTTTGAGCACTTTTCTTATCTAGATATGCTGATTGAGCTGGTTCCGGTCTGGGCACTTTTACATGCATGAACTGTGGGATGAATTTGAGGGCCCTTTCACACAGTGCCACCTAGGGCATCAGTGTTAAAGTGGCGCTGTTTTTAGCATCGCTTTACAGTCGTTTTAGCGGTGCTATTCGGCAGCTAGCGGGGCGGTTTTAACCCCCCGCTAGCGGCCGAAAAGGGGTTAAATCCGTCCACAAAATGCAGCCGGAGCGGCGTTTTGCCGGTGGTATCGCAGTGCTGCCCTGTTGATTTCAATGGGGAGCAGCAGTGGAGGAGCGGTGGAGGAGCGGTGAGTTCACCGCTCCTTCACCGCTCCAAAAAAGCTGCTGGCAGGACTTTTTCTGATGCCCTTCCAGCGCATCACTCCAGTGTGAAAGCCCGAGGGCTTTCACACTGGAGTGAATGGAGCCGCTTTTTTCAGGCGCTATTTTTAGCGCTGTAGCGCCTGAAAAATGCTGGCAGTGTGAAAGGGGTCTTAAAGGGAATTTTAATAAAACTGTGTTGTACGATCACTCTGTCATTTTCCTTCTTGGGGTTTGCTGTTCATGCATAGAATTCGCTATTGGAGTAAGACACACGGATTGTTTAAAGAAGGAGTGAGGTTGGCTTTGTAGGCCTAAAAATTAAAAAAAGGCTTGACTGGTCCTGGTGGCCTTAAGGCTCTGGTGAGTGCATTCATAGCATCACTGGCAGTGGGGCATTATTTAGGATCACCCATTGTGAGAGTGAGAGCCCCTGTCTCGGTGAAAATTAGTGTAAAATGGACACAGGACTCTCAAAGAGGCAGTTTGAGAAGTTCCAGCAGAAGATTTGTGAGCACAGAAAACTATGCTTTAAGTCTTCTCTGGATTTTGTAAGTCTGGATTGGGACTGGAAACTTGAAGACTTCAAAGAGCATTGGGAGATATGGAGTCTTCAGTCTTGTGTCCGGGCTTTCCAGAAGTTCTGCAGGTTGTTTGTGTGTGTGTCCAGGTGCACACACTCATTATAAGGCAGATCTGAGCATAGCACAGGAGAGTTGGTGTTGGAGCAGTTGCTGCAGACAGGAAGGAGGTGTGCTACTGTTTAAAAACCCAGGCAATATCCTTGAGATGGCACTCCATGTGGGAGAGGTTCCAGGTCAGTGGATTGAGAGAGTTGGGTCAGCTGAGAGAGTCAGGGAGACCATAGCTGAGACAACTGGAAGAGAGAGTCCTGGGGACCAGAGGGGTCTGTGAGTCTTGGAGGAGTATGAAAGCTTGGAGTGTCAGGAGAACCCCTTCCTAGAGGCCAGGAGTGGGCCTGCACAGCTTTGTACTGTGACCAAGGCTGAGTGAGCCTTGAGAGCAAGGTGGCTTGGCATTTTTGTTTGTGCTGTAATTTTTGTGAGAAGAACCCCTGTGTGGGCAACCCATGCATGTATGAACTTTCTTTTTTGTTACTTTCAATAAAAGTGGGCTACCATGCCCTTAAACTGAAGTTCATGTTGGCTGTGAACTCACTGAAAATGCATCTACCACTGAGCTACACATCCCCCAATATCACACCATACAGAAGCACGGTGGATGGGATGTAGTGTATCAAGGGTTTCAATATTGCACTTTATATTGCTGAATATAAAGGGTTTGTGTTTTGTTTTTTGTTTGTTTTTTTGTTTCTTGCTTTTTCATTTTTTCACAAGTTTTATGTTGATTTGACATCAATTTTTCTTCTACACGTTTTTTCACTTTATAAGGTTGATATTTAAGTGGTATATGATTTTTTGAAACACAGATCACAAGTTCATATTAAGGGGATTTGTGCCTATAGTGTTAATATGGTAACACAATATTGATCTGGTCATCGTATGTAAAAAAAAAATAAAAATGTATTAGGCCTGAGAGATTATACTCTAAAATTGACACAGATCTTCCCTCAGGATAAAGTAATCTGATTATTGTCTTTGGGGTGATCTTCTGATGGCTATGTTGGGGCCCTTTTGAGACGCTGGCAAGCAGAAAAATACAGGTGACACGTTCATCTTAACCTATCTGAAGTCTAGTCCAGTTTTCCTTCCTTCCTTTATCATTTAAAATTAGAGAAACCCTAACATTACCATGAGGGGCCTCAAGTGGGAAGAAATTAAGTATGACTGATAGGAGAGATGAGCTTTGGAATTCACTGGTTATTGTGAGTTCCACTGTACTAGAAGAGAGAAAAGATGTGTGTAATATATGGTGACCTGCTGTATAGGTGGATGGAAAAGAAATTGTAAACTGTTGGTTAATTTAACTTGTAACAACGCACACATTGTATACAGTGCCTTGAAAAAGTATTCACACCCCTTGACATTTTCCATATTTTTTCATGTTACAACCAAAAACATAAATGTATTTTATTTGGGATTTTATGTGATAGACCAACACAAAGTGGAACATAATTGTGAAGTGGAAGAAAAATGATAAATAGTTTTCATTTTTTTTTACAAATATGTGAAAAGTGTGGGGGGCATTTGTATGGTGCTCCCCTGAGTCAATACTTTGTAGAACCCCCTTTTGCAATTACAGCTGCAAGTCTTATTGGGGATGTCTCCACCAGCTTTGCACATCTAGAGAGGACATTTTTGCCCATTCTTCTTTGCAAAATATCTCAAGCTCTGTCAGATTGGATGGAGAATGTCTGAACAGCAATTTTCAAGTCTCCACAGATTCTCAATTAGATTTAGGTCTGGACTTTGACTAGACCATTCTAACACATGAATATGCTTTGATCTAAACCATTCCATTGTAGCTCTGGCTGTATGTTTAGGGTCGTTATCCTGCTGAAAGGTGAACCTCCGCCCCAGTCTCAAGTCTTTTGCAGACTCTCTTCTAAGATTGCCCTGGATTTGGCTCCATCCATCTTCCCATCAACTGTGACCAGCTTCCCTGTCCCTGCTGAAGAAAAGCATCCCCACAACATGATGCTGCCACCACCATGTTTCACAGTGGGGATGTTGTGTTCAGGGTGATGTGCAGTATTAGTTTTCCCCCACACATAGCGTTTTGCTTTTATGCCAAAAAGTTCAATTTTGATCTCATCTGACCAGATCACCTTCTTCCACATGGCTTGCTGCAAATGGGACTTCTTATGGCTTTCTTTCAACAATTGCTTTCTTCTTGTCACTCTTCCATAAAGGGCAGATTTTTGGAGTGCTTTACTAATAGTTGTCCTGTGGACAGATTCTCCCACCTGAGCTGTGGATCTCTGAGTTACCATGGACCTCTTGGCTGCTTTTCTGATTAATGTTCTCCTTGCCAGCCTGTCAGTTTAGGTGGACGGCCGTGTCTTGGGAGATTGAACAGAGCACCGTGAGATGTTCAAAGTTTAGGATTTTCTTTTATAACCCAATCCTGCTTTATACTTCTCCACAACTTTATCCCTGACCTGTCTGGTATGTTCCTTGGCCTTCATGATGCTGTTTTTTTTACTAAGGTTCTCTAGCAAACCTCTGAGGGCTTCACAGAACAGCTGTATTTATACTGAGATTACATTACACACAGATGGACTCTATTTACTAATTAGGTGACTTATGAAGGCAATTGGATCCGCTATATTTTAGTTAGGGGTATCAGAGTAAAGGGGGCTGAACACAAATGCACGCCACGCTTTTCATATATTTATTTGTAAAGTTGAAAACCATTTACCATTTTCCTTCCACTTCACATTTATGTGCCACTTTGTGTTGGTCTATCACATAAAATCCCAATAAAATACATTTACGTTTTTTTGGTTGTAACATGAGAAAATGTGGAAAATTGGAAGTGGTATGAATACCTTTTCAAGGCACTGTACTAAAGATGGTATATGATATGTTCTTCTCAATGATGGGACATGTTTTGTGTGTGTGGTTTTACAATACATTTGATTCAAAAAAAAAAAAAAAAGAATATAGATTAGTTTTTTCTAGAGACGTTTTCCATCCTGCTCTTTCAAATGTTTTCACCACTGCAGTTGAAAACGAACGTTGATTTGACTCCACCAATCATTTAAAAAATCAGACTACAGTTTTCAATCAATTCTCCTTATGGAAAAAATATTTCATACCCTAAATAACTCAAAACATACATTTGACAAAAAATGGAATCCTTGGTTCACTCATGCAAATCAATTTATAACTTTGGATTAAGATTTTTTTTTCTGTATCTTTTATTAAATAAAAATTACAAGAAATACTTGAATTATATGCACTAAAAAGTATAACCACTGTAAACGTAAATATAATCTATTGTATGACTATCTACACTTTTATGTACCCCTATTGATATCTGTCAAACTGCTTTGTACCAGTTTTTGTACCGAATAAAAAAAAGTTTGTAAACAAAACTCTTCTAGTACATGGGCAGCTCTACAGTTGCTCTTTTTTTTGTTATTTGTTTGTTTTTCTTGTCCTTGATGACGTTTGGAAGGACATTGTTTGCAATGAAGAGGAAATAGAGATGACTCTTCAGTTTGTAGAGGAGACAACTCTGGATGGACAATAACTGGAGGAAAATCTTCTCATTTCAGAAGCTTGGTTTGAGTTCACCCCACACAGATCAGGATTTCCTGCTTACGACTGCTATATAAAGACCGAACATCTGGGATGTAGATTTAAAAGAGGACGTTTATTGGAGGTGCTGCCTGAACGTGACTTGATGTATCTTCAAGGTGAGCCAAATCAGAAATGGTCATTAACTAATATGGCAAAAATTCTTACTTGTGCAATTTTTTCATAGCACCAAATCAGAATAGTTGCATTGTTACAGGAATAATTTTTATATATATATGTAGAGCTACCCCCGCAAGAGTAAACTGTGGTGGGTGGAATGAAAAGTATTGGGCGCATGGCCTGGTGGGGGTCCAGGCCGAGACTGCCCTTTACTATCATACAGCAGGTCTTGACTTGATGTGCGGCTCCCGGGACACCTAGTTACTCTCTACTGCTACCCCTACAAGAGCTGCTGGTAGATTTGGGTCCCCTGCTCCTGCCAGCCCTGTGTGAGGCCTCAACCTCACTGACATCAGCAGTATACCTTTCTGTAAATATCAGCAGGCTTACAAGAGTTCCATAGACTCAAAACTCTATAAAAGAATAACAGACTAGAGATGGTCACAATGGAAAAATATGGTTTGTTTCAGATTAGTTTGTTAAGTTACTCATTTTGTTTTGTCATATTCGATATGTTAGACTGATATATTTTAGGGATTAATTTTGTTTATTTTGATTAATTTCATATATTATTTATTTTGAATCAAATTTGAAAATTAATTTGAATTTGAAAATGTATTTGAATTTGAAATAGAAGCATTGCAATAAATACAGTAAGGTATAAAAATGAAATAAGATGATGATGATTCTGACACACGAGCGGATTTTCCGTCAAAAAAATCTTGGATGTTTTTTTGCATACACACGGTCAAACAAAAGTTCGCTGAACTTTCGACCGTCAAGAACGCGGTGACGTAAAACACTACGACGAGCCGAGAAAATGAAGATCAATGCTTCCGAGCATGCATCGAATTGTTTCTGAGCATGCGTAGGAATTTTGCGCGTCGGAATTGCTAGAGCCGATCAGAATTTCCGATCGGAACTTTTTCTGACCGAAAAATATAGAACATGCTCTCAATCTTTTGCTGGCGGAAATTCGGCCAGCAAAAGTCCAATGGAGCATACACACGGTCGCATTTTCCAACCAAAAGCTCTCATCGGTCTTTTGCTGGCCGAATTCTGATTGTGTGTACGGGGCATTAGGCTACTCTATATAACAGAATAAAATAGAATAGAATATATTCTATGGCATTCTATTATTTTCTATTCTATTCTATTATATATGCTATTCTATTCTATTCTGCTGTATTCTAAAAAGCAGTATAAGCAGGAATCGTCATCTTATTTGACTTTTTTACCTTACTGTATTTATTGCAACATTTTTCCATTTCAAATTCAATTCCAAATTCTAATTAATTTTCAATTTTGAATTCAAATCATTTGTCAATTATTAATTCCTTTTCAAATTTGAATAATTTGTTTTGTTATAATTTATTTTGGATTTGTTGAAATTTGTAAACAAATCGGATTTGTTGAAATTCTTAACTATTGTGATTCAGAAATTCGGATACAGCCAAATCTCTGAATAACGTCTGAAATTTGATTCGTAACTGTATTGGCAGGTTTGCGTTATAAAAGTATCACAAAGTATATTGGCACATTGGCTCACGTCAATATACGTCGGTAGAATGGCACAGCTGCGCAAAACAACGTATGGGTACGTTTCAGCCCTTAAAGAGCCACCGGAGGCGACGCACCCGCGGCACTGCAAGGGACCTGATGCGTGTGGCCGGCGGGCATGATCGCAGCCGACCATCCGTGGTCGCGGGAACTAGAGCCAGCACAGGGATTTGCGTGTGTAAACACACAAATCCCTGTTCTGTCTGTCAGGGGGGAGGAGACATATAGTTTGTTCCTAGTGATCAGGAACAGCGATCTCTCTCCTCCTCCAGTCAGTCCTATCCCCATGCAGTTAGACACACACACTAGGAAACACATGTAACCCCTTGATCGCCCCCTAGTGTTAATCCCTTTCCTGCCAGTGACATTTACACAGTAATCAGTGCATTTTTATAGTAATCAGTGCATTTCCATTTTTATAGCACTGATTGCTGTATAAATGTCAATGGTCCCAAAAACAAGTCTAAAGTGTCCGATATGTCCGCCACAATGTCGCAGTACTGCTAAAAAAACGCAGATCACTGCCATTGCTAGTAAAAAAAAATAATGAAAATGCCATATTTAAACCAATCAATATACACTTATTGCGTTTTTTTAAGACTATATATTGGCCTAAACTGATGAAGAAATTTGACATTTTTGGGGGTATTTATTATAGCAAAAAGTAAAAATATTGTTTTGTTTTTTTTTTAAATTGTTGCTTTTTTTTGTTTAAAGAGCAAAAAATAAAAAACGCAGAGTTGATCAAATACCACCAAAAGAAAGCTCTATTTGTAGGAAAAAAGGACACAAATTTCGTTTGGGTACAGCCTTGCATGACCGCACAATTGTCAGTTAAATCGACGCAGTGCTAAATTGTAAAAAGTGCTCTGGTCAGGAAGGGGGTAAAATCATCTGTAAGATGAACTTACACTGGACCCCCTCCCCATCCCCCTAACCCAGAGTGTGGCGATCTCCAGTTCTGATAGATTGTACAGCCGCTTTACCAGTCAGGGGATTTTAAATCCATGTGGCTTTCTCTCCTCTTCACCCGCTGTGACAGGATGGCTACGCGGGTTCTGATTGGTTGGTGCTGCACATGTGACGGCACCAACCAACTAGAATGCTCCCATATGTACCTCCTGACGAGGTACGTTAAGGAAATAATGCCGAGGTTATTTCTAAGCCCCGGACGGTAAGGCGGCTATATGAGGGCTCATAGCGGGAGATCGCCGCGATCCAGGTCAGTGAGACCAAGCTTCCTGTGTAAGTTCACCTCACAGATTTTACTTTAAAGTCAACCAACAGGAACACAAAAAGGAATACACAATTAGCTTCAATAAGTCCATTACAAGGGCTTCAAATTTAAGCATGTACTGTGACCCCAAGGGTATAAATGGTAGCTCCATATGAGACAAATTGCCCCAAGTGGCCAACAAAGTAACAAACATGGATCAATTGTTCCACTTGAGACAAACAAAGGGGGTAAGTTTAGGCCTGAGAGATTATACTGTAAAGCTGAACACAGATCTGTCCTCAGGATAAAGTAATCTGAGTATAGTCTTTGAAGTGATCTTCTGCTGGCTACATTGGGGCCCTTTTGAGATGTTGGCATGCAGAAAAATAAGGGTATGTCTATAGGTTGGGTGTTAAGGTTTCACCTGGAGAAATAAGTAGCAAGGAAGGGGAGTCTTTAGATGCAGTTTGGTTCTTTAAGCAAAGGCAGACCCACTTGCAGCAATGAGGTGTTAGGGTGTGCAGGGTGCAGAGCTCTGGGAAGAAGAACAGATAACTTGGCAGCGTTGGGCCTAGTCTAGCAACAGAATGAGTAATTAGCACAATAGTGAGTGCAGGGTATATAACTGCAACTTATTGCAAATGAAAACTGACAGTGTCAACAACGATTCAGCTTAACTGAGTCTGTGACCTGCTCACCACTCCCCCTCTCTGCAATTCCTCTTTGTCATTTGGTTGGATGAACCGTTGGAGGGTCCCATTTCTCGCAGGTGATCATCACTGATGGCAGGCGAGATGGCAGGTACCTTGGTGGTTCCCTCCTGCATTTCCCCATCAGGCCTTGGTGGTGGTGGCCCATATCCCAGACGGACATTGAAGAGTAGGCACCAGAGCAGTTGATGGTACAGCAGGCTCAGCTCGGTCCAGCCACCTGAGGATACAGCAGCATCCAATGAAACTCAGCACAGCAGGGCTTGGCACTGCACAGCACTTCTCTCATCCTCTCTCCGGTTGACACACTCCCCAACTGACCTTCCTCCTTCCTGGGATTTCATTTTTAAGACACTTCCTGCTCCCAGGTATCCCTGGGTGTCATAGTTGGTTTCCCGGTGATGGCCATGGCTCAGGTTCTTTTCCAGACTACATTTCCCAGAGTGCCACAGCCTAAACTAAAAATAAATAACACTTGCTACTGCCATCTTGTGTAAGGAAAATAGTTCTGCAGCCCGTAACATTACACGTGTAACATCTGTAACATCTGTTTTTATTGATTTTTAGATAGAGACAGGATACCAAAAAATACTGTACATAATAATGAGCTTAAGTTTAACCAACCCCCCCCCCCCCATGTGAATGAGTACAGGGGAAAATTATAAACCTACTCATTCTCAAAGCAAAAAAAAAGTTGTCACCCGGAAATAAATATACCCAAGTGTTTGATAAGTCCTTATTAAAATAATAAAAATCCTCCTAAAATGTCAGATGTTGTAAATCCATCATTAATAACAATGCCCACTGCTCACTGACTCATCAAAATGAAAAAAAAAACTGATGTACCCGGTGCAACAAGACCGATCCTGAATGACCGCTTCCCAAACTGTCTTTATCTAAATAATTGAAGTAGTGGGGATAATAGTGACATCATTGTGATCATATTTGGGCAGTGGTGTCATTGCTATCCCCACTCCTTTGCTTTTATGTTTGTTGATTTCTGGCCATGAAAGCAATGTGCCAGTGACATTGATGGTTGCTAGGGACACAATTGGTGCCAGCACCCGCAACTTGCTTGGCAGCCATATGATGCTCAGCTCTGGATGAGCATGGGGGAACCTAGGTAGGCTCCATCCTAGTATTTACAACATAAAAGAAGACACATTCCTGATTTCCCCTTATGGATAATAACCCTGATATAACTGTCCTTCACAGTTGGAGAGAAAACCCATAGTTAAAGAATATGAATGTGTATATGGCTATGTGACTAATAAATACTATACTTCATTTACAATTCATAACTGAGATCCTCATTGTATTCAGCACTAATGCTGTCTTTTTTTCTCTTCAGGATTGTGGGGCAGTGCACCCGGCGCTGATTGGGTTTGGTTATTCTTTCATGGTAGGTGTTCAACATTTACTTATTAAACCTCCCCTACATGAAGGGATTCCTGGCTTGACAATCCATACAGCCAACCCCTCTCTAACTAATTGATGCAGCAATTAGTAATAATAATAATAAAAAACAAATAAAATCTCTATGCCAGCTTTATTTGGTGTGACTGCCCCTTGCCTTCAAAACCCCATCAATTCCTCAAGGTAGACTTGCACACAGTATATGAAGGAACTCAGTAGGCAGGTTGTTCCAAACATCTTGGAGAACTACGCACAGATCTGTGGATGTCGGCTGCCTCAAATCCTTTTGTCTCTTCATGTCATCCCAGACAGACTCCATGATACTGAGGGCTCTGTGGGGGCCAAGCCATCACTTTAAAGATTCCTTATTTACACTGAAGATATTTCTTAATGACATTGGCTGGATGCTTGGGGTGGTTGTCCGCTACAGAATAGAGTTGGGGCCAATCACAAGCCTCCCTGATAGTACGGCATGATGGATAAATATCTGCCTTTTTTTCCCAGCATTGATGAAACAATTGACTAGGTAACGCTGAGAAGCGTAGACGCAGTGGTCAGCCAAGGGAACTGAATGCAGCAGATGAAAGACACATCATGCTTTCTTCCCTTCCACATCGGAAGATGTCCAGCACTGCCATCAGCACAGAACTGGAAGACTAGTGGGACCAAGGCACCTCCATCTACTGTCTGGAGAAGTCTGGCCAGAAGTGGTCTTCATGGAAGAATTGAAAGAATTGTGGCCAAAAAGCCTCCTATGTGGAAAAAAGGCTAAGTGATTCAACTATGTAGGAAAACCTAGGACTGATGAGTAACATGTGAAATATTTGTCTGTAGCAGGAGGCAGTTTGTTGGGTGAAGGGCTGGAGAGCGATACAATATTGAGTGTCTGCCGGCAACTGAAGCATGGTGAAGGTTCCTTGCAAGTTTGGGGCAAGATTTGGTCAGGATCACTGGTGTCCTCAATGCTGAGAAATACAGGGATATACTACTCCATCATGCCATACCATTAGGGAGGAGATTGGCCTGAAATGTATTCTGCAGCAGAACAACCACCACAAACATACAGCCAATGTCATTAAGAACTATCTTCAGTGTAAATAAGTACAAGGAGTCCTGGAAGTCATGGTTTGGCCCCCTCAGAGCCCGGAACTCACCATCACGGAGTCTGTCTGGGATGACATGAAGAGACAGAAGGATTGGAGGCAGCCGACACCCACAGAAGATTTGTGCTTAGTTCTCCAAGATGTACATAGAACAACCTACCTGCCGAGTTCCTTCAAAAAGGGCGTGTGCCAGGTTCCTTTGTCCAAAAGGGCGTGTGCGAGGAACTTGTCTTGCATACTAAAGGTACACAATTGTCAGCCAACAAACATGAACGTAGTGATGTACTATGAGGAATTTCAGCTCTTGAGCGCCACCCTTTGGGCCCCTTCTGCTAATTTGGTGTTTGGTGAGCATTGATTCCGAGCATGCGTGTTTGTACTTTTCACTTTTGTGTGACTGTCTTGTGTACCGACAATACGAAAATCAGACAACAGACCGGTGTCCACCAAAAAATTACTAGCCTGCCATCCAACATTTGTTGGCTGAAAGTTGGACAACAATTGTCAGAAGAAGCGTACTAATGGTCAGATTTTAGGACAACAGTCTGTCAACAGACAATCCCCTGCCAACTGTACCAGGTGTACGAGGCTTAATGGGCTCAAAATGTTCTCAGTCCCTAATATAGTTATGTAGATAAAGTCCTATGTGTTGTCATGCGTTGATGCGTGTAACAGCGCATTACATTGAGTTAAACAGCAAATGCAATATAAATGGGTTGAAACTCACAGCAATGCATGCAGTAATGGGGTAGGCTGCATTTTATGGCAGGGCAAAGCACAGGGCACCGTGCTGCATTGCAGTGTTTATGCCTTTGGGAGGTGCACTGGGCAGCTATTCACAATAAATTGTACCATCTCTCAAATGTGGGATGATGTAACTTCCACCCATAAACAGGAGTTCAGTCATCCCGGCACACAGGCACCATGCCAGAACGTATACTGAGCTGCGCATGCTCAGCGTACATTTTAAAATAGTACCTTGTGCAATAAATAGCCTGCCTGCTTACACTTTTACAAAGAAAGTCTTTAGTTCTACTTTAAGGGGTCCAATTTGACTAGTACAGTCCAAGAACAAATTAATTCAAAATGTCCATACGTTGTTCTTTGGATGTTCAAAAGCTCCCAATCCCCCTGCCCCCCCGCCCCCAATCCTCCCAAACATCTGTTCAAAACACATACCTGCCGGGGGGCGTGGCCAGCCGGAGACTGGATACTTAATCACACAGCTCGTCAGCCAGGGGAAAGAAACAACGACACAGGCCACACCAGAGATCCCATCCACAGCCATCCTTGCTTCTGCCACAATGGAGAACAAAATTCAGGCCTCCAGGAAGCGTTTCACGGACCACAAACAGCAAAAACTCACTGAATTTGCCTACAAACCAGCGATCAGTGAACAACAAGACACCTCAAGACACCTACACGGACCTCCCGGACGATATCCTGGAGCATCAGCTAGATCCAGGTACCCATGCTGAGACCCCTTGTTCCCCAGAAGGTGATCCCCTACCAGGCAGCCCAGCAAAGGCTAAAATGCAGCTAGATGTGCCGGCGCTGCGGCTGCAGCGTCAGCTAATTGAGGCCCAGGCTCCAAATCCCTTCTCTATGCACCAGGCCTTGCACTCTTCCATGGCCTCCTTCCCCACCTCAGGCCAACCGGTAATCGATACCACCCTAAAGGACATGTTAATCTCCCTGCAGTCCTCACTTATGACTGACTTATCCTCCATGTTCCACAAAATCACCTCTGACTTACACTCTTTAGATGACAGAGTGCATAATACTGAAAGAGGCCTCACTGAATGTACCACCACAATTAATGAAGTCATTGACTCATATGAAGCTGTAAAGGAGGAACAGTCGTGGGTGCGTGCCAAGCTGGCCGATTTAGAGGACAGGTCCCGCAGGAACAATATTAAGCTGAGAGGTATCCCTGAGTCCATACCACCTGCAGACCTACCACAGTATGCAAAAGAACTGATGCACACCATTATACCTGAAGCGTCTCCGAGGGATGTTATAATAGATAGAATACACAGAATCGCTAAACCATCCCACTTGGCAGCCTCGGTCCCTAGAGATGTCCTCATGAGGGTACATTTCTATCACATTAAAGAAAAACTTCTCATGGGCGTCAAGGCTAAATCATCTCTACCTGCTCCATACACAGAGATTCAATTTTTTCCAGATCTTTCCAAGTTCACCCTCCAACTGCGACGTCAGATGAACCCGGTCACCAAGGGCCTTCAGAATCACAAGGTACCCTACAAATGGCGATATCCAGCCACTATCCTTGTTGTGAGGAATGGTCAATCACACTCGATTGTTGACCTAGACAAAGGTCTCCGGCTCCTTCAATCCTGGGGCATAATACCAGAACCTCCCTCAGCAGCTCCAAATGGCAAAGGATCTAGTACACCTCACGGCAACACAAACAACAGATACACCTGAATGGCACACAGATACAAGTCTAAAAGGCCGAATAAGGTCACTACAGCTCCCCTGAGCTCTGACACCAAGCGAACCCCTGTTCTCACACTCCCGAGTTAATAACTTTATATACCCCACAACAGAGGCTTTCAAGGTGATACGCACCTCCTCTTTATTCTCTGCATCATATTGCTCTCATCAGTTCAGCAATCCTACCATTGTCAAAGTGGTTAACAGACTTCCTACCTCTACACCCTTGTGCAGTCCTCATTGTTTTTGTTCCTAACATATTGCTCTATTTGCAGTCTTTTAGCCAACTTGCTTCCAGATTTTGGACTTCTGTCTACCTACTTCTGAATAAAGCTGCCAGGCACCTTAGGATACAGAATACATCGACAAACTGTAAGTGTTGCACACATCACTCACCAACCTCACAACCACAAGATGCCGATCAACATTCTCTCGCTAAACACCAACGGACTCAACCATCCCACCAAGCGCCACTCACTCTGGAAAACCGCTACGGCTCTCCATAGTGACATTCTTTGTGTCCAGGAAACCCACTTGTTAGCATCAAACTCATCCCTTTGTAACAACCGACACTTTCCTCATGTCTTCCACGCAATGCACTCCACTAAAGCTAGAGGAGTCATGATCGCGATCAAAGACACCGTAGATTTCCAACTACTAAATGTCACAACAGACCCAGAAGGTCGCTTTATCGTCCTAGTGTACAGCATTAATAGAGTGACATATTCCATAATCAATCTCTACGCACCAAACTCCCACCAAATGAAATTCTTACGCAGAGTCATAAACACCACCAAATACACTCAAAAAGGCCACGTAATAATATGTGGAGACTTCAATCTAGTACCAGACATATGCATGGATTCCACGTCACCAGCAAAGAGACGAGATTCACCCTTGAAAAAAATACATCTCTTCCCAGGACCTTTATGATGTTTGGTGCTGCCATCATGGTTCAGAACAAGACTTTACTTTCTTTTCCTCCAGACATAGCTCATATTCGAGAATAGATTTGTTCCTAACCGACAAATACATTCTCCAAAAAATATTGAATTCTGTGATCCACACCACGACATGGTCGGACCATGCCCCTATCTCAATTACCATACAAGATTCTAACCTAGGGCAAAACGCATTTATATGGAGAGCTAACAACTTTATTATCCAAAATGACAAATACGCCCTAGAAATAAAAGACCACATTACTGACTTTTTCATGCTAAACAAAGGCTCGGTCTCCAATCCTGCCGTGGTGGGGAGTGCGCACAAGGCGTACATGAGAGGAATGTTACTTAAAATGGGTTTATATCATAAATGAAAGGGGACGCAGCGTGTGGATGAAATCACAGCTCAGATAGAGACCCTAGAATTAAAACACAAAACTAACCCGCAAGACCCACTGACAAACCAATTACTCTCTCTGAGACAGGAACTAAAAACTCTTTTACTTCACTCCTGCAAATTCCTTCAAAGAAAATTTAAAGCGACCACTTATTCCACCTCTAACAAAGCAGGGAAAAGACTTTCACAACGACTTAAAGGTAGACGTGTGAAAACTAAAATATCCCATCGAATTCACCCCCACATGTCAACTCCGCTAAGTAACCCCCAAGACATAGCCGACGCTTTTAGTGCCTACTATGGCGACCTCTACAACCTACACCGGGACCCTCACACCCTGCAACCTACACAAGCCGACATAGATCATTTTCTCAACAATCTAAAACTACCTACTCTGACTGGTGACCAACTGACTGAACTAAATGCTCCCTTTACGACCCAAGAGATTAAGAACACCATAGACTCACTACCTAACGGTAAGGCACCAGGACCCGATGGAATGACAGGGGAATGTTATAAACAATACGCCCCTCAACTAATACCACACCTCATCGAACTCTTCAATCACGCTGCCTCCTCTTCCTCCTTCTCAAAGGAATACCTAACAACATTGGTTATAACGTTACCGAAGCCAGGGAAAGAGTCGAATGTCCCCCAAAATTTTCGCCCGATATCTCTGCTCAACCTCAACCTCAAAATATATGCTAAAGCGATAGCAACAAGACTAATCCAAATTATGCCAACTCTAATCCACCATGACCAGACGGGGTTCAATAAAGGTAGACAGTCTTCTGACACCATCAGAAGAATGATTATTATCATACACCAGGCCGAAAGTATAGGAACGCCTTCTCTGCTCCTGTCTTTGGATGCAGAGAAGGCATTCGATGGAGTCCATTGGTCCTACCTACATGCGGTCCTCCAAAAATTTGGATATCAAGGTAACATTTTGAGTGCCATTATGGCACTGTACTCTAATCCAGAAGCCCAAGTGTATACGGAAGGCATGTTATCCTGTCCGTTTGCCATTACCAATGGCACACGCCAGGTATGCCCGCTATCACCCCTCATATTTACCTTACTCATGGAACCTCTACCGGAACACATCCGTTCCCACCCAAGCAGATCCGGCCTAGTAATTGGCAATGTACATCACAAAATCAGCCTGTTCGCTGATGATGTTATTCTCATCCTTACCAACCCGACTGACTCCCTGGCTGAGGTACAAAAATTACTAAACTGGTTTAGCTCGGTCTCGTACTACAAAGTGAACACTACCAAATCCTTTATACTAGATATCAACATAGACGCTACTATGAAAAACTTATTACAAGCACAATACCCATTTGCATGGGCAACTACAGATATAGCATACCTAGGTATTCACTTACCAAGAACGACTAAAAATCTTTACTCATGCAACTTCCCACCACTCCTCCAGACCATCCAAGCGGTCACATAACAAATAGCAAAGCATGAATTATCTTGGACAGGCAGACTAGCGGCCTTCAAGATGATTTGCCTTCCCCAATTGCTTTACTACTTCAGAACTCTTCCCATCCCACTACCAGCTACATTCTTCAGATCCCTCCATACATTGTTTAATAAATTCCTGTGGAATGGCAAACGACCTTGATGTGCCCACTCCAAATTGATTAAACACAAACTAGCTGGTGGTATGGGTTCTATAGACTTTGAAGATTACTATTTAGCAGCTATAGCTATTCTAGCCTAGTTACCAGGTTGGTTCCAACCTAGTCCGAGAACACTATGGGGACATAGAAGACTATGGGGACAAATAGAAGACTCTTTGCTCATCCGCCCTAATCTAAAAACCTGGTTACTCAGCATTCCGTTGGGCTCCACAGTACCGACGTATTTATCTCCTACCATGAAAGCCTCGGCCCATGCGTGGTCGAAATTGACAGCCTCCCACACATATAAACCTAGCACCCCACAATCCCACATACACTTAAATGTTCTTCAACATTTAATGCCTGACCTCTCACTAACAGCTTGGACTATAAAAGGTATACACTCACTACAAGATATACTCCGTGACAACAGCATTAAAACATTTTCCCAACTACAATCAGAATTCAACCTCCCTGCAACCGAACACTTTACATACTTACGCATACACCATCGCCTACGCACTATCAATTTCCCTACCTACAACATTCACCCAAAGACCTGGGAATACCTCACTAATAGTGCCACGAAAACCAAGGGTATCTCATACTTTTACAACACTCTCCACCAAAAACAAACCTTCTCCAAAACAAATGAACATCATAAATGGGACAAAGACCTTGCCTGCATCTACACAGAATCCCAATGGCAGCAGGCACTTAAAACTGTCTACAAAGTCACCAAATGTGCGGCCCTTTGGGAGCTCACGCAAAAAATTTCCTTACGCTGGTATATAACCCCAGCCAAACAATCGTTCTTTATTCCCCGAATCCCCAACACATGTTGGAGATGTAAAGCTTCTCTAGGGGACCTGCTTCATGTTTTATGGTCATGCCCTTCCCTCCAGACATACTGGGAAAAGGTCTTTCGACTAATCTCAACGATAACCCGAATCAAGACCCCCCCTCACCAGCACTGGCAATCTTAAACCTCACTATTGAAGACATCCCATACTCCTTCAGACATGTAACTACACACATACTCCTGGCAGCAAGACTCAACCTAGCAAGACAATGGAAGTCAGATAGCCACCCAACACTAACCCAAGTAGTAGACATAGTTGCCCTACACTTCAGCTACGAGATCACATCAGCAGCCCACACGGGCCACACAACAAAAATACACACCTACTGGCAACCTTGGAAAGACTGGACTAATACTGCATCCATCACATAATCACTTGGTTAAACAATACTCTTTCTTGACCGAGCAATATTGGATACTCTCCCAACATTAATTCACAAAGGTTCTGTTTAATTAATTTTAGATAAACTCAGTTTTATAGGATTTGTACACCAGGCGCTCTCTGCTGGTGTGACACTATAGATCCCAGTTGGGGTGTCACACCAGTGAAGAGGGCTATTAACGGTAGTAACGTAAGACTTTTAGGAAAATTGCAACTTGTTCATAACTTGTTACACATGTATACTGTGAGCAAAAACTATTCACATCTTGTTAAAGCATATTCACATATTGTTAAAGCACTTTGACGTTGTTGCACAATGTACAGTTCTAATTGTAAAATGTATTCCTTTGCAAAAATTAATAAACATATGGAATAAAAAAAAAAAAAAACATACCTGCCCAGCAGATCCAATGTTGTCCTGCAGTGATTCACTATTCAGGTTGCCTGCCATCTTGATCCTCCTCAGCCAGCTTCTACTTCTGGGTTCAGGCAGCCCGGCCCCCAATGACATGTGAGCTCTGCCCCTTGGCACATGCTCTGCACACGGACTCCTACAGACTCCTTGGATATGTGAGAGACGGGGGTCTCCCAGGAGGCTACAGGAGCAGGTCATGTCATTATGGACTGGACAACAATGGTGACAGGGAATGGAAAAAAATAACCAGAAAGAGCCCCCCCAAATATAAACTGCCTATTGTGATTATTGTATTTTTTTAATTGTATTTAATGTTCTTCAATTAAAGACAATATAACAGAATGTATTGTTCTACAGACATGTACACAAATTTCATCCAGTGGCTGAAGGGAGGTAAGAAGTCAACTTTAGACCTCTTGGTAACTCCAGATTACCAGTAAAATTAAAATGTCATGTACTTCCTGTGATCACCTACCTGTCGACAATGGGAGTCTGGATCCACCAGGTGCCTGGACTGACACCCTTCTCAGCCACTCAGCGAGTCGCTGAGAGTCTGAGACAGCTGCTCCCCACCCCCTCCACAGCTCAGCGCTCCAGTAAGCGTGGAGGAGCAGAGCAGAGAGCTGTGACTGACAGTCTACAGCTCTCTGCTTAGGGAGCTCTGAAAACCGAGTGATCGGCAGTGTTTGATCGCTCGGTTTTTAGTGCAGAGGCGCTGGGGGCAGATGCAGCATCCACCTAGGTAAGTATGAATAGGGAAAATAAAAAAGAAACCCATACTTCTCTTTTAAAGACGTCATGTTGGAACAGGAAGAGGGGCCATCCCCAAATCATGTTCCAACATGACTGCGCACAGTGCACAAAGCAAGGTCCATAAAGACATGGATGAGCGAGCTGGGGGTGGAGGAACTTGACTGGCCTACAGAGTCCTGACCTCAACCCGATAGAACATCTTTGGGATGAATTAGAGCGGACACTGCAAGCCAGGCCTTCTTGTCCAACATCAGTGCCTGACCTCACAAATTCACTATTGGAAGAATGGTCCTGTGATCCAGATTATAAAAACAGCAAAGTCCATCCAGGGGTCACTCAAAAACCAGCAGGATCAACATGGAGGCCCAGCAGGAATAGGCACTGGAACGCCCCCATGAAGGCAGATGTATGGCAGAGGGATTGTATTATGTCCAGTATGACATCAAAAGGTCTGCTGGTGTAAAATGTCCCATGAGAGAGGGGTGTGAGCGCACACCCTAAATTTGGCTAGCCACCCTGCCCGGAATTTTAGTATGTGGGCTCTCACCCCTCTCTCATGGGACATTTTACACCAGCAGACCTTTTGATGTCATACTGGACATAATACAATCCTTCTGCCGTACATCTGCCTTGCTGGGGGCGTTCCAGTGCCTGGTCTTGCTGGGCCTCCATGTTGATCCTGCTGGTGTGGTGAGCGGTCTTGGGTTTTTGAGTGACCCCTGGATGGACTTTGCTGTTTTTTATAATCTTTGTGGCTGATATCCTGCTTTTATTATTAATTGTCAACATTGTTAATATTCTTTATAAAGCAAGAAGGGATTCTGAAACATGTTGGGTGTGGTTCCAGTACTCTGTCTTTCCAAGTCCGGAACCTATGAGTAGTAGCCACTGCTATGCCATGTTGACATGTTTTTTGTTCAGCCACCAATTTTGTTTGCATGTATATATACCTTTTATCTCGTATTAAGAAAATTATATATTTTTTCATTTTTTTCTATCATTGTGTTATGTACACACAGTGATTTGACACAAAGTCTCTGGACTCCAGAACCCAATCCAGTAAGGCCTAAAGGCTGAGAAATGGTGGTTTTTTTTTTGGGCTATGTATTTAGCAGCATTGCAACAAAGTTTTGAAGCATTTTCAGATGATTATTATGGCACTGACCTTTTCCCTTTCTTTGCCAGTGATGGAGGTTGTGGAGACCTTTTCACGCTGAGTGCCCTGCCAAGAAGCTGATGTTTGTTGCCTGGGAGGTGGAAGCTTTGATACACCTGTTACCAATCCTGGAGAAAACAAGAGTATCCTTCACTATGCATAAGAGCAAAAGAATATCACCAGCACACCAAGGATCTCCAGAGTGGGTCCTAAGCTTTAATCGACGATCAAATCATTACAGCAGATTGTAACGTTTTGAATTAATGAAGGACCCCTTCATCAGGCATGTGACACATGTGACGTCACATGCCTGATGAAAGGGGTCCTGTGTGGCTCTTAAACATTGCACTCTGCTGTAAAAATGTGATTTTTGATTAAAGCTTAGGACCCACTCTGGAGAACCTTGGTGTGCTGGTGACATACTTTTGCCCTTTTTCATAGTGAAGGATGATTCTGTTTTCTCCAGGATTGGTGATTCCTGGATCGGGAACAGGTATATCCAAGCTTTCACCTCCCAGGTAATGAACGTCTGCTTCTTGGTGACGTTCTTTTGCTCTGACTTGACACGGTTCCAGATGGTGGTCACTTCGGCACCCACTTATACTCACAGCCATTTATACAGGAACGTGTGTGTTGGGAATAGTGCATTGGAACTCCATTATAAATAGAAACCCTGAAGCCCCTAAACCTGCATCAGTGAGAACCCTGTCTGATATATATCCTTTCTGACCCCATGACATGGTGCAGCCCTGTCACAATTAATAGAACAATAGATAGATAGAGCACTCAACTAAACAGTAATCTTCCTTAACTGGCAATAATTCATATTTGATTATATGATGTTTAAAAATGTTACTGTGAAATATAAACTGCACTTCAATGGGTGAGCACAGGAATCAGGTTAGAGAAGCACTACAGCAAGGAGTTTCTTTACAGGAAGTGTCAGGTCTCACACTACAGACAGAAGTCATGTGGATTCAATTTAGGTGTCAAATTGGCTATCCCTGGATTTCTTTTCAATCTAACAGAGTTTTTAGTTGGGACTTTTTTGCTAGTCACTTCACATATTTTTTGAGGTGTATATTGTTGTACATTTCACGGTCTACTCTCTGGACCTTTTTATGGAATTTATCTATATGTTTATTATTTTTTTATTCTTATTAATTGATTGTCACTCATTAATTATATTTAGACTCATAACTAGATTTTATGCACTGCACTTTTTCAATGGTATTATTCTGTACATGTTATCTGTGTGTTTCACTTTATGCAGATAAGTCAGAGACGTTTAGCCCGAAAATGAAGCGAGGTAGGTAACGCTGTGGATGAATTGATATGGTGTCAGATCATGTCCCTTTTGTTAATTGGTGGAGGATGCGGGCACAGGGTTAGAAGCTTCTTCCCTTCCAAGACTTATCAATGTCATTGCAGAAAACAGTGAAACCAGTGTCCTTCACTACAAATAGACACCCTGAAGCCCTTTTAAAATAGATAGAAAGATAGACAGAGCACTAAACTAAACACTAATCTGCCTTAATTGGCAATAATTAACCACTTGAAGACCAGTGACATTCCAGTACAATGCTAGAATTTCGTTGGTTATACCGGGATGATGCAATTTCTTAGAGCCAGTGGCCAGCTCTCTTGTAATAGCAATCGGAGCGGCTAACTATCTGCTCAATTGCATTTACAAGCAGTGGGAGGGGGCGCCCTCCCGCCACCTTCTGTGGCATACACGGACTCTCTACTCACAGCCATTTATACAGGAACGTGTGTGTTGGGAATAGTGCATTGAAACGCCACTATAAATAGAAACCCTGAAGCCCCTAAACCTGCATCAGTGAGAACCCTGTGTGATATATACCCTTTCTGACCCCATGACATGGTGCAGCCTGTCACAATTAATAGAACAATATATAGATAGAGCACTAAACTAAACAGTAATCTTCCTTAACTGGCAATAATTCATATTTGATTACTGTATATGATGTTTAAAAATGTTACTGTGAAATATGAACTGCAGTTCAAGGGGTGAGCACAGGAATCAGGGTAGAGAAGCACTACAGCAAGGAGTTTCTTTACAGGAAGTGTCAAGTCTCACACTACAGACAGAGGTCATGCATAAACCTGTGCAGTGCATGCCTCATGTTTCTGCACCAACTGAAACTGTTCATATAAGACATAAGATTACGAAATAAGGGGGTCACTGGCATTCTGGTGTGGATTTGGGTGTCAAATTGGCTATCTCTGGATTTCTTTCCAATCTACCACAGAGTTTTTAGCTGGGACTTTTTTGATACTTAATTCACATTTTTTTGAGGTGTATATTGTAGTATATCTCACGGTGTACTCTCTGGACCTTTTTATGGAATTTATCTATATGTTTATTATTTTATATTGTTATTAATGGATTGTCACTCATTAATTATGTTTAGACTCATAACTAGATTTTATGCACTGCACTTTTTCAATGGTAATATTCTGTACATGTTATCTGTGTGTTTCTCTTTATGCAGATATGTCAAAGAAGTTTAGCCCGGAAATGGAACAAGGTAGGTAACGCTGTGGATGAATTGATATGGTGTCAAATCATGTCCCTTTTGTTAATTGGTGGAGGATGCGGGCACAGGGTTAGAGGCTTCTTCCCTTCCAAAGACTTTTCAATATCACTGGACTCCAGAACCCAATCCAAGAAATACCAATCCTGCAGAAAACAGTGAAACCAGTGTCCTTTACTACAGACACCCTGAAGCCCTGTCACAATAGTTAGATATATAGCGGTGTGTTGCCACTAGTTACTAACATCTACCATATCACCCTGCTGCTCGACCTTCATATATCACTTCTGAGACAATGAACAGTAATTTTCTTTTTTTTTGTTTTTGTTTATTGGAGGATATAACTTGGTTGGGGAAAGGGGTATGTGGGATGCTCATAGATCAAATTACCTTGCCATCATATTTGTAAATTAGAACTTTGATTGAGCCTTGAAGAATTGATGCACATATATAACATCTACAGTCTCTTCCCTGCATCACCATGCAGATTATTGCTCCTCCTCTGCATAATTCCTGTAGACTATTGTAGCACATTGTGTTTCTTGTCACATCTTCTTCTATATGCAAAAGAAACCACTCTGAATAGTCTCTAATGCTGACTCTGATTGGTTGCTGCTACTAGTCCAGAAGCCTGCAGTACCTCTCCCAGGACATACCTGATGGCAGCTCTCCTCCATCACTGGCAGGTGATTCTCAGTACTCTCCGGCCCTCTGAACTTCCTGCGGTTGCGGCATGCACAGTCCTGTGAGCGGGTGTATGGAGTAGTCTCAATTCCTGATGCACCGGTCCTAAGCGAGTTAATGGCTTCCCACAATGACCGCACCGGGCCCAGGCGTTGACCCCGATCGTGGGTATATGGTACTTGAGGCATAGCATGCACAACCGCTCGACTCCTCCGATCACCCCCAAGGCAAGTCCTCCACAGAGTTCCAGCCAGATGCTGGCATTGACCAACACCCGATCCTGCATTTCAGGTGACCGCTGCACAGCGGGTATCATCTGACCACCCTCCTCCATCTTCTTCTGCCTTGTGTCTGGTGCGCAGCAAGCTGATCTCTCTTTTGCCCCATACACACGGTCAGATTTTCCAATAGAAAATGTCCGATCGGAGCGTGTTGTTGGACATTCCGACCGTGTGTGGGCTCCATCGGACATTTTCCATCGGATTTTCCGACACACAAAGTTTGAGAGCAGGCTATAAAATTTTCCGGCAACAAAATCCAATCGCGTCAATTACGACCGTGTGTGGCCAGTTCCGACGCATAAAGTGCCACGCATGCTCAGAAGAAATTCCGAGACAGAACAGCTCGGTCTGGTAAAATTAGCGTTCACAATGGATACAGCACTTTCGTCACGCTGCAATGTAAAAAATGGTTTAATACAGCGCACTCTCTTTATCTTTACAATGTGAGAAGAATGAAGTCGTTTTGCTGCTCATATTCACACAGACTTCTCACAAACTTCTTTCTTTATTATTTATCGTGATTCCCTCAATATATTTTGATTTTTCACAATATATTTTGATTTTATTTTTTAAAGGCTTTTTTTGGGGGGGGTTGTATTTTTTTCAAGGCTGATCTTTGTTTTATTTTATTTTTAGTTTTACTCCATAATATTTTTGTGTGTGTTTTGTGTGTCAAGTTACCACAACACCATTGATATCTTATATTATTTAATCTCAAAAAGGTTGCTTGGTGTTGGTGTTCCTTGTTAATTTCACATTGTATTTTTGAAATGTACCTGAATCCTCACAAACTGTCCTTTTTTAAGGAAAACACACATAGGCGAGTATAATTGAAACAAAAAATCCTTTTAAGGGCTCAGAACCAAACAAAGAGGGAGGCAACGCTGGAGAAACATCAGAAATTGGCGAAGCCTTGGACCCCCAGGGCACACATCAATTATTTTACATCAAAATTGGTGGCCTGAGGAGTCCATATCTAAGGGAGTGCAGTCTGGTCCAGAAGTCTCAGAGATCATGAAAGCAGCAGATGACATCTGTGTCCCCAGGCTGTGGTACTACAAGAGGCTGCATCTTTTGCCAGACCAGACTGAACCCAGTTCATCACTCTCTGGTCTTCTTTCCACGCTTCCTTCCACGCTGTGGCTCTGGTGTTGGAGATGTGGCAGGAGGAGGAGTAGGACCTGGAGGAGGAGGAGGAGGAGTAGGACCTGGAGGAGGAGGAGGAGGAGTAGGACTTGGAGGAGGAGGAGGACTATGTGTGAGGTTACAAATGTGGGTAGCACATGTTATTTGGGCCCTCACCCCTTATTGAAAGCTTCCAAAATTAAGGACTCACACAGGAGTCATTGGCCCTCCTCCATCTGCAGCATTTTGCAGGCAGTTATGCAAGCAAAGTCCTCCTCCACACTGTGGGGGCTTCTCAGGGCCTCTGTAGCCTTCCAAAAGAGGCCTATGGCAGCCTCCTCCAGGTTACTTCTCTTCCTGCCACTTTGTCTTTGAAGGTGGAGGGGAGGGACTTGGATATCAGGCAGCCTGCTGGGCCCGGCCACCTCCTGGCTGAGACTTCCCTGTGTATGAAAAAGGGACATGGTTGTAGTTTTTGCATCATCAATCACAATCATAAATTAGTACTCCAAACTAACATCTAGTTAACATCATTGATTGGACAACCAGAAATATTTAGAAGAATGCTATACCTGGCTCAAGCTGGGCTCCTCCACATGTTTCTGCCTGGAAGGCCCAGGTTGGGTGTCAGAAGCCTCAGCTGGGGGGGAAGGAAGCGTGGAAGGAAGACTGGAGAGTGCTGGCCTGGGTTCAGTCTGACCTACCAGAAAATGCAGCCTGTCATAGAACCACAGCCTGGGGACATAAATGTCATCTGCAGCTCCAGATCTTTGGGAATCCGTGACCTTCTTGTGCTCCCTTAGATAAGTGCTCCTCAGGCCACCAATTAGGATCTTCAAATAGGTGATGTCTGCCGTGGGGATCACCGTCTTCACAAATTCCAACAAATTATCCAGCGCTGCCTTCCTCTTTGGTTCTTATATTCAGGGTGGTTTATCTCCCATAGACAGGGCAGCTCCCTGAACATATCAATGAAGATTGCCATAAAGTCCTCATCTTTCAAGATATCCATTTTCACTGCAAGACACAACACAAGACCAACCCTAATGTCAGCCTAAAGTCTTCTAAACTTGTGCAAATACAGGCCTCAATCTAGAAGCAGTATAGGCCCAATGTTAAATCTTACCTTCGTTATCACGATCGGCGCCTCCGTTACTCCTTCCTCCGCTCATAGATCGTACGTAATACGCACATGTGTTACGCTTTATAGACACTGCGCATGCATGAAACTCCGCCCGCCCCTGATGTTCTTTCTAGTCTATTCCCCACCCCTTCTCGTTCGGTGCAGTGGGGAAGAGCACATGGCGGAGTCAGAGCAGGTGTCTGATATTTACACCAACGAGGAGGAGGAGGAAAGCCCGGAGCTAGAAACGTCCCGATCCAGAAGGAGACGATATAAGGCATCAAATATGTCCTTTGGGGAGATGTTGGAGATGGTCGACATAATGAAGAGGGCCGACTATGATGGAAAGTATGGACCTTACCCCAACCCCAATGTCAGAAAGGCCAAGATCATGGCGAAAGTTGTCAAAAGTCTGCACCGGAATTTCGGGGTACGACGATCGAAAGATCAGCTCAGGAAGCGGTAGTCGGACCTAAAATTAAGAGAGCATGAGCAGTACAGAAAGATCCGGAGAGTGCTGCAAAAAAGTAAGTAGTTGTGCTGTGTTCCTATTCTTTTTGTGTTTATTATGTTCGTGCTGCTCCATGTGCTTTTCTTAACTGTTATAGTTGCTTTTCTTAATAGTTATGTTCATGGGCACATTATTCGTTCGTATCAAACATTTTTCTTTCGGCCTATAAAACACCATTGTTTGGGCCATATGAATTTGCCCACATTTTTTAGGGCCTACTTGTCTGAAAATAATTTGGTTGTGTAGATGGGTTTGTTACTAGAATGAAATGCAAACTAGATTCTGTGTAAGGAGAGGACACTCAGCAGCTGTTTAGACATCTGGACGCTGGAGCACTAGTGTGGGACACAAGAAACCCTTTTTATTAGGGGTCCCACACAGGTGCTCCAGTGGATACTATAGGGGTGTCTCCATCTGTGAAGCTTGTAAAAAAACAGGTAAATTATTGAAGCTTGACAAAGGACACAAAAAATTCAACATATTTGAACTCAGCCAAAATAGACAATTGTACCCCACTTCCAAGCAATGTTTCATATTTATAGTTCTTCCCTCAAATATCTGTGTGCTAAGTATACAATTTTTTTTTTTTTACATAGGGGAGAAAAGACTCGGAGGGCACCCCTCACCCGAGGAGACCAGAGACCCCCCACCTCTGGAAGAAGGGAAAATCCAACCAAGACAAGAAGAGCAGGAGGAGGAAGATGTGGTGGAAATTGGCACCACAACAGGTGAGTGTCTGCGACCACAGGCTCAGGTAAGAAATGGATGCCGGCATATTTATAATACCTGGGTTTTTTTGGTTTCTATCTTTTTAGGTGGTCGTGATGTTGTGGATCCAGATCCTTTCACCTCAGAAAGTGCACAGATCCTGATTGGGGAGATCATGAGGTCTAATAGGGACTTGGAAAACATCAAGAAAAACATCAATGATGTTCTTCAAAAAAATAAGAACATCATTGATGTTTTGGGGAGAGTTTAAAACCCCTCCAAATCCATTTGTTTTTTGGTGTGCTACAATTTTAACATTTTTTGTCAAATAGTAGAAAAGCCAAATTTTGAAGAGGCACACAGTGTGTCAACATGTGCTACCTGCCATCACGGGGGTTCAATGGATGCGTTTTGGGGGTGCAACCTCTTCCTCAATAATAAAGTAGCTGAGAGAAAGGGGTTGCTCCCCCAAAACACGTCCCTTGATCCCCCGTGATGGCAGGTAGCACATGTTGACATTCGGCTATTTGTGTGCATCTTCAAAATTTGGCTTTTCCAGGGGTGACTTCACCCCATCTGAATGCAATATCAAACACAGTTTGTAAATACTCATGATATTACCTTCAAGTTCTACCAAATGTGAACTTTGTAAGTTCAAGATTTGTGTCTTTCTTGTTGGTTTTAAACATGCCTGTTTTATCTTAAATGGACATTTCTACTTTTTCTAATGCGACCCCAAACATTGTTATACAACAAACATGTTGGTTTGTTTTAAAAACCTTTTCTAAATGCACATCTGATTGTGCAGGTATTAAAAAGATTGTTAATCAAGAATGTGTGGATTATGGTCTCAACGCTCCAACACTTTTGTGGTGATGTAATTGCTGCTTTCTGTGACAATGGTGGTTATTTCCTAAGGGCAAATCCACTTTGCACTACAAGTACAGTTTCAAGTGTACTTGTAGTGCAAAGTGTCTTTGCCTTTAGTAAATAACACCCAACAGTGCTTTGTAAGGTTACACAATCACACCATTTTCAGGAATCAACACATTTCTGCCAGGGTCAGCTAAAAGAAACACAAGCAGCAAATGTCACCAAAGATTTGCTTAATTTTTTTTTTATTATTTGAAAAAGGTTTCACACATTGTCTGGCATATTGATAGCCCCCCTACCCGTAAAGAATTCAAGGTATCTTAGCCGGACATCACGGGCACTCAGGGAGGGCAAGCCAGGACGGCCACTTGCAAGCGCGGTCAGGGTTGGTTCATTTTGAATTCCCACCTCAGGCCCAACTGAGCCAGCATAATTGGCAGAATGTTTCCGTAAAAAGTTGTGTAGAACACAGCATGCCAGGATAATATGATTCAGTTTATACTCCGCCATATGTATGGGTGTAAGAAATAGGCAGAACCGGCTGGCCATGATTCCAAACGTGTTCTCCACCACTCTTCTGACTCTGGCCAGCCGGTAATTAAAAACCCTCTGGTCCGGGGTGAGGGTCCTCATCGGGAATGGCTGCATAAGATGGTCCCCCAGCGCAAAGGCTTCATCCGCAACTAAGACAAATGGGAGTCCTTCCACATTGTCTTCTGGAGGTGGCAAGTCCAAGCTGCCATTCTGGAGACGCCTGTAGAACTCCGTCTGGGCGATGACTCCACCATCGGACATCCGGCCATTCTTCCCCACGTCCACATACAGAAATTCATAAGTAGTCAACACCACCGCCAACATCACAATACTATTGAACCCCTTATAATTATAATAGTATGACCCCGAGTTGGGTGGTGGGACAATGTGGACGTGTTTCCCATCAATTGCCCCTCCACAGTTAGGAAAGTCCCACTGCTAGGCAAAGTGGGAGGCCACAGTCTGCCATTCCTGTGGCGTGGAAGGAAACTGTGGAGTAAAACCAAAAAAAAATTAGTCTTTTTGCACATAAACATGAAAAGCAGATTAGACACAAACATTCTTGGCCAACATCAAGATAACATTTATTTATGGGAATGTTTAAATACCAAAGTATAAGGTACACCTATCATATCCCCCCCCTCTCATGGGCCATTTCTAACATTATAGGGGGGGGGGACTCTTGGACAGGTAACCCACTCCACTTCATTGAGAGATGAATGCCTAAATAATGGGTATTACTTTGCTTTGGGGAATTTATCCATACATCTGACCACAAAAGAGATGGGTATAGTGTATATGGGTTTGGCAAAGTCAGCAGATGATTGAGGATAGATAGAGAATTGGTATCAGCTGACTTAGCAGTTGGGGGGGAGGGATGGTTCCAAATGATTTGGGGACCCCCCAAAAAAAGCCTCTGGCACTCTGCCTGAATTTAAAGCACAAATCACATTTAAAAACATTTTAGGGGTGTTTGGGGTAAAGCACTACTATGGAGCTGATAAAATACATTGTTAAGTGACTACATGAGGTGAATATAGGGCCAGGAGAGCATGCTGGGGAGGTAAGTGAAGGCAAATATGTATGAAGGACAACAAAAATAATTACAAAAATATCCAGCATGCATGAGGACAAAGGGGACATTCACAGCATATTACAATCATGGTAATTAGGGAATGAGGAAAGAAATACAATATATTATCAAACATTAAATACAATAAAATGTGATATTAAAGGATAAAAATCTTAACTTAATATACTCCTTCTGCAGGACCTGGATGATGGCAGAACAGGTCTCTGGGATAATGATCCCCAGAGCCTGGGGGGGGGATGGCTGTCGAGAACTTCAAGTCCTGCAGACTTCTCCCTGTCGCCAAGTACCGCAGGGTGGCGACGAGCCTCTGCTCCGGAGTGATGGCTTGCCTCATGCAGGTATCCTGCCTGCTGATACAGGGGGTCAGCAAAGCCAACAAACGGTGAAATACGGGGTCCGTCATCCGGAGAAAGTTCCTGAAATCTTTAGGATTATTCTCACAGATCTCACGGAGCAAAGGCATATGACAGAACTGGTCACGCTGAAGCAACCAATTCTTGGTCTATGAACTCCTCCCCACCCTGTTCATGGACTGGACTTGTGTCAAGGTCAGGGCCCCCGCACAGCACGAACTCTATGAGGAGTACGTATACGCAACATGGCTAGAAAACGGTCGGCTGCTCAGAACGAAGTAACAGAACGCACTGAAGAACAGCAAGGCCTGTGAAGAGCGACCTGAAAAACAGTAACAAACAAATAAGAACACAATGACAAGTCAATGGTACTCGCTGCACGCACTGAAGAGCAGATACAAACCCACAAGCACAAACTGAACAGCAGAAAACGATCTGAAAACCATGAATCTGAAAAAGCGCGAATTGTCTCTCACCAAATTTTTACTAACACGAGATTAGCAAAAGGAGCCCAAAGGGTGCCGCGCTTGGTTCTGAACTGGCCTTTTCTAGTCTCATCGTACGTGGTGTACGTCACCGCGTTCTTGGCGATCGGAAATTCCATCAACTTTGTGCGACCGTGTGTACGCAAAACAAGTTTGAGCCAACATCCGTCTGAAAAAATCCATGGATTTTGTTATCAGAATGTCCGATCAATGTCCGATCGAGAGTACGGGACATTACTGTTCTCCGCTGGGGCGTAACTCCCCCACACGCTCGTTGTTTCAGCGTGCGAGGAACTGTAAGCAGACTTCAGGCAGCATGCGCTGTAGTGACACCTGGTGGCAGGCGCTGATATACTTCAAAGCACTGTCCAGGCTGAACTTTTGTAAACTGTGTCACTGAGGCTGGAAACTGAAGGCAGGCAAACTATACAGTGATTACCAGTAACAGAGTAAAGTCTCTCCTGTAACATCCTACTGTGTGGGACTGACTGTACAGCATCCCGTCATAGACACCCCCTCGTTGCATTCTGTTACTAGGGGCAACAGCAGACATTCACAAATTCCTTTTACTGTGTTAAGCAGAATTAATAAAGTTACTTGAATTTTATGCAATGCAGTGGGTAATGCCCGTGCCGTACAGAGCGCTGGACATATTTGTAATCCAGAGCGCGATCGTTCACCGTGGTTGCCACGGGTGATAGCACATGGTTACAGTCACTGGTTGCAGGGCTTATCGCGGTAGTGAGTGTCCATTGAGGCAACTGGGTGCAGGGGCATGATGGCAGCGCTGATCCTGGACAGTTGCTATGGGCAACAACATTTGGTAACAAGCTTGGATTTAGTTGCTATGGGCAACAGCATGTGGCAAAAGTCAATTTTGACGGCAAACACTGTCCTTTGCTCATTATACCCCAAACTTGGCAAAACAGGCAAATTCTCCCTGGGTTTTTGACGGTTGCTAGGGGCAACAGCTAGCAGGTTAACTGTGAAGGTGGATCTCGGTGGGACCTCCAAATGTAGCGGTGTGTTGCCACTAGTTACTAACATACACCATATCACCCTGCTGCCCGACTTACATATATCACTTCTGAGACAATGAACAGTCATTTGCTTTGTTTTGTTTTTGTTTATTGGGGGATATAACTTGGTTGGGGAAAGGGTATATGGGATGCCCATAGATCAAATTACTTTGCCATCATATTTGTAAATTAGAACTTGATTTGAGCCTTGAAGAAATGATGCGCATGTATAACATCTACAGTCTCTCCCCTGCATCACCATGCAGATTATTGCTCCTCCTCTGCGTAACTCCTGCAGACTATTGCTCCCAGGAATCCTTCCCTCCTGCACAAACTTATTCTGTAGCACATTGTTTCTTGTCACATCCTCTTATATATGCAAAAGAACCCACTTGGTGGACTACTGTTCCCAGCTAGTCCAGCTTGCAAATCCTGTGCCCTCGGGCTGCATCAATTTGACACTATTACCCACAGTCTCTCTTCTGCTCCAGGAGTCCTCATCAATGACCATGCAAAGATGAGGACTTCATCCATGACCGTGTAAGGATGAAGTTCCCTCACAGACTCCCTGGCATGTCTCCACATCCAACACTCCACTGTAGTACACTCACAGACCTTTCTCTGCCCCGAGTCCATGATGGAAAACTTAACTGGACCGTACTTTCCGACAGCTTCTCCTGCCCCTCTGCTCCAGGAACTCATCAATGATGTGTAATGGTGAGGATTTCACCCATCACCGTGTAAGGGTGAAGCTCCCTCACAGCTCTCCCGGGCCTCCTCCCGAGATCGACACAACCCCCCCACATAGGGGTGCCCTCCTGCTGCTGTCTAGTACTCCATTCTCCACTTCTCTCGGCCAACTCCTCCCAGTGGCCTGTTACCTCAGCTTATATAGGAGGCCTGCCCCCTGTCGATTCCAGTTGGGGATTGGTCAGGGCTCCTCACATGAGCTGCCTGCCACTGCAGTTCTAGGCCCTGCCCCTCTCCCAGAACATTCTCACTGGAAGCAGGGGAGGCGCCTCAGAACCAAAGTACAGGTGGTCACACCCACTGCTACAATAACCACTCCCTGCCCCTAGATCAAAAACAAACAGGCCTAGCTTGCAGCATAGGCCTGCCTAAATTTACCTGTGCTGACAGTTTCCCTACCAAAAAATCCTCACTCTAGCACCTACCTATGGTAGAGGGTGCTACAGATAGAAAGATACAGTAATCTGCCTTAACTGGCAAGAATTACCCACTTAATGACCAGTGACGTACCCGTACAATGCTGGAATTTCATTGGTTATACTGGTATGATGCCTGTGGCAGTTTTTTTAGAGCCGGCAGTCAGCTCTCTTGTAATAGCAATCGAAGCTGCTAACTATCTGCTTAATTGCTATTACAAGCAGCGGGAGGGGATGCCCTCCCCTTCCGCCACCTTCTGTGGCATGCACGGGTTCTCCCGTCCTACCAGGTGACCCGAGCGACAAGCTGGTGCATCCGCCGGCTGGCCAGACGACCACCTTCCTAGCCATTCTTAGGCTTTCCCATCCCACCGAACGCAATCAGCAATCATCCTACACATGTGAGGTATCGCCATAAACGTCAGAACGAGACCTCCTGTGTAAATCTAAAGTGGTAACCTGTAAAGGCTTGCTTTTAAAACGTCACCTATGGATAGTAAAATTTTCATCGCTTGTTGCCATTGCATGGACTTGAGCAATTTGAAAGCATGATAATTGTAAAACATAAATATATCTATGTATTTATTTATTTTTACAAACTGCCACCAGTCAGTTTGCCTAATCACTGCCACACTAGTCATATCGTATTAGTCTGGTGACAATATGTAAAAAAGAATATGCAAGAACAACAAATTTTATTTAATTTCTTAGTTTTCCAAAATATTGTGACAGAAAATTAAAACTTCAAAAAACTCACAACACCTCTTACTAAATACCTTGGGGTGTCTACATTCCATAAAGGGGTAATTTGGGGGCGTATTTGTATTGTCCTGGAATTTTAGGGCCTGAAGAAATTAGATCGGCCGTCAGTACATCAGGATTTATCAATTTCCAAATATATCCCATAGTTTGTGGAATCTATAATGTATTAGATGGGAGATCAAGAAATACAAAGTAATATTCATTATAAACATTAATCAGACAGGAGATAGATACAAAGTAACATTGTTTATAAACATTGATCAGACAGGAGATAGATACAAAGTAACATTGTTTATAAACATCGATCAGATGGGAGAAATTGGTATACAAAGTAACATTGTTTATAAACAGTGTTCATAGGTAAAAATGTTTCTATTTGTCTTTTTTGCTCATTATGTATTGCTGGTTTTTAGGCCGGACATATACTAATAACATAGAGATATTTATTCCAATCTCTATACAGCTTTCTCATGCTTTTTTCCATCATCAGTGCAGTATATGGAGATCATGGCTTCTATGGAGGAGGGGTTATGGATGGACACAATACAACCATGCAGGTCATGGTGGGCTAAAAGGAACCAAACCCCCCACCGATGATGGCCAACTACAAGATGTGTGAGGATCATCTAAAGCTGATGTTTCATCTAAAAAAAATGGAATTTTAATTTGTATCATTTGTCAGGAGCCGCGGCATGGAGGATTACTCCACCTCTTTAAAGAAATTAGTAAATACCCCCCTCTCTGTCCCCCGCCCCTGCTGCTGAACTGATGGTGTCCATGGAACTTTTTTTAAATCACTTGGACCTACAGCCCATGGGAGTACTGTGCATGTGCCCAAAGGTATTTAACCGATTCAATACCAGAAATTTTCACCCCCTTCCTTGCCCAGGCCAATTTTCAGATTTCAGCGCTGTCACATTTTGAATGACAATTGCGCGATCATGTAACACTGTACCCATAGGACATTTTTATCATTTTTTTCACACAAATAGAACTTCTTTGGGTGGTATTTAATCACCACTAGTTTTTTTTTTTAATTTTTTGTAAAATAAATTTAAAATAAGTTTAAAAATGTTTTAAAAAAATATGTTTCCTGACAGACTCCATGGTAGCCTATGTGTGGGTTAACCCCGCCTCCTCTCCAATGCTAAAAGACCCTATACCCATAAATTTGAACTCACCGCTAGGGACTGCAATCCTTTTTCGTCTTCCTCCATGGACTTATATTTCGTTTGTTCCTGCTTGGCTGCCAGTCTGGATGACTCTGGATTCCGGCATACCATCTATGCGGTGCAAGCTCAGGGCCCAGCCATGGGTGGGCGAGTGGCTGTTTAGGCACAAGATACACCAGTGGTGGTGGGGAGATTGCCTCCGTATGCCTAGCATGGACATCCTGCAAACAAATCGGCTGGCAAGGTCTGCTGTTTTTTATTTCTTTCTCCATGGCAGCGTTTTTGTTCTTTTATGTTTTGTCTCCCTGCTTCTTCCCTTGTGGGCCCTGTAGATGCCTCTCATGGCGTCTGAAGCACTCCTGCATTCCAGGATGCTGCTTGCTTCTGTGCATGCGTTTGGCCTCCGTGACACTGAAGCTTGGCTCGCGCATGCGCAGAGTGGCAGAACACCCGGCGATTGCACAGGCGCCGTTCGGCGGCCCTCCTCTGCGCAGGTGTGAGGTGGGGATGTGGGGACGTCACTCGGGTGGGGGTTTTAAAAAGATCTCAGCCCCTGCTAAAATTGGGAGATCCTGCGGGCAGTGAGCGGCAGCTTCCTCGAGCCTGGGTATTGCTTGGGACAAGGTAAGCCTTTGTGGGGGAGCTCATAAAATATTCATAAATACAAAAGGTTCAAAATGGAGACCCTGTCTACCATCCAGCAAGCCATGCAGCTAGGCGATTGGCTAATTTCAATCGACTTCAAAGATGCTTATTTCCATGTGCCTGTGGCAGAGGAATTTCGCAAATATCTCCGATTCCAATTCGGACAAGTACATCTGCAGTTTACCTGCCTCCCATTCGGGCTGACAACATCACCCCAAGTCTTTTTGAAGGTTCTACTGGCCGTGATGGCCTTGTACCATTACCTCGATGACCTCCTGTTGCTGTCCCAGGACAAGGAGCAATTGTTGATCTACAAAGAGCAGGTTATCTCCACATTGATCGACTTTGGGTGGCTCCTAAACCTGGAGAAAACCCATTTAGTACCAGTCCAGTGCCTGATATACTTGGGGGCCCAGTTCAACACAGTGGAAAGCACCATCTCTCTTCCTGTGAAGAAGATCCCAGTTATTCGAGAAAGAAATTCACGGGCTCTGAACTCCTCATGCCTGAGGGCCTTACAGTGCCTAAGAATTATTGGCACAATGGTCTCTATGACCCCCATGATCAAGTGGTCTCTGTGGCGGTTACGCCCCTTTCAGATGGGTCCCTTCAGCAATGGAATTCGGGGGACATCAATTAGTCCATTTGCATAACTGTGATGAGGAGCAGCCTCTTTTGGTGGCTTCAGCACAGGAATAATCACTTGCCGCTCCATCGCCCCCTTCTCATGGGTCACAGTCACGACCAATGACATCGGTGCTGGTTGGGGAGCCCTCTGCATGTCAGAACTGGCATAAGGCAAGTGGGATGCTCGTCTCCACAATCCGGGCTCGAACATCCTGGAACTTTGGGTGGCCTGGTGTGTCCTTCCATTCTTCTCTCATCTCCTGAAAGGGGAGTCATTGGTACTAAGGATGGACAACATCACTGCAGTCTCTTATGTGAGGGGGCAAGGGGGCACTCGGAGCCCCGCCCTGCTCTAGGAGGTCAAATCCATCATGTCTTGGGCCCAGAAGAACCTGGCCAATATCTTGGCAGTCTTCATCCCTGGAGCCCAGAATGTCCAGGTGGACTTCCTGTCCCACACACAGCTGGACCACAACGAGTGGTCTCTTCATGTGCAGACGTGTGAGTGGATACTGTCCCTGGGAGTTGATCCCGAAGTGGATCTATTTGCATCCCCCTGTAACTTCAAGGTCAAGAAGTACTATACTTGAGTCCATTGCAGACAGGCCTTGGGAATAGATGCCCTGACAGATCGGTGGAGTTTCAACAGGGCATACGCCTTTGCCCGATGATCCTCAAGTCCTTACGGAGACTTCAAGCGGAAGCTGTCAACGTGGTGTTGATTGCGCCCTACTGGTCAGGCCATGGTTTCCCATCCTGACTCAGCTCAGCTTCCGGGACCCGATTCCTCTTCCGCTCAGGCCGGACCTTCTTTCTCAGGTAGCAGTCCTGCACCCTTGTACACCATTACTGAGACTGATGGTCTGGTTCTTGAGAGGGAGAGCTCATGAGCTCAAGAAAGGTGAGCATGAATAAAGTATATAAGAGAATATGGGCCAAGTTTGTCGAATTCTCATCCTCTACGAGCAGATCATTTAGGCATCCAGAGATCCAGGATATCCTCAGCTTCCTTCAATCTGGCCTAGATCTGTCTCTATTCATCAGCTCTCTTAGAGTCCAAGTCTCAGCCTTATCAGCCTTCTCCAGAATATCATGGGCTGTTTACCCGCTAATCTGGCAGTTCTTCCATGGGGCGTCAAGACTCAGGCCCCAAAGAAAACCAAGATTCCCCAAATGGGATCTTCCCCTTGTTCTCGACTCATTATCTGGACTCGGTTTCACGGGGTCTTCCCGCTTTCTAATCAAAGACCATTCTGTAAAAGTCGCCTTCTGGGTCGCTATCACTTCGGCCAAAGGGGTTTCTGAGATTGGTTCCTTGGGTCACGAAGAACAATTTCTGACTTTTTTACCGGACTGGGTGGTCCTCATCCCTATGCTCAGCTCAAATCCGAAAGTCACTTCAGTGTTCCATGAGAACCAAGAAATCATCCTACCTACATTCAGATCTCCAGGGTCCACCCAAGTTCATCCTCTGGATATAGGTAAAATACTGAAGGAATACCTACAAGCTACTTCCTCCTTTAGATGCACCAAATACCTGTTCATTCTGTACTCCGGCTGTAACAGAGGGAATCGAGCCTCAACCAGTCCATCCAGCAGGCTTATAGAGCTAAGGGCTTGGTTCCTTCAGAGGCGGTGACGGCACATTCCACCAGGGGTATGGCGGCTTTGTGGGCAGCGGCTCAGCATGTGGCTCCAGACGTCATCTGCAAAGAGGCCTTTTGGGCCTCCATTAATACGTTTATGTCACATTACTGCATAGAGCCTGCTTCTCTATCTTCTGTGAACTTTGGGTTAAGAATCCTGTTGGTTGATGGGGCAAATTAAATTTTTTTTGTTCAAGCATACCCATCCAGTGTGGTCTGGCTAGTTATTTCCCACATGTAGGCTTCCATGGAGTCTGTCAGGAAAACGGAACATTTATTATCAAATACTTACCGTAATTTTCCTTTCCTGATGGACTCCATGGCAGACGGAGTTCCCGCCCATTTGGTCAAAGAGTTGACTGGTTATGGAACGCAGTCCCTAGCGGTAAGTTCAAATTTATGGGTATGGGTTCCTATAGCATTGGAGAGGAGGCAGGGTTAACCCACACATAGGCTGCCATGGAGTCCATCAGGAAAGGAAAATTACGGTAAGTATTTGATAATAAATTTGATAATAAATTTTCTGTTTTTTTTTTTTTTTTTTTTTTTTTTTTTTACGGTATAAAATTTTACAAATAACAAAACTTTCTTCATAAATTTAGGCCAAAATTTATTCTGCTCTATTTCTTTGGTGAACATAACCCAAATCTGTATATATTATTTATTCTGTAGGAAACTTCCAGAGAGTCCACAAATTATGGGATATGTATCTGAAAATCGACCAATCCTGATGTACTAATGGCCGATCTCATTTTTTGACACCCTGAACTGTCAGGACAGTATAAATACCCCCCGAATGACCACTTTTTTGGAAAGTAGACAGTAGAATGTGTTTAGTAAGAGGCATGGTGAGTTTTTTTGGAAAATGAAGAAACTGTCTGCATTGTTGTGATTGGTCACAGCTAATCACATAGTACAAATGGGCTGTGATTGGCCCTGCCTGTACCGTGTGATCACTGTAACCAATCACAGCTAGCAAAACAATTGTACACAATGAATGGCATAAATCAAAGCCATTCAATGTTTACAATTGCCATGTGACCTGCTATGATTGGCCACAACAATTGCATGGTACCGGCAGTAGGCCAGCACACTGATCAGACATCAGCTGTGTCCAGCGGACATACGTGTGAGGAGCATTCCTGGAGGACGTCCACCCAGAGCCATAAAGGTCCCGCCCAGCCGTCATTTGACAATAGGCTGGATGGGAAGTGGTTAAGGGGTCCCCTCTCGGCTCCAGGGCCATTTGCTGAATTGATGATGGGGACCCGAGTGTGGTACATTCTGCTTTTTTGGTGGCACTGCTTGTGACCACTGCAACAGCTCCCATATGTAAAACCATGACAGAGTGCCACCTGCAGATAAAACTCAGTAATTACAGGAGAGATGTACATTCACAGATAAAGTGATCATTTAAATCTGATTCTAGAATGCACCAAATATTACCGATACTGTATGTTTAATGATATGATCTGTAACTTAACATTCTTATCACAGCTTCATTAGCTATACAGATTTTAGTTATGTTTGACATAATGTACCATTTTATCCATCATGTTGATTAAACCTCATGATGGACAACAAGAGACGGAACTACAATTATATTTAATGAAGCTTTTAGCATTACAGGAATTATGTCAGCTACACCATCTACTAGACATTACAGGTTATAATGTAGCAGTATAGAACATTCCATTATTCGTCATATGACATGTGATAAATCTTCCCTCCATTCAGAAATACATTTCCACAGAAAACTGTCTTTTATTCTTCTGTACATGTGACATTTGGGGTGATACTGATGACATCTTGTTTTATTTTGTCCAGAAATAAAAAAGAACCTGCAACTTCATTCTTCCTTTTTGGATTCTCTAGAAGGTATGTAATGCAGGAGGACTAATTTAAAGGATGAGGCAATACTAATGTCATCTTGTTTTATATACAACAGGGGTCTCCACATTTTCATATATAAATACATAAGGGGGATATGATCACCATGTATAAATATATAAGAGGGATATGATCTCCATCTAAAAAATATAAAAGGAGGGATATGATCACCATGTATAAATACATGAAGGGATATATGATGATCTCCATGTATAAATACATAAGGGGGATATGATCTCCATGTATAAATACATAAGGGGGATATGATCTCCATGTATAAATACATAAGGGGGATATGATCTCCATGTATAAATACATAAGGGGGGATATGATCACCATGTATAAATACATAAGGGGGATTTGATCTCCATGTATAAATATATAAGGGGGATATGATCTCCATCTATAAATATATAAGGGGGATATGATCTCCATATATAAATATATAAGGGGGATATGATCTCCATGTATAATACATAAGGGGGATATGATCTCCATCTATAAATATATAAGGGGGATATAATCTCCATGTTTAATACATAAGGGGGAATATGATCTCCATGTATAAATACATAAGGGGGATATGATATCCATGTATAAATACATAAGGGGGGATATGATCTCCATGTATAAATACATAAGGGGGGATATGATCTCCATGTATAAATACATAAGGGGGGATATGATCTCCATGTATAAATACATAAGGGGAATATGATCTCCATGTATAAATACATAAGGGGGGATATGATCACCATGTATAAATACATAAGGGGGGATATGATCTCCATGTATAAATACATAAGGGGGGATATGATCACCATGTATAAATACATAAGGTGGATATGATCTCCATGTATAAATACATAAGGGGGGATATTATCACCATGTATAAATACATAAGGGGGATATGATCGCCATGTATAAATACATAAGGGGGGATATGATCTCCATGTATAAATACATAAGGGGGATATGATCGCCATGTATAAATACATAAGGGGGGGGTATGATCTCCATGTATAAATATATAAGGGGGGATATGATCTCCATGTTTAATACATAAGGGGGATATGATCTCCATGTATAAATATATAAGGGGATATGATCTCCATGTTTAATACATAAGGGGGATATGATCTCCATGTATAAATGCATAAAGTGGGGATATGATCTTCATGTATAAATACATAAGAGGGGGTATGATCTCCATCTATAAATACATAAGGGGGGATATGATCTCCATGTATAAATACATAAGGGGGATATGATCTCCATGTATAAATACATAAGGGGGATATGATCTCCATGTATAAATACATAAGGGGGATATGATGTCCATGTATCTCTCTCTCTCTCTCTCTCTCTCTCTCTCTCTCTCTCTCTCTCTCTCTCTCTCTCTCTCTCTCTCTCTCTCTCTCTCTCTCTCTCTCTCTCTCTCACTCTCTGCAGTCTATTCCTCTCTTAATACAAGAAAGGACTTTGCTCGCTTTAGAAACTGCAGCCTGGAATTGCATGTTATTATTAGGCTTATGATCTATCAGAACACCCAGATTCTTCACCACCATTGACTCTCCCAACTGTTCTCCTCCTAGCATGTGTGATTATTAAGTCTATGATCCAACAGAACACCCAGATCCTTCATTATTGAATCCTCCATGCTGCTGTCCCCCTAAAATTTACATTTATTATGTTAATGGTCTACCAGTATACCCAGGTCCTTCTCCATCATTGACTCAAAAACACAAAACTCAAACCCAATAAGGGCACCAAACAAGCATCCAAGAGTTTAAGATTTTTAATGATGATTGATTCATATCAGGAAATTTCTAGTGCTTTTTAGGGGGCCAAGAACACTTCGCCTTCATCTGCGATTTACTGATTTAATCATTTTCAGGACTTAGGGCAGTATTAGTTAATGCAGAAGAATTTTTTTTTTTTTACCCCCCAAAACATGACTGAGGAGAAGATATTGAAGTGATCTGGAAATATCCTTATATTTTTTTCTAGGCCTCACTAAGGGGAAGTTTTGGAAACCTAAAATGCATTGCGTACTTTTTGGATTGTCCCACTGACTTTTTTTTTTTTTTGATAATAAAATCATTTATATTTTTTATACATAATTTTTTCTTTCTTTTTACAATATTTTGTTATTTGGGGTGTGCAGGTTTTCAGACTTTGTATATGTGTCATATCACGCTATAGTTTTTTTTTTTACATTATCCCTCAAGCCAAGGAGATCCTGTGGGGTGTAGAAGCCGTCTGCTCAGAACCAGATCCTTTACATCAACATCGATAATATAAGATGGTAATACCAGTGAGATAACCCTACAGGTCTAACACTATTTTCCACTTTCTTCAAATATTGGATATTCTCTATATTTTGCATGTGTGGGGAAAGATGGTGGTGCCCAGTGAAGTATTTGGCGGGTCATATACATGTGGATCATGTACGCTGTTTTGCACAAAGTTACCGTTATACTCTTGTATTAATTTTCTCTTGTCTGACAATGGTTCAGGTCACTTTTAAGATTTTTTTTTTGTTTTCTCTAGATGTCTATGACGATATTGTAGTGATAAAGAACATCATATCTTGTCTTTTGGCGTGGAAATGGGGAACAACAAACAATTTCCTCTACAAATGCAAAAGTGAGCATACCGTATGTGTGACATTATTACTAAGAGACATTCTCTAAATCAGAAACTGATTATTGACCACCAGATAGGATCCATAGTTCTAGATGGTGTATGACCTCCCTGACCTTCCAATCTCCAGTTCCAGTAAGGTCAGATTTCTACCTTCAATGTTTTGATACCACGGTAATGTGCTATTGATGTGTTTGTTGTGATGTAAAACCGTAAAACCGTTTTTCTCAGATTGCTGGGGTGGATATCAAAAAACTGATTGATAGTTGTGGCAGCGACAGGTAATAAAGTGAATGGAAACATAGGGTAGGAGAGTGGAAGAGCTGTGTACATAAAGGATTAGGTCAAATTGAATAGCAGGGGGAGGAGCGAGGAGGGATAAAAGAAAAGAATATACAGAGGCCGCATTAGTGGATAAAAGTATATAGGGAATGGCTGGAGGGACAGGGTGAAGTGCTTTAACAACTCAAGCTTTAGCTAGTCACCCCCATATCCAACACCTACGGGAAACTAAGTACCCATAGGTAGGTGCTGGGAAATTTAGGTTAGATATTCCCCTTGTTTTTTTTTGTTTTTTTTCTCAGTGGTCGCCCAGGTCCAGGTGAGGATGGAGGGGTTATGTGTTACATCATTAAATTCTAGAGGCCTTAATATTCCCGAAAAACGTAAAATGTTACTAAATGACCTCAAACGCCTCAAAACGGATGTGGGTATGGTGCAAGAAACACATCTGAAGAGGGGAGCATTCCCCTATCTTCAAAACAGATATTTTCCAAATGTATACCACACCTCGAACCAGGAAGCTAAAACTAAAGGGGTAGCTATCTTAATCTCCAATGGCATTGCTTGGTTGGATAAATGCCTGGATGTAGGGGGAAGATATACTTTTCTCAAGGGTTTTATAGGAACAGTAAAGGTGACTTTAGCAACCATCTATGCCCAAATGTACATCTTGAATAAAGTTCTTTCCAAACTAAAGGAATTTAAGGAGGGAAAATTGATTATAGGGGGGACTTCAATGTCCACCTAGATCCTAAATAGATACCTCTAATGGAACATCTTCAGTTTCTAATGGAATTAGGAAAAGTATCTCTTGGAAGTTAGATGAATTCCAATTAATAGACGCCTGGCGGGCCTTCCATGCAGAAGATAGGGACTTTACATATTTCTCTAACCCCCATCAATCATACTCACGAATTGATTTCTTTTTAATACCACAACAGATACTCTCGATGGTACAGGATATACTAATAGGAAACTATAACTTGGTCAGGCCATGTGCCAGTTACAATTAGGATATCCCTGACGAGCGCAACTCAAAGGATGGAATGGAGATGGCGCTTAAATGAAAGCCTATTGCAGTATCCTGAAATCCGAGAGGATCTGACTAAAAGAATTAATTCATATTTTCAATAATATTTTAATAAAACATGGGTCTCAAATAAACAGGGCCAGAGAGGAGCAGACAACGGGGTTACTGGAGAGGATGCCGGAAATAGCGAAACAACATAAGAAGACATTGAGGAATTGAAATAGCACACCTGAGAAGACAACTTTCTGATCTTCCTTGGTATAAAGCAAAGGCAATACTATAACAAGGGAGGAGGGTGTTATATGAATCTGGAGATAAGTGTGGTAAAGTGTTGGCAAAAAAAACTAAAAGAACAACAGACACGGTCATATATACCATGCATTAAAACAAAAGGAGGTCAAAAACTCTCAATGCCGAAAGAGATTTAAGGGAATTCAGAGATTACTTTTTTTAGTTATATAATCTTCCAGTGCCTCCCTTACCATCCTTGTCATTGGAAGACTACTTAACCTCCTCGCATTTAGTTAGATTGCTGTCCCCAGTTCGAAGAGAACTGGAGATGCCAATCACAATAGAGGAAGTGTCTACAGCAATGAAGACGATGAAATACAGGAAGGCACCAGGTCCAGATGGGTTCTCTTTACAATATTTTAAAAGTTTTTTTCCATCATTAGGCCCATACATGACTAGAACATTTAATGTTTTAGGACAAATATCAGCTCCTCCATTGGAGGCATAAAGTGCACATATTGTGGTAATACCAGAAGAAGGGAAGGATCCATCGGTGTGCAGTAGTTATCACCCGATATCATTACTGAACGTGGACTTGAAAATATTCACAAAGATATTCGCATCACGTTTACAATCCCATCTGATGCAATTGGTACATTTGGATCAAGTAGGGTTTATCCCTACACGGGAAGCTAGAGATAGCACTATTAAAGTACTGAATCTGATCCAATATGTAAACCAAAAGAAGATGCCGAGTATCTTTGTGAATACAGATGAGGAAAAGGCTTTTTATAGGGTCAATTGGCCCTTCATGTTAGAAGTGTTAAAACACATGGGCCTGGGGGATCCAATGTTACACTGGATAGCCGGGATATATTCTACATCACAAGCCCTGGTGAAGGCTAATGGGGTACATTCAGAAAATGTTTCAATATCAAATGGGACGCGCCAGGGATGCCCCCTATCGCTCCATCCTGTTTGCTTTGACATTGGAGCCCTTATTAAACAGAATCCGACAGAACCCCGATATCAGAGGTATCCCTCTGGGGAAAAAAGGAGTATAACGTCTCTACGTATGCGGATGACTTACTTTTTTCACTTACTAGCCCACAAATATCATTACTAAACCTTATAAAGGAAGTGGAGCGTTACGGAGCTCTGTCGAATTTTAAGATAAATTATAGCAAATCTGAGGCGATGGGGGTGTCCCTGGAGGGCCCCATACAAACGAGCCTAGAGAACAACTTTAAGCTGAGGTGGACATCAACTGCATTAAAATACTTAGGAATACAGATTTCACCTAAGTTAACAGATACCTATGCCCGGAATTTTTTACCCCTACTCAGAGAAGTTGGAATATTATTAGATAGATAAAGTAAAGCCAGACATTCTTGGTTCGAGAGATGCAATATACTGAAAATGAACATAGTACCAAAATTCCTGTATTTTTTCCAGGCACTACCAGTTTCTGTTCAATTGGCCTTCTTTAGTCAAATTTGAGCGGTTTTTACAAAATTTATCTGGGCGAGTAGGCGCCCAAGGATTAACAGAAGCCTGTTGACCCTATCTAAAGAAGCAGGAGGAATAGCGGCGCCTGATTTATGTAAGTATTATCAGGCTGCCCAGCTAGGTAGAATAATCGATTGGTGCCGACTAGGGATGAGCCGAACACCCCCCTGTTCGGTTCGCACCAGAACATGCGAAAAGGAAAAAAGTTTGTTTGAACACGCGAACACCGTTAAAGTCTATGGGACATGAACATGAATAATCAAAAGTGCTAATTTTAAAGGCTTATATGCAAGTTATTGTCATAAAAAGTGTTTGGGGACCTGGGTCCTGCCCCAGGGGACATGGATCAACGCAAAAAAAAGTTTTTTCAGGAGCAGTGATTTTAATAATGCTTAAAGTCAAACAATAAAAGTGTAATGTCCCTTTAAATTTCATAGCTGGGGGGTGTCTATAGTATGCCTGTAAAGGGGCGCATGTTTCCCGTGTTTAGAACAGTCTGACAGCAAAATGACATTTCGAAGGAAAAAAGCCATTTAAAACTACTCGTGGCTATTGCATTGCCGGTCCGACAATACACATAGAAGTTCATTGATAAAAACGGCATGGGAATTCCCCACAGGGAAACCCCGAACCAAAATTTAAAAAAAAAAATGACGTGGGGGTCCCCCTAAATTCCATACGAGGCCCTTCAGGTCTGGTATTGATATTAAGGGGAACCCCGGACAAATTTTTTTTAAAAATGACGTGGGGGTCCCCCTAAATTCCATACCAGACCTGCAGGTCTGGTATGGATTTTAAGGGGAACCCCGCGCCCAAAAAAAAAATGGCGTGGGGTCCCCCCAAAAATCCATACCAGACCCTTATCCGAGCACGCAACCTGGCAGGCCGCAGGAAAAGAGGGGGGATGAGAGAGCGCCCCCCCTCCTGAACCGTACCAGGCCACATGCCCTCAACATTGGGAGGGTGCTTTGGGGTAGCCCCCAAAACACCTTGTCCCCATGTTGATGAGGACAAGGGCCTCATCCCCACAACCCTGGCCGGTGGTTGTGGGGGTCTGCGGGCGGGGGGCTTATCGGAATCTGGAAGCCCCCTTTAACAAGGGGACCCCCAGATCCCGCCCATCCCCCTGTGTGAAATGGTAAGGGGGTACAAAATGTTGAGGTCTAATAACTGACCAACAATAGAACTTTTAATGCAACCGGGAGGACAATATGAAATACCTTTCTGGCAGGCACGACAGATTAGACATTTTTTGGAAACATTGGGGTCACTGGAAAATTATAGACAACCATGCACAAAATTTGAGAGGTATTGTGAGGAGAAGGGGCCTCTCTCCCATGTTACCTCTAATGGGGCGTACACCTGGGCGGACTTTCCGACCGGACTGGTCCGACGGACTTTTGACAGACTTCCGACAGACTTTTTTTTTTTTTTACGAATGGACTTGCCTACACACGACCAGACTACGGACGGACATGCATACACACGACCAGACTTTCCGGCAGACTATGTCTGCCGGTCTTCCGGATGGAGTTACGATGGACTTTCCGAATGAACGGACTTACCCACACACGAACAAGTCCGTTCATTTTGAACGTGACTCGGATACGACGGGACTAGAAAAGGAAGTCAATCTTGTCGCGTTTATCAGCTAGATTGATACCTTGCAGGCCCTGTCGCGGGGCATAGCAGGCCCTTAAGTCTGGTATGAATTTTAAGGGGAACCCTCTACGCCAAAAAAACGGCATGGGGTCCCCCCAAAATCCAGACCCTTATCCGAGCACGCAGCCCGGCCAGTCAGGAAAGGGGGTGGGGACGAGCGAGCGCCCCCACTGAACCGTACCAGGCTACATGCCATCAACATGGGGGGTGGGTGCCTTGGGGGAGGGGGGCGCCCTGCGGCTCCCCACCCCCAAGCACCTTGTCCCCATGTTGATGAGGACAAGGGCCTCTTCCCGACAACCCTGGCCGTTGGTTGTTAGGGTCTGGTCGGAAAGTCCGCCCCTGTGTACGCTGCATAAGATATATGCTCTGTTGACAGCCCCTCCGGAGGACTTTAGAATGTTAAGTCTGGGAAAATGGCAGAGAGATCTGGAACAAATCTTTCCTGAGGACCCGGCATTTTTCCTTCTGCAATGCTCACAAATTCCAATGGAGAGGTATAAAAATTTGATCATAAGTCACTTGGTAAACGCAGCCAAAAGCTGCATTACTAAGTGCTGGAAAGATCCAAGAGCACCCCAGATATCCATGTGGCTCAATAAATTAAGAAGCATTGGAATTATGGAAAACCTGATACCTATGCCTCTGGATAGAAGAGAACATATATCTCAAATATTGGCACCCTGGGAGACATTCTTGCAAACGGAGGAGGGGAAGAAGCTGATTGGAGAGGAACCAGGGGAGTAGTTTAGGCAGGAACGTTAAAATTGAGATATATAGGCATATGATCCTGAACCTATCTGGGCAGGGGGGGGGCACTGACGGGGGGAGGGGTGGGGTGGGAAAAAAAGGACGTCAATTTTGTTTGGGTGCAACGTCGCACGACCGCGCAATTTTCAGTTAAAATTACGCAGTGCTGTATCAGAAAAAATGGCCTGGTTATCAAGGGGCAAATTCTTCCGGGGCTGAATTGGTTAAGGTTGTCACTAAGAAGACCTTTTGAATATGAGCAACTGCCTACGAGGGGATTTTTCTTGACAATCCTGTTGTGTCTCTGGGACAGGAAGTTAAATTTAACACAAACTGCAAAAAAAAAAAATCTCTATTCAAAAAAAAGTTTTTGTTTTTCCAGCAAACTGGAAATAAAGGGAGTTATTGCATCTCCAAAAAATTACATTGTTCTTAACCTCTTCCCACCCACCCAGTGCTGCCCTTTAACCGGGTCTTAAAGCGGAGTTCCACCCAGAAGTGGAACTTCCGCTTATCTGATTCCTCCCCCTCCGGTGCCACATTTTGCACCTTTCGGGGGGAGGGGAGAGTGTTTTGACAGGTACCCGGTCCCCATTTCCGTCAGACCTCGCCGCAGGGAGGTACATCAAAAGTTAGCCCCCTCCTCCTTCCCCTGCTGCCGGGAAGCCAAGAGCGCACATGCACAGTAGAGACCTGGCTGTGAAGCCGCAAGGTTTCTTTACCGGCAATGGCGGGCAGGAGCAGCTGACAGCTGATGCAAACATTGGCTGGGGTGCCGACATCGCTGGATTCCAGGACAGGTAACTGTCCTATTATTAAAAGTCAGCAGCTATAGTATGTGTAGCTGCTGACTTTTAATTTTTGGAGGGGGGCACACCGCTTTAAGGAGGGGGGTGGGATGGACTTTTTGATCATGTCACCACTGTGATTGGCTGTTAGTGGTCACATGATCAATATTCTTTTATCTTTGCGCCTGATGAAAAAGTAGAGACCAGGGATGAGCCAATGGTTCAGTCCAAAGTTTGGCTGTTCAGGCTTTCAGATGAACATCCAAACCTTCTTCTGTCCAGTCAACTGTTCAGCAGGAGCCAAATTTGATATATGACAGTTTCCCACTGTCAATAGGTACTAAGAAGGCATTTATAGTAAACCGCTGTTGTCACTGCCAGCACCATTGACTTACATGGCCAGGAATCCCTGATCTCATAAGCTAGTAGTAGTGATATCATTGCCCATATATGGCCACTGACGTTGACCAAATATGGTCGTATTTGGTCATTTATAGTCCTTATTCACAGTGTTAGAATATCCCCATGTGCAAAGTTCCCTAATCAACAATCCTCCTCAAGTAATCTTCTCACCAATATCTTAAATGCTCACCAGATAGTAAGATCCCCTCTTGTATAATGGGTCAAATCACACTTGTATTCAACTACAATCCAGTGTCTAAATCAACAGAAAAAGATTATCGTGCTAACACAAAAACATGTACCACAAGAAAAAGCTGCAGCTCTAAAATTGTGGGATATGCACAATTAAATAGATAATAAATAAACATGAACCGCGCTACAAACAGGTGTAATTTTATATAGATAGATCCCTAAAGGACCCACATAAGTGTCAGAAATAAACACTGAAAACAATTAAGTGATTAAGGGAAGAGATAAAACAATAAAAAGTCCCAGCATTAAAATGAAGTCCAAATGTAAAAACCCAATGATCTCCAATAAGAGTGCAATAAAGCTAACAAATTCTTCAGATGTCACGATGTGAAAAATTCACCACCAGGTAAATTGAACGCTTACCAAAGGCAAGCTATAAATCAGCTTGTAAATAGACCAGGTGCCCGGTCAGCGATACCGTCCTGATACGACTTCACAGTGTGGAGAAAGGCAGAACAGGATGGCTCCGTCCAGTGGATCAATGGGCTATCATCAGGGAGGACCCAAAAAAAGTAAAAAGACAGCTCTCCATAGCGCAAATCAGTTGGTATTTAAGATTTATTTGAATAAAGATTACACTTACATAAAAAATGGAATTAAAAGCAAGGATGCAAAGATAAAACACAGCAGCCGGCCGGCCTGCCAACACCCTTTCAAGACTATTTGGTCATATTTGGTCATTTATTGTTCTTATTCACAGTGTTAGAATATCCCCATGTGCAAAGTTCCCTAATCAACAATCCTCTTCAAGTAATCTTCTCACCAATATCTTAAATGCTCACCAGATAGTAAGACTCCCTCTTGTATAATGGGTCAAATCACACTTGTGCTCAAGTACAATCCAGTGTCCCTCTCTCCTCTTCCCTCCATTGCTTGTCACACCTTCTGTTCAATAATTCCTCATGGAAAAACAAAAACCATCATAGAGTGATACTATCAAACCAAAACTGTGCTTCCCCACACTTTGTTTATTGTGCTCGCATAAATATGTAGTGACCTCAACACTATGCCACCAACAATCTTCCACCATCAGGTGTCCTCTCATGCAATGCAGCCTCACCAGAGCCTTGCAAGCATAATCGGTCTAGCATACACCCTATCTTCATGCTCCTCTTCTCTGCTACCTTCTCCAGAGTCACCATTCCACCTAAAAAAAAAGAGCTTTCAATAGTGTAGTGTTTTTAAGTAAAAACATATTTTTTTTTCCCAGTATGCTTATATGTACAAGGGAAAGATCACACATCCATTAAAAGATGGCCGCACTGCAAATTCCGGTCCCTGCGCTTGATAAAGTCTAATGGAATGAAAGGTGTTGAGAAAGTGAGGTCATCACAGGCAACAGAAGTGTGTCACAGGAACCAGAATTTGTGGTGCGGCCATCTTTGTGGCACTAGATGGCGCTGATGATATAGGAACCACACATCATAGAGGAAGTGTGGGAATTTTCATCCTGATTGTACGATGTTTGTCCTATTCATACAACAAATGTTTCATACATCGGCCTCTTACTGTCTCTTCTGCATTAAAAAGCCTGCAGTGTCCACTTTAATAAAACCTGTAGATTTAAAAATCTTATAATTGACTTTACAAACCTAAAATTTGTGTGAGATTTTTGTGTATGGCTTTACATGTTCTCTCATCTGGAAATTCTGAAAATATTAGTAAGAGTGTCTCTATTTTTTTAACGTAAAAAACTGATGAGACAATAGAATGTTCACAAGTGCACCTGAACATGTTTTGACTTTCTTTTGTGTGATATTATTATTATTTTTCCTTTCAATAAGTTTTTATTAGATTTTATAGCTTCACAATAGATATGAGAAAACAGTAGAGTTAAGGCACTTATTACACTGTGCACAACCTGGTACATGAGCTCAAATCCCAGTAAACAATTTTTCAACAAAGAGCTTGCTCAAGCTAATAATATGGAATAGGTAGTGGAGAGAAGATAAAAAGAGTAACGTAAAAACAATTTGACAATTCAACAAACACAGTCAGATACTATCGTGTCACACTGCAATCATGTAAAGAGTGGTTTCAATGGTCTGAGAGCTTCAAATACCACACCAGCCAAGGATGCCATTGGTCAACAATGGCCGAGTATTTACCAATACTGGACGCAAAGAGTACTTCATAGTACTTCATAGGTTTGTTAGGGAATCTTAGTGAACAAAGAGCATCATGAAGGCCAAGGAACACACCAGACAGGTCAGGGATAAAGTTGTGGAGATGTTTAAAGCAGGGTTAGGTCATAAAATAGTATCTCAAGCTTTGAACATCTCACAGGGCACTGTTCAATACTTCATCCGAAAATAGAAAGTGTTTGTCACAACTGCAAACCTACCAAGACATGGCCGTCCACCTAAACTGACAGGCTGGACAAGTAGAGCATTCATCAGAGAAGCAGACAAGAGGCCCATGGTAACTCTAGAAGAGCTGCAGAGATCCACAGCTCAGGTGGGAGAATCTGTCCACAGGACAACTATTAGTCGTACACTCCACAAATCTGTCCTTTATGGAAGAGTGGCGCGAAGAAAGCCATTGTTGAAAGAAAGCCATAAGAAGTTTAATTTGCAGTTTGCGAGAAGCCATGTGGGGGACACAACAAGCATGCGGAAGAAGGTGCTCTGGTCAGATGAGACCAAAACCAAACTTTTTGGCCTAAAAGCAAAATGCTATGTGTGGTCGAAAACTAACACTGCACATCACCCTGAATACACCACCCCCACTGTGAAACATGGTGGTGGCAGCATCATGTTGTGAGGATGTTTTTCTTCAGTAGGGACAAGGAAGCTGGTCAGAGTTGATGGGAAGATGGATGGAGCCAAATACATGGCAATCTTAGAAGAAGACCTGTTAAAGTCTACAAAAGACTTGAGACTGGGGCGGAGGTTCACTTTCCAGTAGAACAACGACCCTAAACATACAGCCAGAGCTACAATGGAATGGTTTAGATCAAAGCATATTCATGTGTTAGAATGTCTCAGCCACAGTCCAGACCTAAATCCAATTTAGAATCTGTGGCAAGACTTGAAAATTGCTGTTCGCAGATGCTCTCCATCAAATCTGACAGAGCTTGAGATATTTGCAAATAAGAACGGGCAAAATTGTCACTATCTAGATGTACAAAGCTGGTAGAGACATCCCCAAAAAGACTTGCAGCTGTAATTTCAGCAAAATGTGGCTCTACAAAGTATTGACGCAGGGGGCTGAAGACAAATGCCCCCCACACATATTTATTTGTAAAAAAAAAAAATTGAAAACCATTTATTACTTTCCTTCCACTTCACAATTATGTGCAACTTTGTGTTGGTCTATCACATAAAATCCCAATAAAATACATTTACGTTTTTGGTTGTAACGTGACAAAATGTGGACAATTTCAAGGGGTATGAATACTTTTTCAAGACACTGTATCTAATATAGAGTGGAAGGTGTGAAGGAAGCTGCCTTAGGAGCGGGTATGATACCTAAGTAAGAAATTCCACTATCCTTCCATACATAGGGAAATTGTTGTTGGAGGACCATTTAATTGTTATTAGTAAACCTAAGTCTAGAACATATGATTTTTTTCTCATTCACTTTATAATAAGTTATAAAAGTTGCAAAGCCTGGTGCACCAAAGCTAGGGAAGTCTCCACCTCTGTAAGCATCAGAATGATATCGTCTGTAAAAAGGCTAACAGTATGCGTTCTATTTTCCAACTTGAACCCCTTTATCTGAGGATGTGATAAATGTAGCCTTAGGTGCCATTAGTAAGTTAAAAATAAATGGGAGGAGAGGACACCCCTGGCGGGTGCCATTGGATATATTGAAACGGGGTTGATGGGATACCGTGTATATATACACCTGAGCAGAGCTTTTTTTCTCAAACAATAGGTGCTGGAACTTAACCACGGCCCCACAAAACCCCTCCCCCTACACACACCCTCCAAATCACATCAAATAGTGAGTGTTTTCAGTCAAATTTCATGAAAACAGTAGGAGGGTCTTAAAGGGGCATTAAATACCAGGATTGCATTACATAGAGAGTGCAGAGCTGTCACTTGTAAACACAGAAACCAGACTTCTGTGTTTACAAGTGATTGTGGTGAGCAGGCACCAAAGGGTCTGAGCCAGAGGTGGTGGAACCAAGTTCCCCTTAAAAAAAAATCCCTGCACCTGAGCAGAGGGCTTTGTGTACAGTTCCATAATTGCTGAGTGGATTGGGCCTCTAAAACCAAACCTAGCAAGCACCTGAGTTAGGTACTTCCAGTGTATTCTGTCAAACGCCTTCTCTGTATCCAAAGCGAGGAGCAGAGAAGGCTTTCTTTCCTTGTTGCCTAGATCAGTGGTCTCCAAACTATGGCCGGGGGCCAGACGAAGCCCTTTACTTGCTTTTAACCGGCCCTTGGGGGTGTTATTTTATTCATTGGCACAAGTGAAGGACACAGTTCCTCCCAATGACACCAATGATGGGGCAGAATTCCTCCCAATGATGGGGCACAATTCCTCCCAATAACACCAATGATGGGGCACAATTCCTCCCAAATTACACCAATGATAGGGGGATTTTGTACTCCTGATGGCCGCGGTCCGGCCCCCTTAAAGTCTGAAGGACAGCAAACCGGCCCTTTGTTTAGAAAGTTTGGAGACCCCTGGGCTAGATGTATGACATTAATCAGCTGCCTAGTAGCGTCTGGCGACTGATGACCTTTTGTAAATCCCAATTGGTCTAAATGAATGATGGAAGGTAGTATGTTGTATGTCCACCAGCCTAGTAGGTCTTTATTCAACAAAGAAATAGGGCGAAAACTAGTAACAGGATCCTTCCCTGGCTTCGGTAGTGTAACTGTTAATGGTTTGAGCATTTCAGAGGACATTATAATTATTTTTATTGATTTATTGATTTATTTTGTAGAAAAAATCCCAAAAGGCTGCGACCTCTTTCATAAAAAGCACATCCATCTGATCGATGCCGGGTTGGAAATTAATACTCCGTACCCGTTAGTGTTACGTCCTCATCGCAAAGTAGATCTGATTTTGTCTTTTGACTTCAGTCAAGGAGATCCATTTGAGGTAACCACATTTTATGGTCATTCAATGCAACTTGCCAACAGCAGATATAAAACGTATTGAAAAACACAAATCATTAAATAATTATGGGAAAGGAGCTGAGATGCCCTGGGTTCAGTTCAAGCATTGTTCTTCAAATAAGTTCAGATGCCAAACCCTAACCCCACTAAAATCAATGGGAGCCAAATCTGTCATACTAAACATGCACATTGATGGGGGGGATTAAAAACTAGCATGGGGGAGATGGGTACTGCCTTGGGGAACATGTATCAATGCAAAATATATATATATATATATATATATATATATATAGTATCTCACAAAGTAAGTACACCCCTCACATTTTCGTAAATATTTTCTTCTATCTTTTCATGTGACAACACTGAAGAAATGATACTTTGCTACAATGTAAAGTAGTGAGTGTACAGCTTGTATAACAGTGTAAATTTGCTGTCCCCTCAAAATAACTCAACACACAGCCATTAATGTCTAAATCGCTGGCAACAAAAGTCAGTACACCCCTAAGTGAAAATGTCCAAATTGGGCCCAATTATCCATTTTCCCTCCCTGGTGTCATGTGACTCATTAGTGTTACAAGGTCTCAGGTGTGACTGGAGAGCAGGTGTGTTAAATTTGGTGTTATCGCTCTCACTCTCTCATACTGGTCACTGGAAGTTCAACATGGCACCTCATGGCAAAGAACTCTCTGAGGATCTGAAAAAATCAGAGGTTCTTAACCTTTCTAGTGCCGTGACCCCTTGATAAAATTTCCCAAGTTGTGGGGACCCCTAACAGTAAAATTATTTTTGTAACGTGGGTTGTCAGCACACAAGGCAAGACAACCCACAGACATTTAGAGCTCCCCGAGTCCCTTCCACTCGTACAGTATTAAAACCCCTTATGGTACATTTTAGGATGTACCACTCTTTCTCTTTGTTCTCTTTTCTTTCCCTTTTATCTCTCTCTATCCTAATTTCTTGTTTTTTTCCCATCCCTCTTTAGCCATCTTTTTTGTTGTTTCTCTTATTCTTTCTCTCCCTTTTTCTTTGCTCCTCCCCCTCTTTTCCTCTCCCTTCCATGTATTCTCTATTTTTATTCCTTCTCTTATTCCTTGGTGGGGGGAATGGGATAAGTGGCAGTGCTGGTAGGGGGTAGGATCAGTAGCAGTGCTGGTGGGAGTTCTGATCAGCCAGTTTAGGTGCTCTTGATCATTAGTGCAGCCTCATCAGTGCCCATCAATGGAGCCTCATCAGTGCCCATCAATGGAACCTCATCAGTGCCCATCAATGGAGCCTCATCAGTGCCCATCAATGGAGCCTCATCAGTGTCCATCAATGGAGCCTCATCAGTGCCCATCAATGGAGCCTCATCAGTGCCCATCAATGGAACCTCATCAGTGCCCATCAATGGAGCCTCATCAGTGCCCATTAGTGCAGCCTCATCAGTGCCCATCAATGAAGCCTCATCAGTGCCCATCAATAGAGCCTCATCAGTGCCCATCAATGAAGCCTCATCAGTGCCCATCAATGGAGCCTCATCAGCACACATCGGTGCCGTCTCATCAGCACTCCTAAGTAAAGAAGAAAAATTACTTATCTGCAAAATAGTAAAACAGAAACAAAAAAAACTTTTATTTTCAAAATGTTCGGCCTTTTTTCATCAAAAAATAAAAAAGATCACAAGGTAAGGGGTCGGATCAACCCCTTACTCCGATCTGTGATCGAGCGAGTAGGGGGCGCGCAGGCCGCTTGAGCACAGGAGGGCGTCAATAGATGTACTCCCGGCAAAGCAGGTCCGCTCTGTAACCGTCATTCGGCTATAGCGTGGATCTGAAGTAGTTAAAGGAATATTTCATTTTTATTGTTTCATTTTAAGCATTATTAAAATCACTGCTCCCAAAAAAAGTTTGTTTTTAAAACTTTTTTTGCATTGATCCATGTCCCCTGGGGCAGGACCCGGGTCCCCAAACACTTTTTTATGGCAATAACTTGCAGGTAAGCCTTTAAAATTAGCATTTTTTATTTTTCATGTTCGTGTCCCATAGAGTTTAACGGGGTTACATTTTTTGCCTGTTCGCAAGTTCTGGTGCAAACCGAACCAGTGGGGGTGCTCGGCTCATCCCTAGCTAGAACCATGTTCCTGACATGTGGTGCCCCTCAAATAAATACCAGACTTTCAGCTTGAATAAGGGTCTGGTATAGATGTTAAGGGGGGTCACTTTTTGCCGGCTGGCAAATGTCATTTAGTTGCAGTTGTTTTTTCAACATGTCACTTCTGCTGGAATACATTGTATAGACAGAGTCATTACTGAAGATAACAATGTCATATGTATGTGTGTGTATGTGTGTATATATAATAGTGTTACTGCACATAAAATGTACACATTGTATACCATAGTTTGCCCTGTTTAAAATGACACTTAAAATAATGATTCTGGTTATTTACAAATACAGTCAAGTTTTTTTTATTTTATTTTTTAAATGTTGTGTTTTTTTTAAATGGAAATGTGAAAATATATGTTAAACATGCAAAATTATTAACAAACAAAACAAAAATGAAATAGTTAAATATTAATAGGTAATAAAATAGAAACAAACAAAAAATTGTCTGGAAAAAAATAGTAGTTGAAGAGAGGAGACCAAAGCCGGATACACACTATGCAACTTTTGTTGTTAGATTTCCTTTAGATTTACCTTCAACTATGTAGTGCAAGGTCTGCCTGATTGCATACAAATTGAAAGTGTTTAGGTTTGACCTCATATTATATGTTTTTTTTGTAAATCTAAAGGAAAAAATCTACAGAAAATTATATAGTGTGTATCCAGCTTAAGGGTTGATAAGGGATTAAACAGAGGAGCATTTTATTATTTAAACGTTTTTGTTTTACTCGTCAGGTTACCTGGCATCATATGCAGATCTAAGTTCATCCCTTTCATCTGCAGATGAATGAACAGAATGATACAAAAGTAACAATATGTTACTTTGTATCTGTATAATTGTGGTCTGAAATTGTTTTGTTTATAAACGTTGTCAGATTGCTTTTTTGACAGCTAGAGCTGCCAACTTCTCCTCTGAGTCTACAGTAATTCCAGCTTTCATTAATTAAAGTAACTGTAAAGGTTTTTTTTATATCAAACATGTTATACTTACCTCCTCTGTGCAAGGGTTTTGCACAGAGCCACCCTGATCCTCCTCTTCTGGAGTGTCCCAGTGGCACTCCTCCTCCTCATCGAGTGCGCCCTCTGAGAGTCGCTTTCTCTGGGGGCACCCATGCGGGCGCAATCATAAGTCCTGCTGCTGCGTCCATTGACACAGACAGCAGGACTCAGCCCCATCCCCCGCTCTCGTGTCACTGGATTCGATTGACAGCAGCGAGAGCCAGTGGGGACAGAGACAGCGACTGGAGCTGCTGGGCTCATGCTCATCCCTGGAACAGACAGGTTCAGGTAAGAAAAAGGGGGGTCTGGGGGACAGCTGCAGCAAAGAAGGTTTTTCACCTTAGATGCATTATGGTGAAAAACCTTGAGTCTTTACAAACTTTAGCCTTGAGCCTTTAAAGCCGACAATTGTTGAATAATGTGAGGGGCAGGGTCCCAGAAGCAGGCAGAGAGATTGAATGTTCTACACACGTCCTGTGTATAATGATGATGATTTTGGGTGTATGGAGCACGCCCAAAGTCTACAACTAGTTCAGTTGGCTTTACTTTGTGACCAGGCACCAGATTCCAGGTCTGTATGGGGAAAACCTGGAAAATAGTTTCAACCTTCATTGATTGCATCATTAAGCCCTTCACGCCGACCATACGCAAATATGCATTCTCAGGTTGAAAGGGTTGTACCGCTCGGCTGTTATCCTAAGGAGCGGGAGGGTATGCCCCTCTCCCGTCCCACCTTCCGCAGCTCTCCCATCCCACCAGGAGGTCCAAGCAACCAGCAGAATTCGCAGAATTCGACCCTTCCTGACTAATGACACCACAAAGCAACTTATTTACTCCCTGATTATTTCCCGCCTTGACTACTACAACTCTCTCCTTAATGGCCTACCCTTAAGCAGGCTATCCCCCTTCAGTCTATTATGAATTCTGATGCTAGACTAATACACCTGACTAACAGATCCATGACTGCTGCTCCTCTCTGCCAATCCCTTCACTGGCTTCCCCTACCCCACCGTGTAAAATTCAAAATGCTAACCATAACATACAAGGCCATTCACAACATTGCCCCATCTACATCACCAACCTCATCTGAAGATATCGCCCAAATCGTCCCCTCCGCTCCTCCCAGGACCTCCTGCTCTCTAGCTCCCTTGTTACCTCCTCCCATGCTCGCCTTCAGAACTTCTCCAGAGCCTCTCCCATCCTCTGGAACTCCCTGCCCCAGTATGTCCAATCAGCCCCTAACCTGTCCACCTTCAGGAGATCCCTGAAAACTCATTTATTCAGGGAAGCCTATCCCACGCCTACCTGAGAACTGTCCCTGAGCCACCCCCATCAAATCATTCTCTGAAGCTATTACCTTTTTTACCACCACCCCCTCCCTTTAGAATGTAAGCTCTACGAACAGGGCTCTTCTGTACCTTTTTGTATTGAACTGTACTGTAATTGTGTTGTCCCCCCTATACATTGTAAAGTGCTGCATAAATTGTTGGCACTATATAAATCATGAATAATAATAATATTTTTCCATTGTATTACAGGGCAGCATGTGCAAGCATTGTTCCAGTGGTCTTTGTACAAGAAATGTTCACACAAGAAGATGTTTACTCTTAAAATCAGATTTTGTAGTCTGGAAAATGACCAGACCTGTACTATAATATATACAGTATAATATACTGTATATCAGTCATAACACACCCTGAAAATTTTTTAGTGTGGTTCACTTAATTTTGAGCATAATTAGTGATATTTTTCATGAATTGGGCACGTTTAATATCATTTTTTTTGTTTACTAGACAGTGAAAGAAACAGTTAAATACTGTAAGGCTCACCATATTCCCTTTCCGAAAATCGCTGAAGAAAGGTATGAGTACCCTCCAACACAAAGTTGCTACATCTTTGAAGGGGATGGAAATGAGACGCCCGATGTGATGCACTTTCCTCTCTTCAACATCCAGACTTGTGGAGGTGAGTTTACAGAGAAGTCCTGTAATATGGCTTGTGTGTTCATTGAGTGTCAGGACCGTGATCTGAATCCATGACCTCTGCTGGTCCAGGTGGTGGTGGCTCTTCTTGCTGAGCCACTTGAGAGGCTGAACAGCTTCCTCTCTGATCTCTTATAACAATCTTGCCTTGCATCTTTTTTCTGGTGAACCTTGAGCTCTTTGCCCTTCCCATAAACTTACTATTCAAGCCATGTCTCTGACCTTCCTGTTTGCCAGATTAGTATGCTCTCTCCAGGTGATATCAGATCTGCATTTGTGTACCTGCATTTGTCCTTTTCTCCACTATGATATGTTACCGACCTTTGGCTTGTTCTTTGGCTTCCACTTGATCCCCACCTGCAACCACTTGTTACTGACCTTTGGCTTGTTTACTGACTACCCTTCTGCTTAATCCCTACCTGCTATATCTGCTACTGGACCCAGGCTTGCTCACCTCTTGGTGGGGAGACCTTGAGGGCTGTGACCTGGTACTAACATCCAGCAAAACCCATCCCCACCATCAGGAGCTCTGGTGAATACCACTTAGTGCCTGGATCCCGCACCTTGGGTGAGTCAGTGTCATCTGTCAGGGTGACCTCCTTGTGTACTTATCCAGCAGTTAGGTGAGAGCCTCTCTACTGCTATAGATACTATAATTGTGTACAGTGTTGCATGACACTTGCCAGTTAAAGTAGCACAGTGCCGAATAGCAAAAAATGCCCTGGTCATGAAGGTGGGTAAAATCTTCCAGAGGTCAAGTGGTTAAAAACCATGAAAAACCTACAATACATTCCTATATGGGAAGAAAATAAAGTTCTCATTCTCAAGGTTTATTTCCATAACTGAGGTCAACACCCCCCCACCCCCTCACCAGGTTGGGGGGTCACAGAGGTCATGGGCGCCCCCCCGGTCGGTCAGTCAGTAGTTGGGGACCCGCACTTACCCCATCTTGTGGGCAGTGCCCCGTGTGTCGGGCAGTGACAATGGCAGCTCCTCTCCAGGATGCGGGCGGCTGCATCTTCTCCCTCCTCCTCCTGGTGGCCAACCCAATTGGATCTCCTTTCAGCTAATTGGGTGATGGGTTTTGGTTTCCTGATTGGCTGGGAGGAGAATCAGTGTGACAACAGCAAATATTAATTTGCCGTTGTCACACAACACAACTATGCACCCCGAGCCCATCCTTTTTTGAAGCCTATATATAGCCTATATGTGCTTAAAAAACAACAACCCCCAATTGGAATCCATGCGTCTGGCACCCTGCATCAGGGGTCCGAATGCATGGATAGGGGAGCGGTGCCCATGCACCCCTATTGGACGGGCCGCCACTGCTCACACCTGTCAGTGCATGCTTTTCACTGGAAAAACAAAGTGCACAGAGAGGGGCCACCACTATGCATAGGCAGAAGATCTATGACAAGATAAAGCTCGAGTGGAGAGCCACTCTCACCTTGGGATCGACTAGATGGATCGGCTCTGCTGGTGGCTAGGGGGAAGCAAGCGGCTACTACGAGAACAAACACAGATCTGCTGGCCGCCACCGAGAAAAGCTCAGTTTCTATAATCAACAATGACAACAACACATTTCAGGGAGGCACGTCTTGATAAAGGGGGACATGCCCCTGAGTTGTTGTCGTGGCTACTAGTGCAACATGACCATTTTGATCTCTTTGACATGAACTGAACTGAAGCACAGAAATTTAGACTTTTTTTTCTTGTGAATTAACTTTAAATGTTCTATAAACTTTTAGGAAACTACACACAGACATGTTTGAAAGATACTGGAGAAATTGTTTTATAAAAATAATCTAATTGATCATTCATTCATTATTATTATTTAATGATACATTCCGATACACATGTTTCTTTCAGATGCTGACATAATAGAGCACTTGAGCCACAAGTATGCCACAATTATTCCTTCCTATAATGAATCTTCGATAAATCAACTGCTAGACATCGCTAAGAAAAATGTGGAGAGCAGCCGGGAGCAAATCCAAGACAAAATACAACAATGTGTTCAGAGATGTGACAAGAAGTGGAATGTCTCAGACATAACAGGCAAGGATAAATGAAAATGTCTGCAACTTAGATAACATACGATGAGGACCAAAATGTTTTATAGACAACCATTAGGACAAACTAACACAAGTTATTCTCAAAAGCTCAGCAATAACACCTAGGGATGAACTGAACACAACCCGGTTTGGTTCACACCAGAACATACCGAACATGCAAAAAATTCGGCAGAACACGCGAACACCATTAAAGTCTATGGGACACGAACATGAATAATCAAAAGTGCTCATTTTAAATGCTTATATGCAAGTTGTTGTCATAAAACGTGTTTCAGGATCTGGGTCCTGCTCCAGGGGACATGTATCAATGCAATATTTTTTTTCAAAAATGGACATTTTTTCGGGAGCAGTGATTTTTTTAATGCTTAAAGTTAAACAATAAAAATGAAATATTCCTTTAAATATGGTGCCTGGGGGGTGCCTATAGTATGCCTGTAAAGTTGCACATTTTTCCCGTGTTTAGAACTGTACCACAGCAAAATGACATTTCTAAAGGAAAAATTGTCATCTAAAACTGATCGCGGCTGTAATGAATTGTGAGGTCTCGGCAATATAGATAAAACTCATTGAAAAAAAGAGCATGGGATCCCCCCCAGTCCATTACCAGGCCCTTTGAGTCTGGTATGAATATTAAGGGGAACCCCGAACCAAAAAAAAATTGCGTGGTGATCCCCCCCAAAATCCATACCAGGCCCTTCGAGTCTGATATGGAAATTAAGGGGAACCCTTTGCCAAAATTAAAAAAAATTGCATAGGGGTCCCCGTCCCCTCCAAAATCCATACTAGACCCTTATCCGAGCACGCAACCTGGCAGGCCGCAGGAAAAAAGGGGGGATGAGAGAGCGCCCCCCCGAACCATTCCAGGCCACATGCCCTCAACATGGGGAGGGTGCTTTGGGGTAGCACCCCCAAAGCACCCTCCCCATGTTGAGGACATGAGGCCTTGTATGGTTCAGGAGGGGGGCGCTCTCTCATCCCCCCTCTTTTCCTGTGGCCTGCCAGGTTGCATGCTCAGATTAGGGTCTGATATGGATTTTGGGGGGACCCCTACGCCATTTTTTTCATTTGGGCACAGGGTTCCCCTTAAAATCCATACCAGAACTGAAGGGTCTGGTATGGATTTTGGGGGGACCCCTACGCCACTTTTTTTAATTTGGCACAGGGTTCCCCTTAATTTCCATATCAGACCTGAAGGGCCTGGTATGGATTTTAGGGGGACCCTATGCAATTTTTTTTTTAATTTTGGTTTCCCCTTAATATTCATAGCAGACCCAAAGGGCCTGGTAATGGACTGGGGGATCCCATGCTCTTTTTTTCAATGATTTTTATCTATATTGCCGAGACCCGACAATTCATTACAGCCGCAATCAGTTTTAAATTACTTTTTCTCCTTTAGAAATATCATTTTGCTGTGGTATTGTTCTACACACGGGAAAAATGTGCCACTTTACAGGCAGACTATAGACACCCCCCAGGCACGATATTTAAAGGAATATTTCATTTTTATTGTTTCACTTTAAGCATTAAAAAATTTACTTCTCCCGAAAAAACTGACGTTTTTAAAAAAATGTTTGCTTTGATTCATGTCCCCTGGGGCAGGACCCGGGTCCCCAAACACTTTTTATGACAATAATTTGCATATAAGCCTTTAAAATTAGCACTTTTGATTATTCATGTTCGTGTCCCATAGACTTTAATGGTGTTCATGTGTTCTGGCAAATTTTTTGCCTGTTAGGTATGTTCTGGTGCGAACCGAACCGGTGGGGGGGGGGTGTTCGGCGCATCCCTATTGATAAGTGAAGAGATAACAAAACTTCTACCAGTAGTGGTTGAACAGACTGAAGGGCCTCCTTTAATGTGACGACAATAAGCACATCCTCTCATTCCACATTTAAAATTGCCTTTAAACTGTAACCAGTGACTACAGGAGCTCTCACTGGTAAACAGACTGGGCGATAAAGATCCGCCCAACGTAGAAGCCCTGCAAGAAACTGTTTTGATACCTTTTCGGGCCACACGTGTTCGCAAATAAAGACCATTAAATGTGATACATTTCAACTTAGTATTGACGTGGAAATTTTGCTTTACGCTGCGCATAATCCATGTCACTTTCAGCCTTTTGGTATAATGCATCTTAGTACGACTCTGTTTCCCGTATCACCCCAAGTAACACAGACATGACCACTGTTCTTACATCCTCAGCTTCACAGCTCCACTGTCTGCCCTCACGAGCACCGGCACTTTGTTTTTTTTCTATCCGCAACAAAAGGAATGACAAACAGGAAGTCATGGCCCCAACAACCAATCATTTCCTCCATACAAAATGACATCACAGGAAATGACAACACAGGAAATGACAACAGTAAAGGGGAGGGCATACACAGGAGTTGGGGGGAAGTGTACATGTCCCACCCACTTGAGGCTTGTACACTGCCCCCTGACCAGCCACATGCATGCATATTCACCATTAGGGATGAGCCGAAGACCCCCCTGTTCGGTTCTCACCAGAACTTGCGAACAGGCAAAAAATTTGTTCAAACACGCGAACACCGTTAAAGTCTATGGGACACGAACATGAATAATCAAAAGTGCTAATTTTAAAGGCTTATATGCAAATTATTGTCATAAAAAGTGTTTAGGGACCTGGGTCCTGCCTCAGGGGACATGGATCAATGCAAAAAAAAGTTTTAAAAACGGACGTTTTTTCAGGAGCAGTGATTTTAATAATGCTCAAAGTGAAACAATAAAAGTGTAATATCCCTTTAAATTTCCTACCTGGGGGGTGTCTATAGTATGCCTGTAAAGGGGCCCATGTTTCCCATGCTTAGAACAGTCTGACAGCAAAATGACATTTCAAAGGAAAAAAGTCATTTAAAACTACTCGCGGCTATTAATGAATTGCCGGTCCGACAATACACATAAAAGTTTATTGATAAAAAACAGCATGGGAATTCCCCACAGGGGAACCCCGAACCACAATTTAAAAAAAAATTACGTGGGGGGTCCCCCTAAATTCCATACCAGGCCCTTCAGGTCTGGTATGGATATTAAGGGGAACCCCGGCCAAAATAAAAAAAAATGGTGTGGGGTCCCCCTCAAAATCTATACCAGACCCATCAGGTCTGGTATGGATTTTAAGGGGAACCCCGCGCCAAAATTTAAAAAAAAATGGCGTGGGGTCCCCCCAAAAATCCATACCAGACCCTTATCCGAGCACGCAACCTAGCAGGCTGCAGGAAAAGAGGGGGGGATGAGAGATCGCCCCCCTCCTGAACCGTACCGGACTCAAAGCTCATCCCTATTCACCATCTTGGTCAGCATGGAGCCCATTCCATACTGTTAAAAGTAACCAGTATTTAGTAAGATCTGTTCTGTCTCAAGGAGCAGATAGCTAAACCTTCTCATCCTAATAACTGTAGATACCATATTTCTTTGATCTCAGTTTTATTAGAACAAGCCAGGTGAAACTACAAAATAACAGAAATAGACTTCAATAAGTACAATATCACATACAATACAGCATACATTGCATAAACAATGATATAAAGTACAAGATGAGATAATAAAAACTTACTTTTTAGCTTCTCTAAGGGGTGATAGTGATAGATAGAGAAATACATGTGTTGTTTCCTGAATGTCTTCTCAAAGAATGGTGGCTGTTTCACTTCCTGCGAAGATTCTACCCAGAATTCTCTACTTGCTGACAACTTCCTTATTTACACATACAATAAACAGATAAACAGAACTGCAGCAATACCAAAAAGGAACGCTAGATGGAGCCTGCACACCACATATGATTGTCTTAAGTAAATTACACATTTTGCATGTAAATTTACAACACAGGTACTAATAACCAGTATAAAACATCAGCAAGACATCTGGTGGACAGAACACTCCCCGCCTGACATCAAGTGATGTCACTAACAGAGTCCTCCGTAGAAAGCAACAGAATAAGTTTGGTCACTGGTCTCAAGAATACTTTAACCTCATTCTGTTGAAAGATCTTGACCTCGACCTTACGGACACGATTATCCTTGCTTGGCAGTACTTTGGTGATCAAACCTAAAGGCCACATATTCCTTAGTGTCTGGCAATCTTTCATGAGCACATCACCAGGTTTAAGATTAGGCTTTTCAGTGTGCCACTTTCTCCTTACTTGTAGAGTATATATATATTGTTCCCTCCACCGGTTCCAGAAGGTATTGGCAAGGGTTTGTATTTGTCTCCATTGACGTTTGTAAAGGTCCTTCTCACAAAATTCTCCAGCTGGAGCACCGGCAAGACTAGTCTTTTGCGTGAGTAACATGGCAGGTGTGAGGATCAGTGGATCTCCAGAGTCACTTGAAATGGATGTCAAAGGTCTGGCGTTAATGATATCTGTAACCTCTGCCATAAATGTCACTAAACATTCGTGAGTAAGCCTTGCAGTTCCTACTTGTAGGAAGATAGAATCAAGAATTCTGCGGGCTATGCCTATCATCCTCTCCCAAACACCTCCCATGTGAAAAGAGTGAGGTCGGTTGAAGATCCACGTGCAGTTTTGCTTTCCCAGCCTGGGTATGGTATGTTTGAGAAGTGGTGCAAGTTCTGCTTTCCCCATTACAAACCCTATGTGGCATTGTCCTTTAGTGTCTATGGTTTTCAGATAAGCTACAGCAGCAATTGCTTTAACAGAAGCATCCGAAACACACAAAGTCTTTGCATCTGAACATCAGCAGATGACAGAGGAGCATATGGTTGTGGAATTTTAAGGTTGGATAGAGCTGTTAGTGAGTCCTTCCACTCTAGCCATAGGTTCTTCTTGTCGGTGGGGAGAGGGTGGTCTCAATCTAGCGACTCACAGGTTAAGTCTCTCAGTAGTGCTTTACCCTGGATTGTGACAGGTGCTGCAAAGCCTAAGGGATCATACAGGCTATTTATGGTAGACAGGACACCTCTACGGGTAAAGGGTTTTTCTTCTGTGTTTACTTGGAAAGTAAATGTGTCAGATCTTAAGTCCCAAAGCAAACCAAGACTGCATTGCATGGGAAGTGAGTCTGTGCCTAGATCTAAGTCCTTTAACTCGTTAGAACAATCTGGGCAGGAAAGGCTTCTAAAACTTCTTTACTGTTGGAAGCAATCTTGTGGAGTCTTAAGTTGGAACACGCAAGCATTGCCTGAGTTATTTTGAGGATACTGATTGAGGCTTCATTTGTGGGTAGTGATTTCAAGCAATCGTCTACATAGAAATCCTTGTCCAAAAAATGTCTGACATCTGACCCATACTCTGACTCTCCCACTCTAGCAGAATGTCTGAGGCCATATATAGCAACTGCAGGGGAAGGGCTGTTGCCAAATATGTGCACTCTCATGCGGTATTCTGTGATGTCTCCAGAGGGGTTGTTGTCCCTGAACCAGAGAAACCGCAGAAAGTTACGGTGTTCTTTAACAAGAAAGCAATAGAACATTTGTTGTATGTCTGCCATGAATGCGACTGAATCTTTGCGAAAGTGAAGAAGTACTCCTAATAGTCTGTTGTTAAGATCAGGGCCAGAGAAAAGGACATCATTTAGAGAGACAACCTCATGTTTGGCGCTGGGATCGAACACCACACTAATCTGTCCTGGCTTCTTAGGGTGATAGACCCAAATATAGGTAAGTACCAGCATTCCTCTGAGTCTTTGAGGTTTGGGGCTATCTCAGCATGACCATTCTGGAATATTTTCTCCATGAAGGAAAAGAAATGTTCTTTCATCTCTGGTTTCCTTTGAAGATTGTGTCTTAGGGAAGTGAGATGTTTATATGTTAGTTCTCTGTTGATAGGCAAACGTCGTCTTTGTGGTCTAAAGGGTAGAGGTGCAACCCAGCTATTAGTCCCATCTTTCTGTCACAGAGGGGACTTAGGAAGGGAAGAGGTACAGGGTTGTTGTGTGGTAGTTCATTTATGAGGATGTGATTTTGACAGGGTTGGAAATGAGAAGGACAACCATTCTTGAGGGTACTAGTAAGCAGGTTATTAACAGATGCAGGTTTGTGTGTACCTCCCAGGCAAACATCACCTATAATGACCCACCCAAGATCCAGTTTTTGGGCATATGGGGCATTTTTAGGACCGTTGATCATTTTCTTACGTTATGGACTTGCAAGATATCCCTCCCTAGGAGTAAGATTACCTGAGCCTGATCATCTAGTTCTGGTATGAGATGTGCTACCCTGTTTCCCCGAAAATAAGACCTAGCGTGATTGTCGGTGATGGCTGCAATATAAGCCCTACCCCCCAAATAAGGCCTACCCGGTTTCCCCGAAAATAAGCCCTACCCTGAAAAGAAGACCTACAAGGACTTTAGGGCTTATTTGGGGGGTAGGGCTTATATTGCAGCCATCACTGACAAGCATGCTAGGTCTTATTTTCGGGGAAACAAGGTATGTGGTTCAAGTGAGTTTGTGAGCTGCTGCGTCTGGTGTGGGAATCTCTGATCTGTTGTCTGGCATCAGGTTGCACTCTATTATGGTCGGTAAGGGTAGGCATGTCTTACCATCCATAGATTCAATTTTTGGCCATCAGCTTTTCTCCCTGCCATTTCCACTGTACCTGCACAAGTCCTAAGGGAGTAAGGGCTGCTGGGGTCTTTAAGGTTCAGAATGTCAAAAAACATAGCTCTAGCTAGTGACTTGTTACACTGATCATCCAAGATGACGTAGAGCTTGACTGCTTTGTCTCTGCGTCCTTTTGGATAAACTCTCACAAGACAGATTTTAGAGCAGGATCTGCCACCTGTACTTCCTTTGCAGACTTCAGTACACTGTGAAGTGATCACTATGACGTCTGTACTAGAGTCTTTGGTCTCCCCGCCTTGCTCCTTGTCCCTATGAACAGGTGGGAAAGTTCTTGGAGTAGGCCTTGGGTGTAGAGCTGTTTTGTGCTCTGTGCTGTCACATTCTGTACATTTGACACTGTCCTTACAGTCCTTGGCGAAATGTGTGGACGAAGAGCAGCACTTGTAACAGATGTTGTTCTCTTTGAGGAAAGCTTTGCGATCCTGGATGGTCTTTGTCCTGAAGGCTCTGCATTCCAGAAGAGGATGTAGCATTTTATGTAGAGGGCAGAACTTAGTAGGCTCGCTGTCTTGATCCTCTGGCTGAGACTCTGCAAATCTGTGGGAAGAAATGTTAATTTTGTGCACTGCGGCGCTAAATTCAGTAACTAAAAACAGTCCAAGGAAGGTCTGAAGAGTGGGAGAAATCCAATCACCAGGTATAGTGCAGATGTGAAAGGGCACTCATCACCACGTGATAATGTAGTCTGCTTACCAGAAGGCTGTAAATAGTAGGCATGTATAGATATTCTCAATAGCATCCAGCAAATCCAGCTCTCTAGAACCCCTCATCAGTACAGACAACAACATCCGGATGGCTTCCTTCACAGATCAACATCTCCCAGAAATCACATCAGAAGTGGGACTTTCAAATATGCAGTCATCAAATACCCAGGAAGAGAAATAAGGGACCCATAGTGAAGCCCGTATTGGTAATAAAAACAATTTATTGTAGTAACTTACAGTTTGAGTTAAAAAATGCATGCATCAAATAGGACAATCGGCTGCAGCGTTCAGCGTGCTGGTGTCAACCTGCCTGACATGGAAACCCGTTGGATACACACCCTGAAATGTTATACGCCCTTTGGGTTGAATGTGGAGTGGGATGTTAATAGCTTCATTAACAATAGCTAGTCTCACTACCACCCACAGTTCTATTTAGCCTTTCTATGTAGGATTGCATGTTTTTTCCAAATATACCCTCAGCTATTCATGAGCTGTTTTTATATGTTATTTTTAACGATATTACTTTCAGTCATATATTGATTTTATTGTTTCTGTTTGCATACTTTTGTATTTATTTATTGTACTTTATTCGTTTAGATTATGTGAATTTGCACTGCGCTGCACTTCATTTGTTTTGTTAGTTTGAGACAATTGAATATGCCTAGCGTTTTTCCTTTTTCCCCCTTATGGCCTTAGGCTATAGAACGCACTGACAGGCAGTTTGTCCGCGTTCATTTGATATATTTTCTTTTCTCCTTTTTCAATTGGACAGGTTGATGGCTATGATACGGAATTGTGTCAGCTGTTGCCATTGTTATTACCCTTTCAGGTTTTTTCGTTTGGTTGCCGGTGACGCGGTATCGCGTCAGCTGTTGCTGACCACGTTTAACCTATCAGGGCCTTCCATAGACGGGGACATGCGCATTGCGTTGTTTTCCTTCTAGCAATGTGCGTAATGACGTATAGTCCTTTCCTCGCATTGCACGCCGGTAGTGGTTGCATCTCGTGTGCGCATGCGCACAGCGCGCCGCACGAGTGACACACACTGGGTTATGTCCAGCTGCTTTTGGTTAGGTCAATCATTTCCTCCCTGATCCACTTATCAATCTCCTTATTTATATGGCGTGCGGTGATCAGTGAAGCCACGCCTCTGAAGACATCCATTGGGATGAAACATGTCAGGCAGGTTGACACCAGCACACTGAACGCTGCAGCCGATTGTCCTATTTGATGCATGCATTTTTGAACTCAAACTCTAAGTTACTACAATAAATTGTTTTTATTACCAATATGGGCTTCACTATGGGTCCCTTATTTCTCTTCCTAGGTATTTGATGACTGCATATTTCAAAGTCCCACTTCTGATGTGATTTCTGGGAGATGTTGATCTGTGAAGGAAGCCATCCGGATGTTGTTGTCTGTACTGACGAGGGGTTCTAGAGAGCTGGATTTGCTGGATGCTATTGAGAATATCTATACATGCCTACTATTTACAGATTTTTCCTTGTGGTTCAGTTTTGTGCACTGCTACAGGAGCTCTGAGTTGTTTAGGGCCAGAAGAAGTGGTACAAGACACTGGAAAAATGAAGCTGGGGTCATCTTTCATTCCTGCTTGTCTGTCTACAAAGTCCACAAACTCACTAAAGGGTGGAAAAGGCACATTGTGTTTTCGTTTGTAGTTACAGCCATGAGTAATCCATCTTTCGTGTAACTCATAATTTTTGTGCTAAGGAGTTAATACCTCTAGCAGAGTCAAGATAAGAAAGGCCAGGTAAGTCTCCTTCTGCTTTAGCAACTTGTAACTTCATACACAGGTCACTAAATTCTCTGAGTCTTTGGTAACCTCTGCTAGGTATTTTTGGGAAGTCTTCTATCCTTTTAAACAGTGTACTCTCTATAGCCTCTGGTGAGCCATAACATCTATCCAGTCTGTTCCAGATGTTTGTAAGGCCTATCTCTGGGTGGTTTATATTAATGTCTCTGATCCTTTTGGCATGTTCAGCAGAATCATTGCCAAGCCACTTTACGAGGAGGCTTATCTGGTCCCAGGATAGATCTAGACCTTGAATGGTACTCTGGAAAGAGGATCGCCATGCCTTGTAGTGTTGGGGGCGATCACTGAATTTGACAAGTCCTTGGATAACTAACTCTCTTTTGGCCAGGAACTTGGCAAAGTCTACAGTAGCCTGATTGGCATTGGGGTAGGCTGCTGGTGTATTGTGGTGCGGTGTAAAGGCATACCTGGTAAAAGTCTCTTCTTTAGGCACTTTGGGTTCAAACTTGCTTAAGATGGCAGTTTGTACCGGCTCGTTGCATACACCTTTGGAGTGAAGACTGGTGTTTGATGCTTGTATGAAGGCTGGGTACCTTGTGGAGTAGGAGGTTTGGTTGAAACTGGAAAGTCTGGAACTCTGTCAGATTTTTCTTGCTTGTAGCACTTGGGTCCCAGGTCGTCTTGTTGCTGCTTTATTTGATGTGATTCACTGACGTTATGTTTAATTTCTTGCTGTGGGATGCTGCTTGAGTCACAGTGCTGGTGGACATAATCTGACGTGCGTTGCGAAGAATCTTGTTGGTCCTGCTCTAGACCCGGTATGCTGCTACCTACTCTTGGTTCATCGTTGACGGCTGCTTCTAAAGCTTCTGCTTTTGCAATGGCGACGGCAGTGTCTCGGTCCACTGCCAGCTTCTCCATGTTAGCTTCTAAGATAGCTTGCTGCAATTTCAGAGATGCTTCCTGCTGGGCTAGCTCTTCTTCCAGGCGTATTCTTTCCTTCTCTCTCTCTTATTCCATGCGTACTCTTTCTTGCTCTCTCTCTTGTTCCATGCGTACTCTTTCTTGCTCCAAGCGTACTCTTTCTTTCTCTCTCTCTTGCTCCAAGCGTACTCTTTCCTTCTCTCTCTCTTGTTCCTGTCTCACCTTTTCTGCATCAAGGTGGGCCTTTTCTTTTTTCATCTGTATCTCTTGGTCTGCGAATGTGGCCCTGGCTCTTGCTGCTTCAGCTTTTGAACGGGCGATAGCTGCTGCATTTGCGACAGATGACCTAGATGAGCTTATTCGTGAAAGTGTTTTGTAAGAAGATGTCCCACTGTGAGACATGGCTGCGGGGAAGAAGCTGTCTTGCTGTATAGAGACTGTTCTAGTGTCGTTGCTGCTTGACAGAGCGCGTCTCTGTGTAGCGTGGCTGCTTGCTTCGCCTGCCGCAGGCCTGTATCTTTAAGGCTTCTGACTGTATGGGTACTGCATAGCCCCGGGCTGTAAGACTTCCGAAGTCAGCTTATCTTCCTTCAGAGGTCAGCTTAAAAATGTCACTGTTCTATCTCAAGGAGCAGATAGCTAAACCTTCTCATCCTAATAACTGTAGATACCATATTTCTTTGATCTCAGTTTTATTAGAACAAGCCAGGTGAAACTACAAAATAACAGAAATAGACTTCAATAAGTACAATATCTCATACAATACAGCATACATTGCATAAACAATGATATACAGTACAAGATGAGATAATAAAAACTTACTTTTTAAGTTCTCTAAGGGGTGATGGCGATAGATAGAGAAATACATGTGTTGTTTCCGGAATGTCTTCTCAAAGAATGGTGGCTGTTTCACTTCCTGTGAAGATTCTACCCAGAATTCACTGCTTGCTGACAACTTCCTTATTTACTGTACAAATACAATAAACAGATAAACAGAACTGCAGCAATACCAAAAAGGAAAGCTAGATGGAGCCTGCACACCACATATGATTGTCTTAAGTAAATTACACATTTTGCATGTAAATTTAACAACACAGGTACAAATAACCAGTATAAAACATCAGCAAGACATCTGGTGGACAGAACAAGCTCATTCTACTTGTTCTTACAGGCTTGAGAAGATCTGCGCTGACATTGCTACTGGTGTTGTCAATATACGGTACGAGTATACCAACAAGGCAGATATCAATGTCCTCTTATAAAAGCAGATATGTATCCAAAAGGGATAGCATAGCCACAACAGAGATAAAATAATATGTTTCTCTCATTATGCGGACTTCACTTCTCTAATGTGCATAGACATTTGAAGGTAAGAAGTCCAGCGCATTGCGCTTGAAACTTACAAACCAGCAGACGCCCACACACACAGAGGACATGTCTCCAAGCCCATGAGAAGGTTTTCATACTGACGGGTTTACCGCTGGTCCCGATTCAACCCAAGTGTACTCTGCTAGAGCACTGCCCAATTAAATCAGACACAGGGAGACAGATGACAACCTATAAAACACACATCCTAGCATAAAATGTCCACATGAGTCCAGATAATAAAATTTCCACAACAGTATATATTTGCTAAGAAATATGCTGTCCCCGAGTATTTCCAAGGCTCTCCGGCGCCCCCCCCACCTCTGGCCACATGCGGTATTGCATGTAATAGAAGTCACTGCAGAACGAATTATCTTCGTTTCCATTGACTTCTATGGGGAAACTCGCTTTGGATTACAAGCATTCTCCTGGAACAGATTATGCTCGTAATCCAAGGTTCCACTGTACTTTGATTCTCTGCTACAGTAAAGGCTTTTTATTGGAGTGCGGCTGTCCAGATTCCTTTTCTTCAATATTGCTTGTGCTGAGCCAGCACCTGTTACTTCCACACTGAGGAGGGCGTCACTTTCAGTTCACCACCTGGAGCGGTTCATCTTTTTTTTTTTTTCTTGTCTTGGGTATCTATTTTATATTTAAAAAAAAAATGTGGGTAGTTTGTTTGCCCTAAAATTCACTTTAGTTTGTCTTTTACTGAAATTTTGCGTTTCCTAGAACTTTGGCGGTAATATCATGCAACATAAAAAAATTGGAAATACCTCTATTTTATTCTCTAGGGAAGGGATATGCAATTAGCGGACCTCCAGCTGTTGCAGAACTACAAGTCCCATGAGGCATAGCAAGACTCTGACAGCCGCAAGCATAACACCCCAAGGCAGAGGCATGATGGGACTTGTATTGAATTAATGAGGTATCAACACATAGTGGTAATGTGGATACATAGATAATGCTAAGTGCCACGTCCCGATATATAGTACGTATAGAGAGAGAAAGATTGGGCTTTGGACTTTATTGGCACAATAATCACTGTAATTAGTATAATTAAAAATCCAATTTATTAAAGAATGTTTTAAAAATATAAAAAGACAAAAACAGAAATCAGTTCATGGCCATACAACGCCAAAACAACATGTTGAGCGAATTCCTGTCACTGATTGCTATCTCTGCATAGCTCCTCCTCAAATATAATATAACCGTATGTAAATTGATCATTCCAATTACTGTCTAATTGATTTCTACAATACAGAGCTTTGTAAGGAGTGTATATATTGTAAATGTATGGCCATGAACTGATTTCTGTTTTTGCCTTTTTATATTTTTAAAACATTCTTTAATAAATTGGATTTTTAGTTATACTAATTACAGTGATTATTGTGCCAATAAAGTCCAAAGCCCAATCTTTCTCTCTCTATATGATGGGACTTGTAGTTTTGCAACAGCTGGAGGTCCGCTAATTGCATACCCCTGGCCTAGGGTGTCCGATTTTAAGAAAATATATCATTTTGGGGGGTTTTGTGTATTCTTCAGGCCTGAAATGACTTTTTTAAACAGGTGTGCAAAAAAAAATGCAAAAATGGCTCTGGCAGCAAAAGGGTTAAAAATGTTTAATGCCTTTTTGGTTTGTATCGGTACATTTTCCATTTGCGCTCTGCTCGCTATTACTGGTCATTTCGCTGCTCGGCGGACAGACCACAAACCTTCCTGTCTGCTGAGACCAAACCTTGTGGTCCTCATTACGGCAGATTGCACCTTATACGAAGGGCAGAAGATGATGTTGCATGCAGACACTTTGCAGAAACCACAAAAAAAAAAAAAACATATGCAGAGGTGGTCGGAGGTACAGAGGAAACCTAAATATAGAAACACACTCGAGTCGGTCCTCCAGGGCCAGGCGTCCCTTGTGATTTTTATTCTGCAGACTTTTCCTACATCAGTCGCGATACAATTTACAATTTATCACATAGCTTTAAAAGACACAAAGAGCCCGTCATTCATTATTAATAACTTTATGACAACAATATGCAAATCTGCGGTGGCAGGGAGGGTGGACCTTAACACCCAACCACCATGAATATACTGTATGAAGATATCTTGTTCCCGGGGGTGCTGCACTGGCATTGCTAAAACCGTTGACTGAGCTGCCATGATTGGCTCACGGTCAACTACTAATGACTGGGAACCAATAAGATGGGCTCATGATGATGTCAGCACTGTTCAACCAAACTGGGTTTTTCATTTTTTGCAGTATAAACCAAAAAATTTAAAAAATTTTTTTTTTTCTTTCTGCTAAAAAACATACTCCATAAAATGAAAAAAAAAATCTAATTTCTTCATCAATTTAGGCCAATATGTATTCTGCTATATGTCTTTGATAAAAAAAAAAAAATCTGCATAAGTGTCTATTGATTGGTTTGCAATCAAATTTGTCTACAATCTATGTTATATATATATTGGAATTTTTATTTATTTATTTATTTATTTTTATATACTTCTAATGGTGGCGATCAATGACTTATATTGGGACTGCGATAGTGTGGCTGTCAAACTGACACTAACTGATACTGGGGGGGGGGGTCTAATTACCTGACATTGACGTCACCAGTGATACTAATACAGTGATCAGTGCTAATAATATACACTACCACTCTACTAATGACACCGGCTGGGAAGGGCATAACATCCAGGGTGATCATAGGGTTAAATATGTGCCTAACTCGGTGTAATGTGTGTACAGTGAGCTGCTTTTACTAACTGATCTCTAATGCCGCGTACACGCGGCCGGACTTCCCGACAGAAAAAGTCCCATGGCTTTATTTGATCGCCTCTGCGGTTCTTATTTTTTGCACTATAAACAAATAAAGAGCGACAATTTGAAAACAACACAATATTTTGTGCTTTTTGCTATAATAAACATCCCCATTTTAAAAAAAAAAAAAAGCTAATTTTTTCCTCAGTTTCGGCCCGATATGTATTCTACTTATTTTTGGTAAAAAAAATTGCAATAAGCGTCTATTGATTGGTTTGCGCAAAAGTTATCTACAAAATAGGAGATAGTTTTATAGGATTTTTATTTTTTAAATTTTTTTTTTACTAGTAATGGCGGTGATCTGCGATTTTTATCGGGACTGTGACATTATGGCGGACACATCGGATACTTTTGACACTATTTTGGGACCATTGTCATTTATACAGTGATCAGTACTATAAAAATGCACTGATTACTGTAAAATGTCACTGGCAGTGAAGGGGTTAACACAAGGGGGCGATCAAGGGGGTTAACTGTGTTCCCTAGTGTGTGTTTCTAACTATAGGGGGAGGGGCTTGACTAGAGGAAATGACAGATCATGGTTTCTACCTATCAGGAACTCATGATCTGTCACGCCTCACAGAACAAATCACAGATTTGTGTGTTTACACACACACATCCCGGTTCGGCCTCTCGTGGCCAGCGGTCATCGCGACCGTCGGCCATAAGCATCGGCACCCCCGCTGTGCAGCGGGCACCTGTGCATGCCTGCTATCCCAAACCCGCAAGCGATGTATAGCTTCGACGGCTCGTGGGATGTTGCCGACCTGTCGAAGTAAAATGATGGCCGCTGGTCGGCAAGTGGTTAAAGCACATGATTAGAGCCTGAGGCTCTAATTGGCTTTAAAAAAGGGCGGGCACAGAGCACTGCGCCCTGAGCCCACCCAGTTGTGTGACATTAGCAAAATAATATTCTCTAATGTCTTCCTGCTTCTCCTCCCGGCCAATCAGGAAATGGGTCCTGAAACTGGGGAGTCTTAGGAACTTCTGGCCAATCGGGACTCAGGACCCACTTTCTGTTCAGCCGGGAGGAGCAGCATCGGCCTCCTAAGGTAAGGTCACTGATAGTCGTCCATCTCCCCGCCAATAATTAATATCAATAAACTGACATACAAATATATATATTTGAAATCAAATCTTTATTTATTTTTGGCAATAATATGGTGTGGGTAGATTTCTGTCAATTACAGGCTGTGTCATACCCCTTTAGCTTGTGTTTTAGAATAAGAGGGAAGTGAAGCCTCCATCAATCTACATGCAATATCCAGCCCCCATTGTGTTTAGCTGGTTAGTGGGCATTAGTGAGGAGGAGGGAGGGAGAAGGGAAGTGGGCTGTCATTTACCACTGTGTATATGCCCACATGTGTGACTCTATAGTCACATGGGCTGCTCAGATGTGATAGGGAGGAAATACTCAGCATAGAAACTCACTGAAAACTGAGTGTCAAGATACCTCAAGATCCTGAAAGGGAAGGGGGAGTCGTGGACGTTCAACCTAGCTGCCCAGACCTGGCAGCACATCCAAGGCTATCCACCACCACGCTCGATGTGCAGATCCTAATGCACCTTGCATCCGGACCAGCCAGCGCTGCTCTTCGAAGAACACACAAACCCACACGAGCAGGATACAGGGGGGAAGAGAGTAAGGATGTCACACAGTTGCCATGACAATGAATTTCAGAAGTATGGCCTCCTTCCTCAGGTCATCCGAGGATGATCCGGTGATGACCTGAGGAAGGAGGCCATACCCCCAAAACGCATTGTCCATGGCAACTGTGTGATGTCCTCACTATCTTCCCCCCTGTATCCTGCTCGTGTGGGTTTGTGGTTCTTCGAAGAGCAGCGCCGGCTGGTCCGGACGCAAGCGCATTAGGATCTGCACGTCGAGTGTGGTGGTGGATAGCCTCAGATGTGCTGCCAGGATCCGGGCAGCTAGGTTGAATATCCAAGGCTCCCCCTGTCGGGATCTTGAGGTGGTTATAGGATTGGCAGCACAGTTGAATCCTTATGCTGTATCAATCTTCGCACAATGTGAGTTTCACCAGTGTAGAGTTTTTAATTTTACCATATTAAAGCCGAGTTACACTACGGCTTTGCGCTCTCTTCCTTTGTGTTTTGTCTAGATGTGTTCTTGCCACCCAGAGGATCCATAGAGAGGCAGCAGCACCCTTTGACTGTCTAATTATCACCGATAGCCAATAGCTGGAGGGCTTATACCAAACTGTTGATCAGCGCACCTGCTAGTTTTTTCTTTTGTGTGTATTTTTTGTCTTGATTTATTTAGGATGTGAACC